>NC_041221.1:59822018-59864018 GCF_002837175.3 Physeter macrocephalus
ATGGCCATTCTGACTGGTGTGAGATGATACCTCACTGTAGTTTTGATTTGCATTTCTCTAATGATTAGTGATGTTGAGCATTCTTTCATGTGTTTGTTGGCAATCTGTATCTGTTCTTTGGAGAAATGTCTGTTTAGGTCTTCTGCCCATTTTTGGATTGGGTTTTTTGTTTTTTTTGATATTGAGCTGCATGAGCTGCTTGTATATTTTGGAGATGAATCCTTTGTCAGTTGCTTCGTTAGCAAATATTTTCTCCCATTCTGAGGGTTGTATTGTCGTCGTGTTTATGGTTTCCTTTGCTGTGCAAAAGCTTTTAAGTTTCATTAGGTCCATTTGTTTTCTTTTGTTTTTATTTCCCTTTCTCTAGGAGGTGGGTCAAAAAGGATCTTGCTGTGATTTAGGTCCTAGAGTGTTCTGCCTATGTTTTCCTCTAAGATTTTATGGCGTCTGGCCTTACATTTAGATCTTTAATCCATTTTGAGTTTATTTTTGTGTATGGTGTTAAAGTGTTCTAATTTCATTCTTTTACATGTAGCTGTCCAGTTTTCCCAGCACCACTTATTGAAGAGGCTGTCTTTTCTCCATTGTATGTTCTTGCCTCCTTTGTTGTAAATTATGTGCCCATATGTGCGTGGGTTTATCTCTGGGCATTCTATCTCATACCATTGATCTATATTTCTGTTTTTGTGCCAGTATCATACTGTCCTGATTACTGTAGCTTTGTGGTATAGTTTGAAGTGCTTTGGCTATTCGGGGTCTTTTGTGTCTCCTTACAAATTTTAAGATGTTTTGTTCTAGTTCCGTAAAAAATGCCATTGGTAATTTGATAGGGATTGCATTGAATCTGTAGATTGCTTTGGGTATTATAGTCATTTTCACAATGTTGATTCTTCCAAACCAAGAACATGGTATATCTCTCCATCTGTTTGTATCATATTTAATTTCTTTCATCAGTATCTTATAATTTTCTGCATACAGTTCTTTTGTCTCCTTAGGTAGGTTTTTTCCTAGGTATTTTAGTCTTTTTGTTACAATAGTAAATGGGAGTGTTTCCTTAATTTCTCTTTCAGATTATTCATCATTAGTGTACAGGAATGCAAGAGATTTCTGTGCATTAATTTTGTATCCTGCTACTTTACCAACTTCGTTGATTAGCTCTAGTAGTTTTCTGGTGGCATCTTTAGGATTCTCTATGTATAGTATAATGTCATCTGCAAACAGTGACTGCTTTACTTCTTTTCCCATTTGGATTCCTTTTATTTCTTTTTCTTCTCTGATTGCTGTGGCTAGAGCTTCCAAAGCTGTGTTGAATAATAATGGTGAGAGTGGGCAACCTTGTCCTTTTCCTGATCTTAGAGGAAATGGTTTCAGTTTTTCACCACTGAGAATGATGTTGGCTGTGGGTTTGTCATATATGGCCTTTATTATGTTGAGGTAAGTTCCCTCTATGCCTACTTTATGGAGAGGTTTTTTTAATCATAAATTGGTGTTGAATTGTGTCAAAAGCTTTTCTGCATCTATTGAGATGATCATATGGTTTTTATCCTTCAGTTTGTTAATATGGTGTATCACATTGATTGATTTGCATATATTGAAGATTCCTTGCATTCCTGGGGTAAACCCCAGTTCATCATTGTGTATGATCCTGTTCATATGCTGCTGGATTCTGTTTGCTAGTATTTTGTTGAGGATTTTTGCATCTATGTTCATCAATAATATTGGCCTGTAGTTTTCTTTCTTTGTGTAGTTTTGGTATCAGGGTGATGGTGGCCTCATGGTATGAGGTTGGGAGCGTTCCCCCCTCTGCTATATTTTGGAAGAATGTGAGAAGGTTAGGTGTTAGCTCTTCTCTAAATGTTTGATAGAATTCAGCCGTGAAGCCATCTGGTCCTTGGCTTTTGTTTGTTGGAAGATTTTTAATCACAGTTTCAATTTCATTGCTTGTGATTGGTCTGTTCATATTTTCTGTTTCTTCCTGGTTCAGTCTCGGAAAACTGTGCTTTTCTAAGAACTTGTCCATTTCTTCCAGGTTGTTCATTTTATTGACATAGAGTTGCTTGTAGTAGTCTCTTAGGATGCTTTGTATTTCTGTGGTGTCCGTTGTAACGTCTCCTTTTTCATTTCTAATTTTATTGATTTGAGTCCTCTTCCTCTTTTTCTTGATGAGTCTGGCTAATGGTTTATCAATTTTGTTTATCTTCTCAAAGAACCAGCATTTAGTTTAATTGATCTTTGCTTTTGTTTTTTTTGTTTCTATTTCATTTATTTCTGCTCTGATCTTTATGATTTCTTTCCTTCTGCCAACTTTGGGTTTTGTTGGTTCTTCTTTCTCTAGTTCCTTTAGGTGTAAGGTTAGATTGTTTATTTGAGATTTTTCTTGTTTCTTGAGGTAGGCTTGTATAGCTATCAAGTTCCCTCTTAGAACTGCTTTTGCTGCATCCCATGGGTTTTGGATCATCGTGTTTTCATTGTCATTTGTCTCTACATATTTTTTTATTTCCTCTTTGATTTCTTCAGTTATCGCTTGGTTATTTAGTAACATATTGTTTAGCCTCCATGTGTTTGTTTTTTTCCTGTTTTTTTCCTGTAATTCATTTCTAATCTCATAGTGTTATGGTCAGAAAAGATGCTTGATATGATTTCAATTTTCTTAAATTTACTGAGGCTTGATTTGTGACCCAAGATGTGATCTATCCTGGAGGTAGGTCTTTTCCTTCTCTTGTGTTTCCTGCCTAGAGAAGTTCCCTTAGCATTTGTTGTAAAGCTGGTTTGGTGGTACTGAATAATCTTAGCTTTTGCTTGTCTGTAAAGGTTTTAATTTCTCTGTCAAATCTGAATGAGACCCTTGCTGACTAGAGTAATCTTGGTTGTAGGTTTTTCCCTTTCATCGCTTTAAATATGTCCTGCCACTCCCTTCTGGCTTGCAGAGTTTCTGCTGAAAGATCAGCTGTTAGCTTTATGGGGAGTCCCTTTTATGTTATTTGTTGTTTTTGCCTCGCTGCTTTTAATATTTTTTCTTTATATTTAATTTTTGATAGTTTGATTAATGTGTGTCTGGCATGTTTCTCCTTGGATTTATCCTATATGGGACTCTGTGCTTCCTGGATTTGGGTGGCTATTTCCTTTCCCATGTTGGGGAAGTTTTTGACTATAATCTCTTCAAATATTTTCTCTGGTCCTTTCTCTGTCTCTTCTCCTTCTGGGACCCCTATAATGTGAATGTTGTTGCGTTTAATGTTGCCCCAGAGGTCTCTTAGGCTGTCTTCATTTCTTTTCATTCATTTTTCTTTATTCTGTTCTGCAGTAGTGAATTCCCCCGTTCTGTCTTCCATGTTACTTATCTGTTCTTCTGCCTCAGTTACTCTGCTATTGATTCCTAGTGTAGTTTTCATTTCAGTTATTGTATTGTTCATCTCTGTTTGTTCTTTAATTCTTGTGGTTTTTGTTCCACAGGCTGCAGGATTGTAGTTCTTCTTGCTTCTGCTGTCTGCCCTCTGGTGGATGAGGCTATCTAAGAGGCTTGTGTAAGTTTCCTGATGGGAGGGACTGGTGGTGGGTAGAGCTGACTGTTGCTCTGGTGGGCAGAGCTCAGTAAAACTTCAGTCTGCTTCTCTGCTGATGGGTGGGGCTGGGTTCCCTCCCTGTTGGTTGTTTGGCCTGAGACAACCCAACACTGGAGCCTACTCGGGCTCTTTGGTGGGGCTAATGACAGACTTTGGGAGGGCTCACGCCAAGGAGTGCTTCCCAGAACTTCTGCTGTCAGTGTCCTTGTCCCCACGGTGAGCCACAGCCACCCTCCACCTCTTCAGGAGACCCTCCAACTCTAGCAAGTAGGTCTGGTTCAGTCTCCCCTGGGGTCACTGCTCCTTCCCCTGGGTCCTGATGTGCACACTACTTTGTGTGTGCCTTCCAAGAGTGGAGTCTCCATTTCCCCCAGTCCTGTCAAAGTCCTGCAGTCAAATTCCACTAGGCTTCAAAGTCTGATTCTCTAGGAATTCCTCCTCCAGTTGCCAGACCCCCAGGTTGGGAAGCTTGACGTTGGGCTCAGAACCTTCACTCCAGTGGGTGGAATTCTATGGTGTAAGTGTTTTCCAGTCTGTGAGTCACCCACCCAGCAGTTACGGGATTTGATTTTACTGTGATTGTGCCCCTCCTACCGCCTCATTGTGGCTTCTCCTTTGTCTTTGGATGTGGGGTATCTTTTTTGGTGAGTTCCAGTGTCTTCCTGTTGATGATTGTCCAGCAGCTAGTTGTGATTCTGGTGGTCTCACAAGAGGGAGTGAGAGCACTTCCTTCTACTCCACCATCTTGGTTCCTCTCTCTATAATCTCTTTATCAGTTATCTATGTCATTCCCAGCTTTAATATATGTGAATGTTACACCTTAGAGGACATGAGATGTCACATTCCAATCCAGATTTGAGTGATAAATTATATTATGATGGGGTCTATTGTAGTTTTATTTTACATTACCTTTAGTCATCAGATCCAAGGGCAGTTTTATTTATTTTTATTTTTACTTTTGCACTAAATAATTGTGATTTTATTTTTTCACAAAGTACAAAGCTTTGTACCACATTACAGTAGTGTTCTAACACAAGAAAATCCCGACGTTTTCATTGGGGGGGAGGAATGATTTATATATATGATAGTGATTTTATAGATTGCTAGTTACTTCTGACCTTTGGTTGATTCCAGTCCTGCAGTCACGAAATGAAGACATCATTGCAATGTTGCCATCCTGCCACTCTGCCCCTCACTCCCGCTGCCTCCCTCAAGCAAATCCTTTCCAACTGCATTTTCTAAACAGGCAGCCTAGCTAATTTCACCATCTACTGCTGCAACTCCCTCCGGTCTGTGTTGAGCACCTCACTCTTTTTCCTTCCAGCTCCACATGGCCTGGATCTGTGGCGAGTCCTGGGACTAGCCCAGGTGGATGGAAGAAGGCCTGTGCAGTTGCTGTGGAAGGTGACCTCCCTCTGGGTTATTTATTTACAATTTCTGTTTAAAAGCCTTGGCCTCTTACGCCTCTAAGAACTCTGATTATTGGCATTTTACCTCCTTAATTTCCTTCCCTAGAGGCTTTGATGCCCCAAATCTCACAATGGTTTCCCACCTCCAAAAAGCCCTATAAGTCATTTTGTAGATGGCCTAAATGTGCATTACAGCCCCTGGCCCCTCTTCTTTGGTCTGAAATTTTAACATTTGGGGCAGGTACAAAGTGTAAGTGCAGAAGGCACCTTGACCTTCTGGAGAAGACTGTCACTGGCTGGTCTCCACTAGAAGGCAATGTAAAATTATATAGCCCCACCGCCACAGTGGAGAAGAGCACTGGCTTGCGGTGAGCTTACTAGTGTGTCCTGAAGTTACTGCCAACATATACTGCACAAGTGACTTCCTGAGTACTGGGATAGTGGGGTGCAAGGATAGAAGAAGTGTCCTTTGTAGGATGGAGGCCGGGGAGTGAGGAAAAAAGGAGGAGCCAGGTGGGTAATGCAGAGGAGATGAGCGAGAAGGAAGAGATGAGAGGAGATGGTAAGAAAAAGGACAGAAAAGGAGGGGAAGAAGCAGGAAAGGAAAAGGGCAAACAGAGGGGAAAAACATCCAGGAAATAGGAGAGAGGAGTTGGGGAGCTGGGGGAAAGAAGAGAGGGAGGAGAGCAGTGAGATGCCAAAACTCTTTGATGTGTCTCCAGAATTCTCAGATAATACTCATCGGGTTATCTTATACTTGCTCAAGTTCAGTGAAGTTTAAAATCCTTTTGAAAATGGAGAAATCACCCTGTTTTTCCAAATGACATTCCAATCCCAATCACTTCAGGGTTGGAGCATTCTTCTACCTTTCTCCTTTCCCTTCCCACCCCAAGGACTGAGGGACACCCTCAGAGGCAGCAGGCAGCAGTCAAGGGAAAGCACAGCCAGTGACATTGGGAAATCTTTGAGAATCAATCCCAGATGTTGTGGGTTCTTTCTCAGTTATCAAGTGTGAAAACGAATGATTCTTTCAACGTATTTTTTTAATAGATTTTATTTTTATTTATCTATTTTGGGCTGTGTTGGGTCTTCATTGCTGCGCACAGGCTTTCTCTAGTTGCGGTGAGCGGGGGCTACTCTTTGTTGCGGTGCGCGGGCTTCTCATTGCTGTGGCTTCTCTTGTTGTGGAGCACGGGCTCTAGGCGCATGGGCTTCAGTAGTTGTGGCTCACAGGCTCTAGAAAGCAGGCTCAGCAGTTGTGGCACAGACTTAGTTGCTCCGTGGCATGTGGGATCTTCCCGGACCAAGGATCAAACCTGTGTCCCCTGCACTGGCATGTGGATTCTTAACTACTGCGTCACCAGAGAAACCCTGTCAACATATTTTTGAGGTAGGAAAGTAAACAATGGCACATACCACGTGAGGCCAGACCCACGTGGGTCAAGTAGGCCAACCCGTGAAGTAGGTGAGATGGACTTCAATGTGCTCCTTCCCCTCGGCTGGGGGCTGGTCTTCCTTTTGCTTCAATAGGAGAGTTTTCTAAGAATTAGAACTGCTTAAAAAAGAATGGACTAAAATTAGATAGTGGTGATGATTACACAACTCTGTGAATATACTAAAAGCCAATGAATTGTACACTTCAAAAGTGAATTTTCTGGTGAATTATATCTCAATAAAGCTGTTATTGGCACAGGGTATGTTATGCATCCGGAAGGGTAATTACCTGATTGTAGTTTAGCACCTTATAGTTAATATTACCTCCCACCCCTGATTCCCACCATTTATGACTGTCTCAATGCCTTTCTTTCTTTGCTTTTGGCAATAAATTTTGTTTCCTCTGTGTTCAGAAGGCAAAAGGAGCCCCGGTCCTGGAGAAAACTCTTGGCTACAACCTATGGTATTTTCCAGAAAACAACACTAACCTCACAGAGACAATGAGCACCACTAACCAGCAGCTTAAATTGTATCTGGGAGGCAAGACCTACCTGGTATATGTGATTTCTTACAATTCTCTTGGGGAGTCTCCAGTGGCCACGCTTAGGATTCCAGCTATTGATGAAAAGTTTACGTATAACATAAACTTCTTACTTAGATGCCTGACCCCATCCACATGTCCAAGGAGTAGTCCCTATCCTCTCAGAAGCTGCTGTTTCTCTAGAGTCAAAATGATTCTGAAGTGAGGACTTTTTAGGTTATGGGGGAGTGATCATAATCTTTGAGTAATTCACGAACCTCTTGAAATAAAGTTCCTTTGGAACAAAGCCTGTGTTGAAAATCAGAGACTTCATAAATCATATGATACAAAGTCATGAGCCTAGAAGTTCTACATGCAGCTTTTATTTATTTTGTTCTGAGTCAATATAAGCTGGGTTAAGTCAGAAAAATCTGTCAGATCTGCCACATTTATCCTCAGTGGCTGAAACCTCTCTTTTGAGATCTTCCCCTCACAGGATTGACTGCATCCCAGGCTTGGTTTGCTCACTCCTGTTTTCTTCCTTTTCTCCCTTCCATTTGACTATCAAGTTAGGGAAATTTCTAATGTTTATACTTTCCAATAAATTGCTCGTTACACCTTTAATTAAGTAATTTTTAAAATGTTACTGCAGGGCTTCCCTGGTGGCGCAGTGGTTGAGAGTCCACCTGTCGATGCAGGGGACATGGGTTCGTGCCCCGGTCCGGGAAGATCCCACGTGCCGCGGAGCGGCTGGGCCCGTGAGCCATGGCCGCTGAGCCTGCGCATCTGGAGCCTGTACTCCGCAACAGGAGAGGCCACAGCAGTGAGAGGCCCGCGTACCGCAAAAAAAAAAAAATAATAATGTTACTGCTCCCAGGTAAACTCATATTTTGTATTCTGTTTTGGAATAAAATAGCTTCTTTGAGTCTTAGTCAAGGAATTGCAAACAATGGATTCCCTCTTCCCTGCTTTATTTTTCTCTATAGATCTTACTATTCCTCATTCTATAAATTTTCTCATTTATTTTGATTATTACCTATCTCTCCATCAATAGGATGCAAGTTCCATGAGGACAGAGATTTTTCTTTTTGGTCTGTTTTTCTCTTCTTCTCATTTTCTTTCTCCTCCTGATCCTCCTCTCCTCCTCCTCTTCCATTTCCAAAATCTAGAATAAACATAGAGAAGTTGGCATAGAAAAGGTGCTCAGTAACTATTTGTTGAAACACACCATAGCTAGGGAATGTACTCTCCAATTCTCCATCTCTCTCTGTTTGCTTAGATCTAGAATTATATCAGGCATTTACACTACCAGCGCTAGACTTGTCTGCCTGGGTTTTCTTCTTTTTCTTTTTTTTTATCATAGTAGTTTTTTTTTTTTTTTTTTTTTTTGTGGTATGCGGGCCTCCCTCTATCGCGGCCTCTCCCATTGCGGGGCACAGGCTCCGGACGCGCAGGCTCAGCGGCCATGGCTCACGGGCCCAGCCGCTCCGCGGCATGTGGGATCCTCCCAGACCGGGGCGCGAACCCGGTTCCCCTGCATCGGCAGGCGGACGCGCAACCACTGCGCCACCAGGGAAGCCCTATCATAGTAGTTTTTATTTTTATTTATTTTTTAATTTTTAAGTATTTATTTATTTATTTGTTTTTGACTGCGTTGGGTCTTAGTTGAGGCACATGGGGTCTTTCTTTGAGGCACGTGTGCTCTTCGTTGCAGTGCATGGGCTTCTCTCTAGTTGTAGCGAGCGAGCAGGCTACAAAGTGCGCAGGCTCAGTAGTTGCAGTGTGCTGGCTTAGTTGCCCCATGGCATGTGGGATCTTAGTTCCCCGACCAGGGATCGAGTCTGCACCCCCTGCATTGGAAGGCAGATTCTTAACCACTTGGACCACCAGGGAAGTCCCCCTTCTTTCTCTTCTTAAACTTAACCCATGTCTTCTTTTGCCTCATTTTAGAACTCCTAGATATATGTTTTTTGTGTGTGTGTTTTGAGCTACAGTCAGTATTTGATATTGTTTTAGTCAGCGTTTGCCATAGCCCTTAGTTCCTGGCATCCTAGTTCCTGCCTATCCAATACCCCTGGTGTTGAAGTTTCCGACAAATGTGTGTGTCACTGAACACGCATTCTGTGTTAACAGAGGCGCTGATGAATAGTAATTGCAGTTTCCTGGTGTGGCCCTGTAGTGGGAGGCAGGAACGGGTAGGGAATAAAAACATGGGCTTTTGAGTCTAGCAGCTCTGGATTCAAATCTTTGCTCTTTCACTAGATACCATAAACCTTGGGCAAATTATCTAACCTCTCTAAACCTTAGCTACTTATTAAATGGGCTTTTAGTTATACCTCCCTCATAAGGCTATTGTGAATATTAAATGAGACTGTGTATAGAATGCTAATTATTATTATTGTGATTCTTAACAAAATTTCTAACTAATTGAATTTCTATTAGACATGGATTATCAACTTTAAAAATATCAAAATATACTTTAAGATTATGCTAAATTCACACAGGGTTTTTTATTTTTCCCAATTCTGAAGTTATTTGCTTTATGTCACAAGTATTGGCACAATCATCAGTTATAGTGGTTCCAGACCAAGTGTAGGCAAACTATAGCTTGTGGGTCAAACCTGGCCGGACACCTGTTTTTGTAAATAAAGTTTTATTGGAACACAACCACACCTATTTGTTTTTACATCGTCTATGTCTCCCTTTGTACAACAATGGCAGATCTGAGTAGTTGCAACAGAGGCCTGCAAAACCTAAAATGTTTATATTTGGCCCTTTATAGACCTCTTTACAGGTCCTGGTCCTAGACATATATAAGAAAGTAATGCTCTACAGAATTTTGTTTAATAAAGTAGAGTCAACTGGAGAATAGTTATAATAATAATTGTAAGTTTAACAATCATTAAGTAAGTGTAATTATCCAATATTGTCCATTAGGATATATCAGACATTGTGCTAAAATGATATAGGTTAATCTAATTTTAGCCTTGAAATGACCCATGGGGTAGGTGCTGTTAGATTCACTTTATAGCTGATGAAGCTGAGATTCAGGAAAGCTTAGTAATTTGCTCAGAGTCTCTCAAGTGGAATTCAAGCCCAGGTCTACATGATTCCAAACTTGTACAATGTACTTTATCCAGAGCCTTGGACTTGGTATTAATAAAGTGACTTAGAAATCTGGACACAGCTGCTGTGTGACACTGAACTGGTTATTTTCCTCTGTGGGCCTCTATTTTCCCATCTTTCAAATATGGGATTGGAATAGATATACCTTCAGGTTCCTTCTGGCCTGAACGTCCTCTGAGTTCTAGGAGACCTTAGCCAGCCGGTAGCTATGGAGTATGTCTGAGGCAGGACGTAGCAAAACATGGCCAGTTGTGTGATGAGGGGCTGAGGAGGAGGTTGGGACTTGAGTTGAGGTAGAGTTCAGGTCGGGCTAGGATGGCTGGCAAAGGTGAGGCACTACCAGCTTCTGAGAACGGTATTTGATAGGCCCAGGGTGACTGCCTTCATGCAAATCACAAAAAAATTCATAGTGTTTATGGTCAAAGTCCCTTTCCTCTTTTCCCTGGAGGGATCTGTATTCCTACCACACCCAGGGGTATATTGTATTGGGAGAAATTGCTCAAAAAGTTCTTGTCGAGCGATTGAGGCAGTTAGTTGACATTCAGTAGAATGATGATTTGGAAACTTTTCTTTGAGCACCCTTAATGCTGCCCAGGCCCTTTTGTCTTACAAGGCTGATTCATGACTTGATTCTACACCAACTTGTGGTCCAGAGCCTGGGCTTGTTTCGTCTTTCAACCTGACTTCTCCTCCTCAGAGCCCCAGTGTTGGTAAAGAGAAGGAGTGTGGGGTTAGCAGCCAACACTCACTCCTTTCTTCAAGTCAGGATTTGGGTGCAGGTGGTTTACTAAGAAAACGCCTCTAGAGAGACCAGAAAAGGAAGTGGAGGAAGCAAGGCCAAAGAAGGGGAGGAAGAGGAGGCTGAGCCAAAGGTGCTGATTGATTCTCCTAGATCTTCCCAACAAAGCAGCATAGACTGGGTGACTCAAACAACAGAAACTCATTGCCTCATCGTTCTGCAGGCTAGAAGTCTGAAAACAAGGTGTTGGCAGGGCCATGCTCCCTCAAAAGCTTCTCAGGGAGGATCCTTCCTTACTTATTCCAACTTCTAGAAGCCTCAGGCTTTCCTTGGCTTACAGCAGCATAATTCCAATCTCTGACTCATTCTTAACATGGCCAGCTTCTTGTGTGTCCTCTGCCTCTACATCCAAATTCCACTTTAGTAAGGAGACTAGTCATATTGGGTTAAGGGCCCCCATCATATTTTAACTACTCACCTGATTTCCAAATAAGGTTACATTCTGAGGTACTAAGGATATCTTTTGGGGTGGGGACAGAATTCATCCCATAATAAGTGTCATCTGAATTGACAGTCCCGGGGAGGGTGGTTCCAGCCTGACCGGACGGGGACTCTGAAGTGTAAGTTACATCTCAAAGTTATCCCAACCAGGTGACGTATAAAAACAGCAAGAAAGCATCTGAGGGGATCAGGGAGCAGTAACATTATCTGCTCCCAGAGGCTGGGTAAGGTTCCGATGCCCAAGTACTGACTTTCAGCCTGACTGGAACAGCGACTAAGGCTGCTTAGAGGCTATGAGCAGGGGAGGGCAGGGAGGAGAAAGCAGGAGCCCTAAGGCTTAGGTGTGGTTGATTTCCTGGCTCTATGCTCCTTGCCTCTCCTCCAGCTTCACATTTTCCCCATGCCTCAGTTGCCTTTCCTCAGAGCTACCCTTTCAGGTAGACAAATTCTCTGGCCTTACTTCTAAACCAGAAGCTGGAGTCTCTCATAAAGGCCTGGTTTGGGGAAAGGATCCGCCAACTGTGGCCTTCAGGAACAGAAGCTCCTAAATACACACACACCCCACCAGGGCTTGCTGCATAGAAATAGCAGAATTCAGTACCCCCCGGCCCCCTACATCAAATCTCTACCCTTGCCTAGGCTTCCAGCTTCAAGAGGAATTTTGGTTATTTTGAGGGACTCCGTCTCCTCTTCTGCCCTCATCCAGGACCATCTTTGATGTTCATTTAAACATATTTCCTGTGGATTCCAATTTTGTAGGCTCAGGTGTGTTGTAGGTGGTGAGGAGTAGATGAAGGGAAGAGCCACACGCTGTGGTCTTCTGAGCCCCACTCCTTCATGCCCTCCTTCCCTGCTTCCCCACACCGCCAATAGTCCTCTCTCTCTTCTGTGTATTCAGAACATTTTCAATAAGGGAGCTCTCTGATTTGATTAAATCCCAGGTAAGGGATTTGAAGCCACATGTTCAGCTTTTCTGTTAAAGGAACCCTGCGGACTGTTTCCCCACCTGGGTTTTTTGCTAGGCCTGCAGAAAACGTAGTCATTTACATATTGGTCCACACCTAGGTGCTTTGGATGGATGTGTCTTTCTGCTACAGACACAATTCTTTCTACCTTGAGAATAGGACTCCGTAGCCAGGTTGTATAGCGCCAGCCTAGACAATTGAAATTTGAAACCATCACCCTGGTATGATTTTAGGGTCACCATCTTCCAGCTTCCCAGCCACAGAATTACAGGTGCCTGAAATTCTACCTTTAGAGATTCATTCTTTATCTCAGGCTTGCTTTCCTTTTGACTTGCAGAGACACCAGAGCTACCCTGTAAGTCATCTTAGTCATCAACCTTCTAGTAAGATTCTTTGCTGGAAATAGGTAAAATTGGGGAAGATAACAAAACATGAAGAAGGCACTTCATCAAATATTGAGGGTAAGGAAAAGGGACACAATAAAAGCAGTAAAAACAGTATCATAGGGGAAGGCTGCAGTGGGGATCCTGAACCTTGACCTTCTTTACACTTTGGGCAATGAATGGATGTTAATGTTGTTGGTGCATTTGGAGGATGAGCTGGGTGTTGTGAAGCAGTCCTCTTTTCTCCTTTCAGCATTTCAGTGCATCGAGGCCATGCAGACCTGCTTCACTCAGGACCAGCTGGTGGTGGAGTGGCAAAGCTCTCCTCTGGAGGTGGATACATGGATGATTGAGTGGGTCCCAGATTTGGACTTAGAGTCCTCGACCATTTCCTGGGAATCTGTGTATCAGACCAGGAACTGGACAATCCAGCAGGGTAGCCAGTGCGGAGCCCACAGATTCCCTCTGTGTAGGATTCAGTTTCATTTTCATCAGTTTTTAAATCCTTAACTTTGGTTTCAAAGCTGTAAATGTGAGTAACAGAATTTGACAAGCTAGGGCAAGCTTAAGGAAGTGTACTTCTTGGCATTTCCCAGCAATACTAGAATAGGAAGCCATGGGTATCAGACCAGGCAGCTGGCATGTTTCCAGGTGGAAAACACCATCTTGACACCCACCATCAGAGAGCTCTTCCCAGATATCTTGATCATGTGGATAACACCAGAGTTTGTATCCCATCTGTCCTACCCAGGGTACCTCCTTCAGTTCTTGTTGCCTGTTTAAGATCTAGGCCCCTTCCCCAGGTGATTGATACAGGGAATAGCCTTCTTTTCAAGAAAGCCCCTGTTCCATGTAAGACACATAAGTGAGGCTTTACTCTCCCAATCCTATCAGTCCAACCATTTCTTAATACTTAATAGCATCCATATGAAGCATTATGCTAATGTAGGGATGCAGACAGAAGAGCTACAATTTATGGTACCTGAGTTCTCTAGGGTGATATGCTATTGAAAGAAGGATTAAATTTATTCTGTAGTGCCCCCAGATCATGTAACAAAATCAGTGATGGAGGAGAGACTGGAGCTCTTACTTCTCCCTTCCTGGGTGGCTCTGTCATTTTTGTCAGAGTGGTGCAGGTTTAGTTCTAAGAATTAATTTTAAAATGTTAGAACTGGAATAGACATTAGAGACCATCCAACCTAACTTCCTTATTTTCCATATGTGGAAACTATAGAAAAATAAAATATCTTCTGTAAGTCATAGGCCATAAGTCTTAGACTAGCTTTCCTTCTTCTATGCCATGCTCTGCACCTAATGCTTGTTTCTCTCTCTCCACCCCCCCCGCCCCCGCTCTTTCTCCCTCTCCTTTCCTCTCCATCTCCCTCCCTCCCCCACCTTCCCTCTCTGTCTCTTCTCCCTCCCCCTTTTCCACAGATGAACTAAAACCTTTCTGGTGCTATAACATCTCTGTGTATCCAATGTTGCAAGACCGAGTGGGTGAGCCATATTCTATCCAGGCTTATGTCAAAGAAGGTGGTATGTATGGACAAGTTTCTGTTGAGGAAAGGAAACACTGAAGCCTGTCCAACATTTACACAAGGCTGTGAAGGCCTGTAGCTTGTTCACAGTTGCTTTAGTGCCCATCCGTGCTGCACCTTAGCTCGTAGTAAGCTATGTATGTTTGACCCAGTTGTGGTCACGGTATGGATTCACTGAATTTTTGGGGCTGCGCTATGCAGCATGTGGGATCTTAGTTCCCCGACCAGGGATCGCACCTGCGCCCCCTGCATTGGAAGCGTGGAGTCTCAACTACTGGACCACCAGGGAAGTCCCTGGAGTCACTGAATTTTAAAGCTAGAGTAGACATTAGAGATCATCAAGTCCAAGCCCTTCATCTCACAAATGGAAAATTGAGGCTCAGAGAAGTGAAATAACTTGCCCAAAGTCACAAAGAAACTTAGTGCAAATAGTGCTGTAAGCAGAAACAACATTTAGCTAAGACCAAGTTAGGGACCCTAAGAATTATTCATAACTTGGAGATGCTAAAAAATTATTTTTAATTGTGTAGTGATAAGCCAGGTTTTATTGGCAAACCACTCAGACTTTATCTTTTTGAAAGTTAACATCTTCCAGATTCAACCTTAGGAAATATATCCTGTTACTCAGAGGTAGCCCATGGAGGCATACTCTTTAATTGTTTGATAATAGCTATTACAGGTATGAATGAAAGAGCTGGGTTCCAAATCAGAGTGAGAGGTCTTGTTCTCTGGTCTTTGACACTGCTTCCCTTCCTGTTCAAGATGGATGATTCTAGACAACAATTTTCTCAAACAAACTGATCCATCAGTTCCCTTCTCTGCCCTCACCTCCCACTCCCAGCACTGATTACAGTCTGACTGGCCAGAGATTTTGTGGGGCGAGGATCTGCTGGGGTGTAATTTGGTGTTTGTTATTTATCTCCCTGTCCATCGGCAGGTCCCATGACAAAGGCGGAGAACATTGGTGTGGAGACAGTCACAATTACATGGAAGGAGTCCCAAGAGTCAGAGAAATGGTTTCGTCAACAACTGTACCATATTTTACCAAGCTGAAGATGGAAAGGAATTCTGTAAGTGAGCTTATAGACGAGTTGAAAGAACCCCAAGCCCCAGATAGATGCTATGGATAGACCTGCTATAGGGGTGACTCCCATGGCTGGTGCCCTGCCACTTTGCAGGAATCACTCAGCTTCTTTGAGCTTCTCTGAAAATGGGACCAAGGGCACCCACCTCTTGAGTTTTTTAGAGTGAGGTGAGAGTGAAATGACTGTACCTGAGAGTCCTGTAGGAACCAGAGGGCTTGATATAATTTGTGCCTGTCAGGCCATGAACAGGTGGGTCTTCTGGGAGCTTCATGACCTTTATTCCAGAGTGGGGCATAACCTGGATTAAAGGCTGGAGGGGGACAGACCCTGTTTGGTGGCACTTACTTCACTGCAGGACCCTTTACCATGACTCCTACTGTCCACTGCCTTTTTCTTGCGTCTACAATATTGCCTAACATCCTAAATTCTGGGCTAGCTTGGATTCCCGTTTAGGCTAATTTGTTGTTGTTGTTGTTACAGTAAAATACATGTAGCACAAAACTTACCACTTTAAACATTTGAAAGTGTACAATTTAGTGGCATTAAGTACATCCATAATGTTGTGCAACCATTACCACTACCTATTTCCACCCCAGATAGAAACCCTGTACCCATTCAGTCACTACCTTACCCTTGTCCCACAGTCCCTGGCAACCACAAAATTGCTTTTTGTTTCTATGGATTTACCTATTCTGGATATTTCATATAAACAGAATCATACAATATGTGGCCTTTTTTTGCCTGGCTTCTTTCACTTAGCATAATGTGTTCAAAGTTCATCCATGTTATAGCATGTATTAGCACCTCATTCCTTTTCATGGCTAAATAATTTTCTATTATATGGATAAACATTTTGTTTATCCATTCATCAGTTGATGGGACATTTGGGTTGTTTTCATCTTTTAGACAGTGTGATTAATGCTGCTATGAACATTGGTGTACAACTATCTGTTTAAATCTCTGCTTTTTATTCTTTGGGGTGTATTACTAGGAGGCAAATTGCTGGGTCATATGGTAATTCTAGTTTAACTTATTTAGGAACCACCAAACTCTTTTCCATAGCAGCTACACCAATTTACATTTCTACCAGCAATATATGAGAATTCTAATTTCTCCACATCTTTACCAACACTTGATATTTTCCATTAAAAAAAAAGTGTGGCTATCCTAGTGGGTGTAAAGTGCTATTTCAATGTGTTTTTTTTTTTTTTTTAACTTCAGTGTGGTTTTGATTTGTACTTCCTTAATAACTAATGATGTAGAGCATCTTTGTACTTGCTCTTTGGCCATTTGTGTATCTTCTTTGGAGAAAGTCTTTTCAGACTCTTTGCCATTTTTAAATTGGGTTGTTTGTCTTCCGGTTGTTGAGTTGTTAGAGTTGTTTTTGTTTTGTTTTTTTTTAACATATTCTGGATACAAATTCCTTATCAAACATATGATTTGCAAATATTTTCCCATTCTGTAAGTTGTTTTTTCGCTCTCTTGATAGTGTCTTTTGATGCACAACAACTTTTAATTTTGATGAAGTTCAGTTTAATCTTTTTGCTGCTTGTGTGTTTGGTGTCATATTTAAGAAATCATTGCCAAATTCAAGGACATATAGATTTATCCTGTGTTTTCTAAGCATCATATAGATTTAACTCTTATATTTAGGTCTTTGATCCATCTTGATAGGCTAATTTTAATCAGAACATGAATAGAGAGATTGGGGTATGAGGTGGCCAAGCTTGGAAGCCCAGGTCCCAATGCTTTTATTTCAATGCCACTAAAGCACAGTTTTCACTTGGGTTTGGCTGTGGTGTTTGACTTTTATATTTTTCCTTTAGCCAATACAGTCAACTCCAGCATCCTGCAGTATAGCCTGGAGTCCCTGACACGAAAGACCTCTTACACTGCTCAGGTCATGGCCAGCACCAGTGCTGGGGGAACTAGTGGCACCAGGATAAACTTCAAGACATTGTCAGTTAGTGAGTACTCCTTCAGTCCCTGGGAATGTCTCCTTGACATTTCCTTTAGGCTAGTCACAGATGATGTTTCCCAAAGGCAGGGGGAAGGCAAATGAAAGGGAGAAGTGAGAAGAACCATTTGCTCTCTGACTCATTGGCCTTCCTGGAAAGCATATGGGTGAGGAGGGAGGAGGGAGAGCAGGAAAATTGAGAGCTGAATTTGGAAAGATGGGTCATTTTGCTTCTTCCTGGGTAGCCCCGAATCTTCTTAGGGAGTAGGGATCACGTTAATGCCAACTTCACTGTCACTCCAAACCAGCTCTCACCTCAAGGCTATCCCCAAGTTCATAGTCACCAGTCCCTGTGTGTCAAGCAAGGGAAAACCTTGGTTGATCAAGCACCATTGGCCCACTTAACCTCATTTTTTGTGGAGTTTTTTGAGTAAAAAAGTGTATAATATGTTATACTAATCAGCTTTTATATTAAAAAATGGGAGCAAGAAACATTTAATAAATACAGCAATAATGTAAAATATAATGTGACTCATACGATGGTTATGGGGAATATTCAAGAGGGAAAGAAGACAGGCTGAAGAGGGAGATGAAGAAGAAAGAAGGAAGGAGAATGGGAGAAACAGAAATCTCTGTCTTTGAATGACAGAGGTTTGATTTTAAGGATATACTAACACTTTTTTTAAAAAATGAAGCTTAAAAAGTGAGGGAACATTGCAAAATTTTCAATAAAAGCTATAAATAGTCTAAGTATTCTTGAAATTCTCCTGTTCATCATCACACATCCAAAAGAATACAAATAGCTTATGGTTCTGGAAAATGTGAGTAAAGCATGTGTTTTTACACTGAAAACATGTTGTTTTTATTGACTAACATTGTCTTTTGGGAGTTCTTTTTGATATTGCTCTTTAAAATCTTTTAAAATCATGTTTTTTGTGGGGTGTGTGTGGTACGCGGGCCTCTCACTGCTGTGGCCTCTCCCGTTGCGGAGCACAGGCTCCAGACGCGCAGGCTCAGCGGCCATGGCTCACGGGCCCAGCTCCTCCGCGGCATGTGGGATCGTCCCGGACCGGGGCACGAACCCGTGTCCCCTGCATCGGCAGGCGGACTCTCAACCACTGCGCTACCAGGGAAGCCCTAGATGAATGAAGTTGGAGGATGAACCTGGGGAACACAATTTCTGTCAGTATTATTCAGGGAGAAGAGAAGTTGAATGAATTTGAATTAAATTGAAAGAAAATGTTTAGGGTATATGATGCTGATGCTACTGGAAGAAAACATTAATCTTTGATTTTTGTCTAGAAAGTAAGGGGCTCAACCTGCTACTGACTTTTGTTCTCCTTTTCTCAAAGGCGTCTTAGAGATTTTCGTTATAACTTCTCTGGTTGGAGGGGGGCCTTCTTTTTTTTTTTTTTTTTTTTTTTTTTTTTTATGCGGTACGCGGACCTCTCACTGTTGTGGCCTCTCTGGTTGTGGAGCACAGGCGCCGAACGCGCAGGCTCAGCGGCCATGGCTCACGGGCCCAGCTGCTCCGCGGCATGTGGGATCTTCCCGGACCAGGCCACGAACCCGTGTCCCCTGCATCGGCAGGCGGACTTTCAACCACTGCGCCACCAGGGAAGCCCGGAGGGGGCCTTCTTATTCTCATCGTCCTGACGGTGGCATATGATCTCAAAAAACCCAAGTGAGTTTGTAGACAAGTGTGGGCCCTCAAAATCGGGGGTGGAAGACACCATGGGTGGAAGAGGGCACACTGCCATTAAGGGGTGTCCATTCTTTTACTGAGTTGATACATATTTATTGAATTTATTGTATGCCTTACACTGTGGCACGTCAGAATTCTAACCAAACAGGAGGGCTTGTACCCCCGACAGCGCTGTGCACTGGGCCTAGGACTTTTTGAAGCCAGGGAAGTGCCAGCTGCCCCACAGGCTTTGTCTGCTGTGTTCGGCATCTGAGACTAGAGTTGGGGAGAAGGTCCTCTCTCTATGTGTCTAGAGGGGACCCCTGGCAGCAGCAAGGGCCCTCAAGGCCACCAGCCTCTCTCTCAGGCAGAGCAGGGAGCAGGGTGCCCATGGAGTTAGAGCACTGGCCAGCGTATGCCCAGCACAGGCGGGTCCTTGCTTGTGGCGCAGTGTCGGAGGGCTCTTTGAGGGCCATTTGTCCTGCCTGCTCTGGCCACTGTAGGGAAGGAAGCTTGTCTTCAGGGTCTTGTGCTTTCTCTCCCCCAGAGAGCCTCATTCTACCCTGAGGGTCAAGGGCTGTCTCCCCATTAGACCGCTCTCTCCAGAGTTACACAGTTGTGGGCCTTCTCTGCCAAGCAGCTGTGCTTAGTTATGGCCAAGCTAATGTCAACCTCAGTTCCCAGCTTTGGGTTGTAAGCGAGTCATCAGCACACATTCTCGTACATTTTGCACATCTGACAAGCTCCCAGGTGGTACTGATGCTGCTGGTTGGGACCACACTTTGAGAATCACTGCTCTGAAGTGTGGGTATCTTGTAAGGCTTAGAGTGTTACCTTTCCTGGGGAATAAATCTCAAGGAAATGGCTCTGTGATGGTGTGATTTCCGTCTTCAGGACCAGGGGGTGGAGATGCAGGGGTGGGAGAGCGGGGAAGAGTAAGAAAAGCTTTGCCTGGGGAAAGGTCTCCTCCCATCACGTCCCACAGTTGACTTGCAATTTCACTCCCCAAAGTACTTTGCTTTCCCAGTTTCTGTCAGGAGGCTGTGAGCTTGCCCTTATTCAATAGGGAGCCATACAATTCCCTGCATCGAAGCCCTGCTCTTTTGGCTTGGCCATGCAGTAGAAGTAAAATGCTTCTTGGACTCACTTCCTATTTTAAAATCTTATCTCTTATTAGCAAATTAAAGCACCTATGTTGGCCCAATGTCCCCAACCCTGCTGAAAGCAGTATAGCCACGTGGCATGGAGATGATTTCAAGGTTAAACACTCCTGTTTTTGTTAAGGAGATTGTTGAGCAGGCTGGTTGTGGGAGGTGAACAGGGTGATGGACTGAGGTTTGCATAGGGTTCACATAAAGAGAACTCGAGGTTAAAAAGTCCCAGGGAATGGCTGGCAGGACAGGTGGGATCAGCCTTCCTGGAATGACTTTGACCTCATTCTTTGGACAAGAGGAAAGGGCTTTACCAGGCTCATAGGACCCAGTGTTTGCTGGGCATAAAACTGGTCCTATAAATGGTGCCACGGAAGAGACACTGGCCCTACCCTTAAGGACCTGACTGTCTAATTAGAAAGCAGGAGAACCCAGCTATAAGATTGGAGACCATTTAAAAAGCAGCCAAGAGCAAGTTAATCTAGAGACCACCTGGGGACCCGAGGGCCCGCTAATGTGCATTTCTGTCCAAAGGCTGGGGCAGCCTGCATCAAATTGTTTTTCTCGGATTAGAGATGTTGGCAATGGGGTTTTCTAGGGAGTAATCCATAATAGAAACCTCCCATTTTCATACATTTTAAAATTGAAAACTGTTCTGAAATTTTAAGGTTTAATTTCCTGGTTAAGTAGAAAGAAGCCCAATCAAATATAACCTTTAAATCCTTGTTATTGAAAGACTGTTTCCAGTATTCCTTGATAAGGAATTTTTAATATTAGCCCCTGTTTCAACTCAGAAGTCTTTTTTTAACACGGATGTGAAAATTATTTTTATTATTTATTTAATTAAATTTTGGTTGTTTCTATTTTCTTCTCTCCTTTATCATTCATGTGTTACCTTATTTAATTTCCTACTTACCAAAAGTTCTTAAGAGAGTAAACTAATTCAGTCTTGGCAGTCTTGTCTGATGTCTAAAATGTTTTTTGAATCATCTGTAGTTCTGGCCTCTGTAGCAGTCACTTATTAATCACTCACTCTACGCCAGGCAGTGAGCTAGGCTCTGGGGATACAAAGATGTCGGACACCACCCCCACCAGGAGGCCACCTTTGATTTTCTGGTGATGTTGGGCAAGTTATTTGTCGTTATGCTAATTCTAATTTTGATGCTTCCATCTTCACTGGGATTTTATGAGCATATGATTATATGGAAAATAGCCTTGAGCTCTCTAGAAGAAGAAATTGTTTGAATACACTGCATTCTTCTCAGGAAATGGACCACTCTTGCTAAGCTCCCATGGAAGGGCACCACTTCTGGCCTCTAAGAGGAATGAGGGGGGCTGGTCCAGAGGTGGGGCTTTGGGTGTCCCAAGCCTAATAGCTTTTGGCTACATCATATGTGGCCCCCAAATGACCATTGGGGTGTCCCTTTCTTTTTTCCAGGATAAGCTAAATCTGAAGGAGTTTGATGACTCTGTGAACACAGAAGAAGATGGGATTCTAAAACCATGTTCTGCCCCCAGTGACCTTATTGACAGGTTGGTGGTAAATTTTGAGAATTTTCTGGAAGTGGTTTCCACAGAGGAACCTGAAAAGGGTCAGGAAAATATCTTGGGAGGGGAAAAGAATGAGTACATGACCTCCCCATATGGGACTTATTGTCCCGCAGTTTCAGTCGAGATTCCACCGAGAGAATCGCAACACCTACGTTCTGGAACGCCAGAGGGGATCTGCTCAGAAGCCAAAGAGCATTCTCTCCCTCCTACCCAAGGTTTAGGGCCAGACCATCTCTGTGGGGAAGGAGCACCAAACCCATACTTGAAAAATTCAGTGACAACCAGAGACTATCTCATGTCTGAAAAACTTCTAGACCAAACCCAAAGAGAAGTCTAAATGCCGCCATGGCTTCAATCCCCCTACATCTCAGTGTGCGTGACTCGCAGAGAGAAGACTTGGCTACAAGAGCTTCCTTGACATCTCCCCATCCCGCTTGTGTTAGAGAAAGTCTCACACACCCCCGAGTGACTCGTTGAGGTTGGTTGGCCCAGACGTGTCGCTTGCTTGAGAAGAAAGGTTGATGGACTTCCCTGGTGGCGCAGTGGTTAAGAATCCGCCTGTCAATGCGGGGCACATGGGTTCAAGCCCTGGTCTGGGAGGATTCCACATGCCGTGGAGCAACTAAGCCCGCGAGCCACAACTACTGAGCCCGCATGCCACAACTACTGAAGCCCGCATGCCTAGAGGCCGTGCTCCGCAACAAGAGAAGCCACCGCAATGAGAAGCCTGCGCACTGCAATGAAGAGTAGCCCCCGCTCTCCGCAACTAGAGAAAGCCTGTGCTTAGCAACGAAGACCCAACACAGCCAAATATTAATTAATTAATTAAAAATAAAGATTTAAAAAGACAGGATGGTGATCAGCCTGAGCACTTTGCAGAGGAAAAGCAATTCATTTTCTTTTGTTCAGATAACAAGCTCTCGCTAAGGCCTCTGACAGATTGACTTGGAGGGACAGTGGACACCAGAGGTGGACATATCTGGCCTTCCTGAGGAATTGGGCCACGGGCACAGTCTTTGCTGGGGCCACTCCTCACAGCTCCAAGAGAGACTTTCCCTGTTGCCAAAGGACAGTTGCTTAGTTGGCCCGTGGGTGGTCTGGCAGGAGGGGAGGCTCTCTCCCTCCACCTTGACCTCCCTGGCTCCAGGCTACCCTCTGAGGTAGCACTGACACCACTTTAGAGATTAAGTCTCTCTCTCAACATAGGGGTGGGTGGTGGTGTGGCCCTCCTGATGGTGTGCCTGAAATACCTCATTACCCTCATTAAATCTCAAGTGTCTGTAGCAAAACCCCCGCCCAGGGCTCTTGCCCTCGGTCCACTGCATGGCTGGGGATGGAGGAACGAGGGAGGGCCTTGGCAGCGCGCTGCGGAATGGACTCTCACCGGGCTGGCAGGTCCACACCACTGTCCAGGCCACTGCCCAGCCCTGCAGACAGTTCCTGGAGGCTGTCGCTGCCCCTCTATCTTGCACCCAAGCCTGGGAATAGAAAGATACCGAAGACTGCAGCAGCTTTTTACAGGGACTCTCTCCCCTCACACTGGCTCAGAGCCCAGGAATGCTTACTGAACACACCCTTCGAAGGCCTCTTCCCAGAAGCAGCTGAGCAGGGCCTGGGAACATGGAATGCTTAGCACCTGTGCTGCTCCAACACCAGGACTCCTCTGCCTTCGCGGCAAAGCCCAGGGCTTGCAACCATGACTGGAGCCTTTAGCCCAAGTGCTCATGGCAGATACCTGGGGACTTATGGCTGGCACTGGGCTCCTACCCTGAGCACAGTGACATCACATGACTTCCTGACGTGTGGCTAAGACTCACCTGGCCATCAGGGGAGGTCGCTGAGAGCCTGGTGAGATGGGGGCAGCGGGGCACCAGTGAGCCCAGCATTTGCCAGAGAGAGAGGCTGAGGGTAATTTTCCTAAGAGTGCTTGAGAAGTCAGTGCTTGTGTAGCGGGCACAGACTTCACAAGCCACCGACTCAGGTGTGCAAAACCATCACTTTACTTTTCTAGAACTAAAATTAATTTCTGGCCCAAGCCCCTGGCCTTTTGAAGTGGCCATGGCCCAGTGCAATGATTTGCATCGCCTCAGGTTTGTAACTCGGTCTCACTTGGGATTTTGTGCCCCATCCACCCAGGGACTGGCTCTGAACGCCAGTGGATGTTCAGGGGAGCAGCATGGAGTCTGCTGCCCAGCACTGGGCAGGGATGTGCCTCCCCGCCACCCCATCACCTGCTACTACCCTCAGCCAATTGCTGCATCCTTATCACAGGCACAAGCAGGGGGGATGCTTTCGCAAAGCTCTCTCCTCATTAAATCTCCAGCGTCTGTAGCACCCTCCCACCCCCCAAATTCGTCACTCCTAGTTTACAGGACAGCAACTACTGATAAATCAAGGAATAAGGGGGGCCTGGAGCAGGGCTCTGGGGAACCTGTGTCCTGGGAGTGGAAAGGGACCAAACGAAGGGGATACATGGGGTCCCGGCTGTGGTGGGTTCTCTCTGCCCTGATACCTCCCCCACCCCCAACTGTTGTGATGTGGGCACTTCTATGAGCCGCCAGTCCCCCAGAGTTCCAGACGGGGCCCTTTCCGCCTGCCTCTGATTTGTGAACTCACAGGAGGTCCTAGCTTGGTGCCCCAATACTCCTCCCTCCCTCCCGTGACCCTCTGCCACCTCCAGCTGAGGGACGGGGAAGGCCGGAGTGAGCCCCTCTAATCTTGTTTCTCTCACACCTGGGTGAGGCTTTTGAACCTAAAGTCCAAGAATTTGATGGGTGGGGAGAAAGAAAAGGTCACAGATGGCTTCTGTGAGTGGGTTTCAGAGATGAAGATGTTACCCTTTTCTCTTCTCCCCTTAATTATTCATTAAAGCCTGAATGAATAGTTTGCAAATACCACACCCTGGCCCTTCTTTTCATTTCTTCTTCCCTTTTCTCACTTTCCTTCTTGGCTCCTGTCTTCCACTTCTTTTTTTCCACAACTCCCAGCAGCTTCTCATCTTTTTAACACTTCCTTTTTTTTCCTATTTCTTGTTTCTTTTCTTTTTATTCCTTTCTCCCCTTCCCATCAGCCCCACTTGTATGATTTCCAAATTTACTTTTGCTACCTTTGAGGGCTAGGGAAATCAGGGCCCTCTGTTTTGTTCTAGATGGTCCAAGATAGTTTCATAGGAGTCAGCATCTCCTGCTAGTAAGAGGAGCAGGAAGCCCAGAAGCGCGTTCTGCAGGCCACACACTTTGCTCTCCAGAGCAGATCACAGGACGTGGCCTAAAAGAAGGCAGTGGTGACCTTCCTCTCCTGGAATCGAGTCATGAACTGTCCCCACTCCCAGTGTCCTGTGCTGCCTCTGTGACTGGAGAAGGCCATCTGCGTTTTCTCTGTTACTGTCAGAGAGACGATGAGAGGACACAAACAGGAAAACTTGTGTTTTAGCAAGGTCATTAAAAACTGATAAAATTCCCGTTAGAGTTTTCTAGGGCTCTGGGAACCATGCAAACAGCTACGTTAGTGCCCTATCAATAGCCTTTCTTTTACAATAATATTGGGAAAAAATGTTAAAGAGTGGCAGAGAAGCCAATCTGTGGTTAAAAAAGAGAGATACCTTCATTCTTTCTCAGGTGGCTGCAGTAAAACACACGATAAAAGCACCAGGTGGGGGGCGGGTCCGGGTGGGGAGGGGCGTGTTTGAAAAGGGCCCCAGCCGTCCCCAGGCCGCTCCTACCTCGTGAGGGGAAAGCCTGTGCGGTCTGCGGGGCGCGCACCCAGCCCGCGCCCCCGCGCCCTGCTCTCCGCGGGCCCCTACTTAATGTTGCCACTGCAGGCATGCTTCAGCCCAGGGCTCAGCCAGCCAGCCCTCAGGCCCAGTCTGGGCCCTGTTTCTGTGGGCGCATGAGCCAGAAATGATCCTGACATTTTGAAAGGCTAGAAAACGAAAGGAAGAATAACGTTTAATGAGATGTGAAATTTCCATAGAATTCAAATTTCAGTGTCTACCGGTGAAGCCTAATTGGAACACAGCCATGCCATCCTTTATGTGTCTCCCACAGCTGCTAACCACACACAGACAGAACTGAGTAGTTGTGACAGAGAGTTTCTCCTACAGAACCTAAAATGATCACCATCTGGTCCTTTACAGAAATAGTTTGCTGGCCCACCCCTGTGTAGCCCACAGACATGGGTCTCAGACTGCACAAAGCAGTTTAACTTGGAAATGGTTGCTAATGAGAAAAAGAAATCAGACTGTGTCATCCTGGGTTTCTAACAGGATAGGGACGGCCTCCTTAGGCACACACCCCTGGCTCCCCAGAGCCCTCACAGTCCCTGCCCGCTGCTGCCCATAGCTAAGCTGGAGAGTTGATGGCTACTTACCACTTACTCCAGTGGTCCTTGACTCAGGTCATTTTATCTCCCATCCCCTAGACCCAGGTCATTTTTTTTTTTATTTTAAAGGTTTTTATTGAAGTCAGCATGCCACAGAAAAGTGTACTGTCACTATCAAAAGAGAACAGCTCAAATGTGGTAACTAAAGATACCTGTATATCGTGTATTCAGCATCCAGCTCAAGAACAGAACAGTAACAGCCCCCCAGAAGCCCCCTCAGGCTCCCTTCCAATAACTATCCTTACCCTAGGATAACCACTATCCTTACTTCTAACAGCACAGATTAGTTCTGCCTGTTTTTGAACTTTATATAAATGGAAAGTCTTGTGAGATTCATCTATGTTGCTGCATCTAATTGTAGATTATTCATTCTCATTGCTGCATAATGTACCATTGTCAGAATATAGCCTTTTATCTATCCTTGCTATGGTTGATGGGCATTATGGGTAGTTCCCAGTTTTTTGGCTATTACAAATACTGCTGCCATGAATATTCTAGAACAAGTATTTTGTACACATTTCTGTGAAATTTCAGATTCACAGTGCATTCCTAGTTTCGGCTTTAGTAGACACGGCCAAACAGTCTTCCAAAGTGATTTGTAGCGATTTACACTTGTACTAGCGATAGATGAGAGTTTTAATATTGTAGTCAGTATGGATGTTGTCTCCTGTGTCATCTTAGCTAACATGTTCTTTATTCCTATTTTCACATATTTACAGGGTCTTCACACTTGTCATTTTAAATACATTTGTAGAGAGGTAATGTGATAATGGGGAGGGGATGGAGACTGGGGCATGGCAAGTATAGGGGGAAGATAATTTAAATACAGAGGCCAAGCAGCTAATGAAAATCACTCAAGCAGCTAAGTGGAGACAGTGCCTGCCCTGGATGGACAGATGTTACTCAGAAGTAACTGTCACGTGAAAAGAGAGGCTCAAAATGAGCAAAACTTTTGACTTTTTAGAGAGAAGTAAAAAAGACGGATTTTTAAAATTTGGCAACTAATTCATAATTTTGGAAAACATCATACTAGCCAAACAAAACATATGTCAGTGGGCCAGATGCTCAGCCCTCAAGTTTTCAGCCACTTGACTGGCCATAAGGGCCTGGCTTTCCATAGAGGGGGTGGGGTTGAACTGTAGCAAGTCACCTCACTAGTTAGAGTTTAATTTCCTCTGTGGTCAAAAGGGGTAAAATGAAAACCTATCCTTCCGCATAATGATGGTCAATAAGATAATTCAGGAGCACTTTACAAAGTAAAGTATTCTCCCATCTCCTTAGTACGACTTCTGTTGTTATGCAAGGACTCCCTCTACTTAAACCATTTGAGGAGTTTTCATATTCCTACGAGGCAATTCAAGGCTGGAGATTCCTATGCATACAAAGTCCTTTGACAATGGGATCCTGCTGGGATGCAAGGGGTTAAAAGGAAATGGCCTATTAGGGTCTGGCTAATCGGAGAAGTCCAGGATTTCGAAAGTATCTAGAACAACACTAAAAGCCCAGAGGCCAAGGAATTAGTACGATTAACCCGACGAAGGCCAGTAGGATCCTCGAGTAATTGTGAAGCAGAACCTAGAACGGGGAATCAGCATCCCGCGTTACACTGGACCCAGCCCTTAGCGGAGCGCACAGACTACAACTCCGGGGCTGGTTGGACCAACACCCCAGGATACCCAGGTAAGGCGTG
Organism: Physeter macrocephalus; assembly: GCF_002837175.3. NCBI lineage: Eukaryota > Metazoa > Chordata > Mammalia > Artiodactyla > Physeteridae > Physeter > Physeter macrocephalus. The sequence continues at coordinate 59,849,695 of NC_041221.1, forward strand.
TCCTCACTGCGCCGTTAGTTGCCCGCTCGAAGTGAGGCACTGCCCACGGCGGAGTTCCTGTCCTGAGGATCAAGCTGGAGGAATTAACTGTCCGGGAGGCGAAGGCTGCGCCCACCCAGGGCCCACACTCCACGCGCCTGTGTAGTTCCTACAAGCGCCTCTTGCCCCGTCCGGGAGCGCGCGGACCCCATCGCGGTAAGTTGGATGCCCTTGCCTCCGCCCCCGCGCTCCGGACGCCCCCTCCTAACCGAGCTCCACGTGCAGCGCACCCCGGGCTCCCAGACCTCGGCGGGACGCCCCCGCCCCCACCGCGGCGCGCAGTGCGCAGGCGCCTCCCTGTGGCTCTGGGCGGCGGGAGCGGGTTTGGCCGCGGCCGGAGACTGAAGCGAAGGCGGCGGTGGAGGAGGAGGAGGAGGGGAGATGACGGTGGCGGCGAAGGCGATGGCGACGCGGAGCACATGAGGCGGCGGCCGGCGGGACGGGCCGAGGCCCGGCGGAGGAGGCGGTTCCGGGGGACCCCGCCGGCAGGTGAGGGGCGGCCGCAGGGCCGGCTGAGAGGCGGCGGGCCAGGGGCGGGGCCGGAGTGGGTGGTGGGAGAACTTGTGGGGAGGCCGGAGAGGGGCAGGTGGGCCGGCGGAGAGTGCGGCGGGGGCAGTGGGGAGGGAGAGGACGCCACCGAGGGCTTCCCTCCGAGCCCGGAGGGACGTCGCGACCCGCAACCCGCCGCTGCCCCCGGCGCGCCCTCCCCCTTTGTCCCCAGGCGCGCGGTTCCCAAATTGGGAGGGAAAACGGCTCGGGGGTGGGCCGGGGCCGCGGCGGAGGCGCCGGGTGGGCGGGGAGCCCGAAGGACCTGGGCTCACACTTGGGCGGTGCTCGCAACTCCTCGGGCGGTTAGGGGCGCAGGGCCGCGCCGGGGCTCTTCGCGGGCTGGTCTTTGTCTCCCGATGCTCGGCTCCTGACATCTCTCCGGGCGGCGTGCGGTTCGTCTGGCTCTTTCCTCTAATATCCCTGCCGGGACTTCTGTCTCTTTGAATGTTTGAGATTTAGTTCGCGGGCTGGCAGTGGGAGACGGGGAATGCAGTAGTCGCCTCTCGGTTAACACGTTTTCTTTACTTAAAATGATTTTTTTTTCCTCTTCGTGAAACTTTGGATGACTGGTGTGTTGTGGTTTTTTTTTTTCCTTCTGTCTCCAGATTCAAAATTACGAGAAGGCGCTAACGCTGTGATTGTGGCCAGTTGTGTGGTTGGCGGCAGCTTTTGGAGCTTTTAGACCCAGGTCATTTTATCTCCCATTCCCCAACCGTCACACGTTTGGCAATGCCTGAGGGTCTGAGCTAACCTCTGCCCTGGGCCCACGGCACTTGCCATGGGTGCTGCTCAGCATCCATACAGAGCTCTAGGTGTCACTCTTTTTTTTTTTTTGTAAATTTAAATTTCGTTTTGGACTCAACTTTACAACAACATCGATGACAAAAATCTCTTAATACCAATTATTTATATCATTCTTAATTCACGCCTGATATGATCTGTGTGTCCCTGTACATGTTTTCATCTATTGCAAGTTATATATTGATTCGATTGCAGTCTCCCTTTACTATCACTTATTATTTCGTGTGTAAAATTCCATGTATGAATATAGCTCATGGTGGCCCCACGGAACCCCTCGGTGTACCTGCATGTTGTGGCTTGCTAAGAATTGTTTTAAATGTCCTCCTCGTATAGAGAGACACTTTAGGGAACTTCGTTGCACAAAATTTTCTTTTCCCACCTTTGTCCTCACTCCTTGGGGCTGTTTCCAGAGGTAGAATGGCTGGGTCAGAGTTTATGGTTACTGCATGACTGTGCCCCCCCAAAAGCTACACTGATTTGCAATATCACCAGACGCGTCTGAAGTATCCTTTGTCCTTTTCCACTGATAATCAGCTCTTCACTGCTGTTAATTGTATTTTGTCAATTTACTGGGGATGGTCAATGAAACTTCATAGTTATTTGTGTTGCTTAAATCATTATGAAGCTAAACTTTTCCCATCTATATTTTACTGTCCACACGTCCACCTGTTGACATTATAGAGTCTTCTATTTCTAAGCTCCCAGGGGCGTTGAGAGACCAGCTGAGCTGCTAGAAATTAGAGGCACTCAGCAGGACGTCAGAACAATTGATGGACTTTGTCCTCTGGTTGACTATTTAAAAATATGTGGGTTTTGTAGGGTATTTAAAAAGAAATTTCATGCTGATGTATTTTGTTAACTGTTTTATGCAAACGTTAATTAGCGACAAGGCCTATTTATAATCAAAGTATGTGGCGTTACTGTGTCTTGCGCTCTTGCTGGGTGGGAGGCCCAGAACGTAGTGACAAGGGTCATTAGCAGGCCTTGTTCCCTCTGCAGCTTTTACTGGACACTGGGGTCAGCAGGGGGAGAGTTTGCTCAGAAGTACAAACAGCCGCAGTCCACATTTACAAGAGCCTGGAGACCGCCCCTGCCCTACGCGCTGAGCTCCTGCTGGGCCATCCTGCCCAGATGCCTGTCCCCTTGCTGCTGAGAAAGGTGTGGGAGAGGCGGGGGGTGGGAGGTGACCCCTCCAGGAGAGCACACAGCCAGCCGGCCCTGAGCCGCAGGGGGCTGTTCAAGGAAATCGAGGTGCTGATTCCCTTAGTAGGAATGGAATTCTCTGTCCTGCCCAACTTCACTATATGTGTACGGCGAAATGCCAGGAAGGTGTCCCAAGGCCTGGACTTGGAGACAGAAATCAAGATGTGCAAACCGGAATGATGATGGCAACGAGGAAGGCTGACCACGTGTGCCAGGAGAGACACCTCTCTGTGGGATGTGCGTGTTGTCTTTTCCACATACTGTTTGTATGTCGATGCAACACATAATGCACGTGCAAGAAAGTTCTCTGTCTTTTTTAAAATAAATTTATTTATTTATTTATTTTTGGCTGCGTTGGGTCTTCTTTTCTGTGCGAGGGCTTTCTCTCGTTGCGGCGAGCGGGGGCCACTCTTCATGGCGGTGCGCGGGCCTCTCACTGTCGCGGCCTCTCCTGTTGTGGTGCACAGGCTCCAGATGCGCAGGCTCAGTAGCTGTGGCTCACAGGCCCAGTTGCTCCATGGCATGTGGGATCTTCCCAGACCAGGGCTCGAACCCGTGTCCCCTGCATTGGCAGGCAGATTCTCAACCACTGCGCCACCAGGGAAGCCCCGAAAGTTCTCTGTCTTAAGGAGAGTATGGAAACATGTTATTGTAATGAGAATAGCCTTTCAAATGCTTTATTGTAAGTGCATTTACATTTTGATCTTTCAAATAATAAAGCTGTAATACCGTTTTTTATGTAATGCTATATTTCCATTTTAAAGCTTTACCCACTCAGATGTTTAAAATGAGACTTGGAAAAATGTAAAAGGCTAGCTTTGTTAGACACGAGGGGTCTTGGGGCTGTGGGAAGCACCAGAGGTCCAGGTGACCAGGGATCAGACGCGGCAGTTACTCCGCGTGCCTCCCACCAAGGAGCCAGCCGGGCCTCACGCCCAGCTGTGTTTGTCCTGCTTGATTCCTCGTGGCAGCATTTCAAACTCCTTCCAGCTCCTTGAGCTCCCACGGGGTCTCCCCTCACTGCTCTCAGCAGGTGACGTGGCCCCCACTCACGGAGGATGTGCTGCCAGCCCCTCTCTCTTCTGGGAGGGTCTCAGAGGCAGAGGTGGCCCTGCTCTCGTCCATCCCTTCCTTGGCCTCTCCTGTACCTTCAACTTCTCCCTCTCCAGCAGTTCCTTCCCCTCGGCCTCTAAACTTGCTCTGGTTGCTTCCAACTTAAAAGAGGACAAAGGATGCTCCTCGATCTTCACCTGCCCCTGCTACCTGTGACCCCGCAGCCCGGCCTGTGCTTTAGGGTAGAAAGGGCCACATCTAGTGTAGCAGCTTCTCCAGGTGGCTGAACTCCTTTTCTTTTTTTGGTAGTGAGAAGATTGCACTGCTAAAATATTCTAGAGGAATAGAAAGCAAGTGCGTCAGGAGCAGACAGTTTGGGAACAGGGTACAAGGGCACCAGACTGGCCTCTTAAGCACCCAAATATAAGGCACATGTGTGCCCACTCTTGTTGGAGAAACGCTGGAGTGGGGCAGTTACCAGATTTTGTTCTGTTCATCACTAAGGTCGCCCACAGTTAATGTTTACGAGCACTTGCTGTGTATCAGGCATGTGCTAAGGGCTTTCTGTGCATTATCCAGCAATTCTCACAGCGCTGTGAGGTACTATTACCCAACTTGCAGAAGGGTGGGGACCATAGATAGGGTAATACCACTATCCAATTTACAGACGAGGAAACTGAGCTCAGAGAGGCTTAAGTGACTTGGCCAAGGTTCTGCAACCAGGGAGTGGTGGGTTGCAACCCAGGCTCCCAACTCCTCTTTTGCTACTCTGCCTCTGGTCAATAACAAGTTGGCACCTGGGGTCAGAGAGAGTTAAAGGGGAGTGGAAACTCCAAGGTGTGGAGGGCCCTTGAGAATCTCTTCTTGGCTGGGCCTGGAGACCCTCTCTCTCATTGCCTGCCAGGACCCCTGAGATTGGTTTCAGATCCAGGAGTGGGTAGGGTTGGGGGCGGGCACCATGTCCATGTTCTCAGCACAGGGAATGAGAGGAAGGGAGAAGACCCAGGGAGCCTGAGCTTCACGATGGATGGGCTTGGGAGGCTACAGAAGCCAGACGAGGTGCCACGACAGAGTGATAGACTCTGGGAGCACCCTGGGACCTCGGGCAGGGCAAAGGGAGGTCTGGTGGAAGAGGGGACTTCCCATGACAGTCGGAACAGGGCTCTGCACGTGACTTTCCCCTCCCACTAATCCCTTCTTTCCACTCCTCCCTAATCACTCTTCTGTTCTTTGTTTCTCAGGCTCCTCTTGGCTGACTTGCCCCTTGAACCTCGGAGTTCCCTGGGGTTGAGTCCCTGGTGGACAGATCGCTCCACAAGCTCTCCGTCATCTACACCCAGGCTTCAGCTGCATCTGTGTCATCCCCAAATCTCCATCTGCATCGAGCCCAGGATCCACACTTCCAACTGCTCACTGGACATCTCCACTTGGACACTTGGAGTCATTGAAGCTCCTTCCTCGTCACCAGCATCCAGGCAGTCACCAAATCCTTATACTCCTCTCTGCAAAACTTCTCTCCCCATCAGCCCTCTCTACTCCATTCCCTCTAATCCCGTGCCAACCCCGGCTTGGTCATCTTTGATCTGGACTTTTGAGCAGATGCCTCACTGGTCTTCCTTCCTGCAGCCCTACTTTCTACCCACAAACCCATCCTCCACATTACCTCCAGAATGATTTTATACACAGATCTGGTTCCATCTCTTGCCTGCTTCCTAATTCCTGATGGAATGGTCCACAGGTAACATCCAAACTCCTTAGCATAGTAATGGGCGAGGTTTCTTTTAAATTATTTGCTCATGTGCTATATACTTTTAAAGAGTTAACAGGTATTGGTTGTCTATGGCTGCTGTAACAAATTACCACAAACTTAGTGCCTTGAATGACATGAATTATTATTTTCCAGTTCTGTAGGTTAGAAGTTCAATGTCATCTCACAGGGCTAAAATCAAGGCATCAGCAGGGCTGCGTTCCTTTTGGAGGCTCTAGGGGAGAATCTGTTTCCGTGCCTTTTCTAGAGGCAGCCTTTATTCCTTGGCTTGTGGCCCTCTCTTCCATCTACACAGCCAGCACTGTTGCATCTCTCTGATGGTTCTTCTGGAGTCCTATCTCCCTTTGCTCACTGGGGCTGAGCTCTGCCTGAGGCCTGAAGCACATCATTAAGGCCCCAACCAAAGCCTCACTCTGCATCTGTTAACTTTGTCTACTTTTTAGTGTTCCTGACCCGTGGACCAGCCTTGTCTGAGACCAGAGCCCAGTGGGAGCTGGATGTGGACCACTCCCAGACAGAGATCCATACCATCTTATTGGCAGCAAAGCTGCCTGGAGTGCCTGGCCCTAGATCTGTGACCCAGAGGGCTTGCTAATGGTCACCCCAGAATTAGACACACCGGGTCTCAAGCCCAGCTGGACTCCACAGGCCTTGCTCTGCAGGGACAGGCCCCACTCCTGTGGGGCAGAGGACTGACCAGGGCTCATTGTTCTCCAGACGGGCTGGCTCCCAGAGAGAGCGGCCGAGAGAGCAGACCTAGGGCTGCCCTCAGCTGACCGGGACCCTTGGGGGTCTTGGCTTATAAGAACCACAAGGGCAAGGCCCTGGGAGAGGACAAGGGGAGGCATTGCCGAGCCAAACAAACGTCTGTTCAGAATTCCAAGTATTAACTTGACTCTCAGGACATGGCAGGGCTTGGCATTCCATGGCAGCACACCCCAACTAGTGGACAACCCCCAGTGCCGGGGAGTCAAAACCATGCCTTGATATGTACACATCTCAGAGCTTCTTTATTCCAGATCTTCCTTCACAGGGATGAACCCAAAGGACGAAAAATCTTCCCTTTGCCTTTCCAAATAAATAGCAAATATTTACTTAGAAGCTAAGTTGAACATTTTCTCTGGAGGACTCAGCATGAATCTGTAACTCAGGCCCCTCCCAAGATGTGTTTTATCAGCCAGCCTTTGTTGTCTTTCAGGAAAAAAATATGAGTTCTGGGAAAAAAGCCTCTAGGGTTGTTGGATGCTGATTTCCTAATAGTAAGATAACAGCCTCCTAAACTGACAATTCCGTGACATCTCAGGGCTGGTTCCAGAGAACACATGATACTTTAACCAAAGGGAAAATGCTCCACCCAAAGACAGCATCTCTTGGGCCCAAAGCAATTTTTTCCATCTCTCCCTGCCAAAACAAACAAAACAAAAAACAAAACCAAAAAAATACCCCAAACACAGACACACAAAAACCAGAAACAAAAACCTCCCAAACATGGGCTTCCCTGGTGGCACAGTGGTCGAGAATCCGCCTACCAATGCAGGGGACACGGGTTCGAGCCCTGGTCTGGGAAGGTCCCACATGCCGCGGAGCAGCTGAGCCCACGTGCCACAACTGCTGAGCCTGTGCTCTAGAGCTCGCGAGCCACAGCTACTGAGCCCGCATGCCACAACTACTGAAGCCTATGCACCTAGAGCCCGTGCTCTGCAACAAGAGAAGCCACTGCAGTGAGAAGCCCGTGCAATGCAATGAAGAGTAGCCCCTGCTCACCGCAACTAAAAGCCCACACACAGCAGTGAAGACCCAACGCAGACATAAATGAATGAATGTATAAATAAATAAATAAATAAAAGAAAACCCCAAACAAAAACTTCTAAAAAGAACAACCCCAAAAGGAAAACAACAGAACGAAACCCAGGGCTCCTACTGTGTGAATATCACCCTTTGTGCTCCCCCTGCTCTACCTGGCTGGGAGAGTCCCAAGCAAATGAGCTTGTGTGTGTGTGTGGGGGGGTCCCTCCGAGGTCTGCGGTCTCAGGTGAGGACAGGGTGGCACTGGGGACCCATGGCTATGCTGACCACAGCACAGCAGACATGCAGGCCCACAGATGGACACATTCCTGACTTCTTAGGCCGGGAAAGCAGTCAGGCTCCACGAGAGCCTGGGGACAGCACACGGTGGTGTGTGGGATCAGAACCTCTACATGTGAGTTGGGACCAAACCTGGGGTGGTGGTGGCAGAGCCATCCTCAGGGCTCATGAACGGTCACCCCAGCTTCCTCCCACTCCTTGCTGGCTTTGGTGCCTGGCCGCCTTTGCCGGTGAGGGGCAGCCTGGAGGAAGTGACTGTGAAGTCTACAGGTGTTTGAACTCTGGTACTGATGCCGAAAACTCAGCCTCTGTGCACCAGTGCCGAATCGAATCTCGGAGACAGAGTTTTGGGTGAAGCAGAAAAGAATAGCTTTATTGCTTTGTCAGGCAAAGGGACACAGCGGGCTCCTGCCCTCGAAAACAGTGTGTCCCAACCCGGAAGGATAGGTGAGGAGTTTTACAGCAGTAGTTCAAGGGTGGGGTTGCTGGTCTCAGGTGGTCTCTTGATGAGCATCTCTGCTTCCTTTAATTTGGCCTCAGGTGGTCTTCTCTGGTATGAAGAATGCTAACATCTTCCATTTGTTGGGTTTTAGTTCTATAAAGGGCTAAAAGATATTGTTAATGTGTATCCCTTCAGGTAGAACAAGGACCCCAAGGCTGTGCTATAGTTTCTTGTCTGCTCCTCCCTCGTCTCTGCACACCCTCCCTTCCCTGATTAGCAACTGTTCAAATCTGCCCTTTGGAACTCAGGGAAGGTCACGGAGGCTGGAGTCTCTTCCCTACAAACAAGAAACGGGGGACTCAGGAGCCCCATGAGGTCCTGCTTGGTTTCAGTACCCTAGCTTCCGCAGGCCACACCCTTGGTGGGATTAGGACACAGACCCAATAACAGACCAGGAATTCTCTGGCTTATTCTCACCAGCAAGACTACAGAACGCTGGCAACAAAGCCCTCTTTTCTAGGGTTACATGCCTACCTGCTTCTCCCTCCTGCTGTCTGCTGTGTCCCCAGCTCCTGAGGGGCTGTATGCAGCCCTGGCTGTGGGTAGGGTGCTCAGCTGTGTGGGACTGACGGGTATCCTGGGATGTGGGCCCTGCAGCGCTAAAACTCAAAAGTCCCAGGCAAACCAGGATGGGGTAACCCTAGGCTGCAGCCCCTGGGCCTGTCCCCTCTTTTAAGGTTATGTCCTCGGCCTGGCATTATCTTGAGTGTGATGGTCCAGCTGTCCCCAGACCGTCAGCCAGCTTGTGCCCTGCAACAGTGCCCTCAGGGAGCCTGTCCCCTAACTGGAAAAGCTGGAGTGTAAGGGTGGCCCTTGCTCCCCACTCCTTGGAGGTCCATCAACCTCCAGTCAGGCTCCAGGGTCCTTCCCAGTTCCCATGATGCTTCTCATGACCCCAGCTGGCCCCTCAGTACACCTGGTCACATCACAGAGAACTGCCCATGAACGCTCATTCCTTTTCTTACAACAGCAACAAATTGGACTGTCTCCTGGCTTCACCCCTGCGGCCCATCCATCTTTTAACCATTTACCATTAAGTGATTTTGCCATCAAGCCAGGTGGGTGTGGGACTGCAGACCTCAGGGTTTGCTCTGTCCCATCTCCTAGGATGACCTGGGCTTTATACACAGGCCATCCCATCCTCCCCGAGGGACACTGGTGTCACAGAAGTATCCACTCCTCCCGGTGGACCAGAGCCCTGCCAGCCTCTTGGCAAAGACTGTTGTGTCCATCCTCGTCCTCACTTTGAGGCTCTGACCAGCCCCCTCAGATTAGATTGGCCAAATGTCCCAGCCCCTTGTAACACAATGGAGAATAGGGTGATTTCTGGCTGGTCTGCCAGAGTTGTGGCTGATGAGTTGGGGCCTGTTGGTTGGTGAAAGTAGGTGGGGATGGTACAGCGTGTGTTGAAAGCTGGGCACCCTGAAAGCTTTCGTGGGCCCCAGGAAGCCCACATACTGTCAAATATGTTGAAATTTCCACATTTCACATTAACTATAATTATTTTTTTGCCATAAAAATTTTGGGAAGGTTTTTATGTTTTTTTCGAAATTATTTGACTGTATGTAACTTTGTTCTGTGATTTCTCAGCAGTCATCTTGCATCTTTAGGGATTCTTGTGAACTGAGAAAATCCATCTATTCTAATTTGCAACTTGTTTACAAACATAATTAGGGCACGAACCCGTGTCCCCTGTATCGGCAGGCGGACTCTCAACAACTGCGCCACCAGGGAAGCCCCATCTTGCATCTTTAGGGATTCTTGTGAACTGAGAAAATCCATCTATTCTAATTTGCAAATTGTTTACAAACATAATTACATTTTTTCTGAATTCCAAAATAATGAAGTTTATTTCATGTTATGTTTGATATCAGCTTACTTACATAACCTTGAAATTTTCTTTTCTTGGTTTTTAGCCAATAATTGTTTTTCTCAGGTCACATATATTTTCTTAGGTCCCTGAAAAACTCACCCACCTCTCACGCCAGAGTATAGAATAACTCTGGCTAAGTGTTTTGTAACTCCAAATGCCAAACTGGCTGCTAATCAGAAGCTGTTGTGAGGCCAGCACCTTCAAAATGGGACGTGGAGCGGAACGGGGAAAGGCTGTTTCCTCAGAGGCAGGGCGGGTCCACATGGAGGGCCGGCTCAGGGCTCAGCTTTCCTTGCGGGTGGAGAAGCAGGGCAGCACCCGTAGGCTGACAGGATCAAGCAGCAGGCTCCCCCAGCCAGTATTCCAAGTGGCGCCCGGCTGTTAAATGGAATGCACGAAGAGGCCATTCGATGGGCACTTTCTGAGTTTGGTAGGCTGCGGCCAGGCGAGAGAATCTGACCCTTTGAGTGAGTCAGCCTCCGACCATCACCTGGGCCCTCCTTGCACACCTGTCCGCTCTCAACCCCAATCAAGCCTGGGCCCATTATGGTCAGAGCGGTGACAGCTGCATCTGTGCAGGGTGCTGGGAGGGAGGGTACCTTAGGTTAATTCCCCCAAAGCAAACCCTGAGACACCAAGTGTAACAAATTTATCACCAGCGCGTTCCCAGAAGGCACTGGGAAAGGAGTGAGGGAAGCTTGATGGAAAAGGGGAAGAAGCCAAGGAAGGTGGGATTTCAGACGCGGTCCCGAGGGCAGCCCCGGCCTGACCCCGAGGAGATGCTGGAGGTAATTGGCTGGGTCCCCAGAGTGTGTCACCAGCCAAGGCAAGGGGGCTGGGCTTTTGTGCTCTTAAACCCCTCGGTCATTGCTACGGGCTTCCCCACGGGATGTGTAACTTTCCAGGCACTTTTGACTGTGTGTGGAGGCCGAGGACACCAGCTGCCCACCAAAGAGGAGCCACAGGGACAGGGGCAGGAAGCAACGCTTGGGCAATTGGCTGGATGGGGAGGTACCGTGGCACCCTGGCAGGGGGGCCACATTTAGCAGTTAAATATACCGAGCACATGTTTATTTAACATATACCAAGTACTGTGCTATGTGTGTTTGTCAAAGATTATGTCATTTAATGTTCCCCTGTGGCCTTCGCCTGTGGCTGGATGACCCCCAATATTTAGGCTAGAGCTTGGTGCTTGGAGCAAGAGCATTGCCGGCAGACCTGTTTTGACCCCAAGCTTTGCTGCCTGCTCACTTGTGGCGTTGCATGAGTTCCTTAGCCTCCCTAAGCCTCAGTTTCTTTATCTATAAAATGGGGGCGGGGGGAATAGTATCATGGAATTCAATTAAGGGGAGATAAATGAAGTGATGATTGTCTTGAGCTGAATACAGTGCTTGGCACATAGTAAATGCGCAGTGAATAAGAGATATGCTTAGTGTTGTGTGTTTAAAAAAATTTTTTTAAATAGTGTTTTGAATGTGAGGCAGGCTTATCTCACAGGAGAGTAAATGGTGATGGAAGTTTTGAGCAGTGAATGAAAGGTAAGAAATAGTTCTTGCAGTGGTGAAAGAATAATTTTACATTTGTGATTGGCTGGTCATGGTGCTGGTCTGCCCAAAAATATTTTGCATGGAGGAGAGACAGGTAAGTAGGTTTATCCTGGGTGTGGACCTCCAGATGAATGTGATGGAGGGAGAGACACCTGCAGGGTCTTGATGAGGGTGAAGGAGGGCAAAGCTGATAGAGAAAGGAGGGGCGTGTTAGTTGTTGAAATGGAGGTTTTCCTGTGGGCGAGTTGGGAGGGGAGGGGAGACTGTGTGACTGAGGGGAGGGAGAGGAGCGGAAGTGCTCTGGAGATTTTGAGGTTGGAGAACCTGGAAGCCAGGTGGGTTGTCTGCTTCAGACCTGGGGGTCCCGCCTCAACACTTCATGTCTTCTTTTCACTCAGTATTCGTCAGATCTTGGAAAGCAATTACTGATATCTTTTTTTTTGTAAAAAAATTTGAAAAAGCTGTACCACCTGTCAACTGAAAAAAAATGCACAACTTAAAAGCTGAGAATGATGTTTTAGTTGGTGGTCTTACTGAGGACTATAGCCTGGGAGACAGTCTCTCAGAAAGCTCTGAGGAACTGTTCCAAAGAGATAAGGGAGGAGCCAGGATATATAGGATGGAAAACAAAAACCAAAAACACCTACGTAGCCAAACATCAAAAGATTACTGTGAATCACGAAAACCAGACATCTCAAGTTAATTAATTTAATGCTTTTTTACGTATGGGAAGACACAAGACTCTGGGCTTATTGTGATCATTCCTTTGGTATACATCTTAACTACCTAGGGCCAGGATCCTGTTTTCTCCATCCTGAATTTCCCTCTGGTAGGGGGCAGCTGCAGTGGCTGACGGCTTGATGGCCACAACATCCTTTGTTTACTGATATGGCAGGTGACATTCTTAGTCCACACACCTTTGCTCATGATTCACAAGCCTTTGCCTCTAGCCCAGGTATCTTTTCTGCCCCAGTCTCCTCTTTTCACCTGCTGCATATGCATTTCTGAAGCCAACTTGACTCTCCCCAATGCATTCTCTTCCCACTTGGCTGCCTCTCCTCTCACATTTGGTATTCACACCCCACATTATAGCCAAGCATTTCTCCCCCTTGAAGACAAAGTGGTCTTTTAACTCTTTGAGTTATATTCCTACCTAGTAAGCTTAGATTATGATTGGGACAACAGTGGTGGAACATTTCCTAATCTCCTGATAAATTAAAACTCCCATCCATGTGTGTCCTTTAATTGATGCCTAGAGTTCCTGAGGTATATTGGGAAGGAAAAGAAAACTTAGAAATTCAGGTTTGGGGTTCTTTCTTCATACTTTCCATATTATTTTACTAATGCTAAATGCCATTTATTGAGTACTTACTATGGACCAGTCACTATGCAAAAGTTTTATGGGTCTTATTTTATTTAAGCCTCAAAACAACTCTGTGAGATAGGCTCAATTATTATTCTCATTAAAAAAAAATAGAGCTAATGAGATGACATTGCCCAAGGTCATATCACTAGAAAGCGATGGAACTAGGATTCAATAAAATTCAGGTCTGTTTGAGAAAGTTGTATTCTTAGTAGACTTAATGCCTCTATCATCACAATAAATTTCAGTGTTTTGCAGGGTGGATTGGGAGCTTAATGTGAATTTAGTTCAGGAGTTTTATGGTTTCAGGTCTTACATTTAAGTCTTTAATTCATTTTGGGTTAATTTTTGTGTATGGTTTAAGATAGTGGTCTAGTTTAATTTTTTGCATGTGGCTGTCCAGTTTTTTTCAGAACTATTTATTGAAGAGACTGTCCTTTCCCCACTATATATTCTTGGTTCCTTTATCATAAATTAATGGACCATAAATTCATGGGTTTTTTTCTGGGCTCTCTATTCAGTTCCGTTGACCTATGTGTCTGTTTTTATGCCAGCACTATATGGTTTTGACTACTATAACTTTGTAATGTAGTTTGAAATCAGGGAGCATGATGTCTCTAGATTTGTTGTACTTTCTCAAGATTGCTTTAGCTACTTGGGGTCTTTTGTGATTCCACACACATTTTAGGATTTTAGGTTTGTTCTATTTCTGTGAAAAATGCCACTGGAATTTTGATAGGGGTCGCACTGAATCTTAGGTAGCTTTGGTTAGTGTGGACATTTAAATAGTATTCTGCCAATCCACAAGTACAGAATATCTTTCCATTTATTTGTGTCTTTTATCAATGTCTTATAGTTTTCAGTGTATAGCTCTTTCACCTCCTTGGTTAAATTTATTTCTAGGTATTTTATTCCTTTCTTTAAATATTAACTTTTTTAAGTTAATTTTTATTTTATATTGGAGTATAGTTGATTTACAATATTGTGTTAGTTTCAAGTGTACAACAAAGTGATTCAGTTATACATATATATATATATATCTGTTCTTTTTCAGATTCTTTTCCCATGTAGGTTATCACAGAATATTGAGTAGAATTCCTTGTGCTATATAGTAGGTCCTTGTTGATTATCTATTTTATACATAATATAAAATATTATATATTATATCTGTTTTTGTGCCAATACCATACATTTTGATGACTGTAGTTTTGTAGTATAGTCTGAACTCAGGGAACCTGATTCCTCTAGCACTATTTTTCTTTCTCAGGATTGCTTTGGCTATTCGGGGTCTTTTGTGTTTCCATACAAATTAAAAAATGTTTTGTTCTAGTTCTGTGAAAAATCCCATTGGTAATTTGATAGAGATTACATTAAATCTGTAGATTGCCTTAGGTAGTATAGTCATTTTGACAATATTGATTCTTCCATTCCAAGAACATGCTATATCTTTCCATCTGTTTATGTTATCTTCCATTTCTTTCATCAGTGTAGTATAGTTTTCAGAGTACAGGATTTTTGCCTCCTTAGGAAAGTTTATTCCT
>NC_041221.1:59864028-59874644 GCF_002837175.3 Physeter macrocephalus
GGCCTCTCACTGCCGTGGCCTTTCCCGTTGCGGGGCACAGGCTCCGAACGCGCAGGCTCAGCGGCCATGGCTCACGGGCCCAGCCGCTCCGCGGTATGTGGGATCCTCCCGGACCGGGGCACGAACCCGTGTCCCCTGTATCGGCAGGCGGACTCTCAACAACTGCGCCACCAGGGAAGCCCCATCTTGCATCTTTAGGGATTCTTGTGAACTGAGAAAATCCATCTATTCTAATTTGCAACTTGTTTACAAACATAATTACATTTTTTCTGAATTCCAAAATAATGAAGTTTATTTCATGTTATGTTTGATATCAGCTTACTTACATAACCTTGAAATTTTCTTTTCTTGGTTTTTAGCCAATAATTGTTTTTCTCAGGTCACATATATTTTCTTAGGTCCCTGAAAAACTCACCCACCTCTCACGCCAGAGTATAGAATAACTCTGGCTAAGTGTTTTGTAACTCCAAATGCCAAACTGGCTGCTAATCAGAAGCTGTTGTGAGGCCAGCACCTTCAAAATGGGACGTGGAGCGGAACGGGGAAAGGCTGTTTCCTCAGAGGCAGGGCGGGTCCACATGGAGGGCCGGCTCAGGGCTCAGCTTTCCTTGCGGGTGGAGAAGCAGGGCAGCACCCGTAGGCTGACAGGATCAAGCAGCAGGCTCCCCCAGCCAGTATTCCAAGTGGCGCCCGGCTGTTAAATGGAATGCACGAAGAGGCCATTCGATGGGCACTTTCTGAGTTTGGTAGGCTGCGGCCAGGCGAGAGAATCTGACCCTTTGAGTGAGTCAGCCTCCGACCATCACCTGGGCCCTCCTTGCACACCTGTCCGCTCTCAACCCCAATCAAGCCTGGGCCCATTATGGTCAGAGCGGTGACAGCTGCATCTGTGCAGGGTGCTGGGAGGGAGGGTACCTTAGGTTAATTCCCCCAAAGCAAACCCTGAGACACCAAGTGTAACAAATTTATCACCAGCGCGTTCCCAGAAGGCACTGGGAAAGGAGTGAGGGAAGCTTGATGGAAAAGGGGAAGAAGCCAAGGAAGGTGGGATTTCAGACGCGGTCCCGAGGGCAGCCCCGGCCTGACCCCGAGGAGATGCTGGAGGTAATTGGCTGGGTCCCCAGAGTGTGTCACCAGCCAAGGCAAGGGGGCTGGGCTTTTGTGCTCTTAAACCCCTCGGTCATTGCTACGGGCTTCCCCACGGGATGTGTAACTTTCCAGGCACTTTTGACTGTGTGTGGAGGCCGAGGACACCAGCTGCCCACCAAAGAGGAGCCACAGGGACAGGGGCAGGAAGCAACGCTTGGGCAATTGGCTGGATGGGGAGGTACCGTGGCACCCTGGCAGGGGGGCCACATTTAGCAGTTAAATATACCGAGCACATGTTTATTTAACATATACCAAGTACTGTGCTATGTGTGTTTGTCAAAGATTATGTCATTTAATGTTCCCCTGTGGCCTTCGCCTGTGGCTGGATGACCCCCAATATTTAGGCTAGAGCTTGGTGCTTGGAGCAAGAGCATTGCCGGCAGACCTGTTTTGACCCCAAGCTTTGCTGCCTGCTCACTTGTGGCGTTGCATGAGTTCCTTAGCCTCCCTAAGCCTCAGTTTCTTTATCTATAAAATGGGGGCGGGGGGAATAGTATCATGGAATTCAATTAAGGGGAGATAAATGAAGTGATGATTGTCTTGAGCTGAATACAGTGCTTGGCACATAGTAAATGCGCAGTGAATAAGAGATATGCTTAGTGTTGTGTGTTTAAAAAAATTTTTTTAAATAGTGTTTTGAATGTGAGGCAGGCTTATCTCACAGGAGAGTAAATGGTGATGGAAGTTTTGAGCAGTGAATGAAAGGTAAGAAATAGTTCTTGCAGTGGTGAAAGAATAATTTTACATTTGTGATTGGCTGGTCATGGTGCTGGTCTGCCCAAAAATATTTTGCATGGAGGAGAGACAGGTAAGTAGGTTTATCCTGGGTGTGGACCTCCAGATGAATGTGATGGAGGGAGAGACACCTGCAGGGTCTTGATGAGGGTGAAGGAGGGCAAAGCTGATAGAGAAAGGAGGGGCGTGTTAGTTGTTGAAATGGAGGTTTTCCTGTGGGCGAGTTGGGAGGGGAGGGGAGACTGTGTGACTGAGGGGAGGGAGAGGAGCGGAAGTGCTCTGGAGATTTTGAGGTTGGAGAACCTGGAAGCCAGGTGGGTTGTCTGCTTCAGACCTGGGGGTCCCGCCTCAACACTTCATGTCTTCTTTTCACTCAGTATTCGTCAGATCTTGGAAAGCAATTACTGATATCTTTTTTTTTGTAAAAAAATTTGAAAAAGCTGTACCACCTGTCAACTGAAAAAAAATGCACAACTTAAAAGCTGAGAATGATGTTTTAGTTGGTGGTCTTACTGAGGACTATAGCCTGGGAGACAGTCTCTCAGAAAGCTCTGAGGAACTGTTCCAAAGAGATAAGGGAGGAGCCAGGATATATAGGATGGAAAACAAAAACCAAAAACACCTACGTAGCCAAACATCAAAAGATTACTGTGAATCACGAAAACCAGACATCTCAAGTTAATTAATTTAATGCTTTTTTACGTATGGGAAGACACAAGACTCTGGGCTTATTGTGATCATTCCTTTGGTATACATCTTAACTACCTAGGGCCAGGATCCTGTTTTCTCCATCCTGAATTTCCCTCTGGTAGGGGGCAGCTGCAGTGGCTGACGGCTTGATGGCCACAACATCCTTTGTTTACTGATATGGCAGGTGACATTCTTAGTCCACACACCTTTGCTCATGATTCACAAGCCTTTGCCTCTAGCCCAGGTATCTTTTCTGCCCCAGTCTCCTCTTTTCACCTGCTGCATATGCATTTCTGAAGCCAACTTGACTCTCCCCAATGCATTCTCTTCCCACTTGACTGCCTCTCCTCTCACATTTGGTAAAGCAGCTAGAGTGCCCACTCCCTTACCTACATATCCAATCAGTTGATCACATAATAATGATTCTACCCCATTAATACCCTCAACTATCCATTCCTTCCTCTTTGTCTTCCTGTTCAAGTCTCTCCCAGAATTAGAGCAACATCCTCTCCACTGCTCTCCTTGCCTCTGATTTCACACCCCACATTATAGCCAAGCATTTCTCCCCCTTGAAGACAAAGTGGTCTTTTAACTCTTTGAGTTATATTCCTACCTAGTAAGCTTAGATTATGATTGGGACAACAGTGGTGGAACATTTCCTAATCTCCTGATAAATTAAAACTCCCATCCATGTGTGTCCTTTAATTGATGCCTAGAGTTCCTGAGGTATATTGGGAAGGAAAAGAAAACTTAGAAATTCAGGTTTGGGGTTCTTTCTTCATACTTTCCATATTATTTTACTAATGCTAAATGCCATTTATTGAGTACTTACTATGGACCAGTCACTATGCAAAAGTTTTATGGGTCTTATTTTATTTAAGCCTCAAAACAACTCTGTGAGATAGGCTCAATTATTATTCTCATTAAAAAAAAATAGAGCTAATGAGATGACATTGCCCAAGGTCATATCACTAGAAAGCGATGGAACTAGGATTCAATAAAATTCAGGTCTGTTTGAGAAAGTTGTATTCTTAGTAGACTTAATGCCTCTATCATCACAATAAATTTCAGTGTTTTGCAGGGTGGATTGGGAGCTTAATGTGAATTTAGTTCAGGAGTTTTATGGTTTCAGGTCTTACATTTAAGTCTTTAATTCATTTTGGGTTAATTTTTGTGTATGGTTTAAGATAGTGGTCTAGTTTAATTTTTTGCATGTGGCTGTCCAGTTTTTTTCAGAACTATTTATTGAAGAGACTGTCCTTTCCCCACTATATATTCTTGGTTCCTTTATCATAAATTAATGGACCATAAATTCATGGGTTTTTTTCTGGGCTCTCTATTCAGTTCCGTTGACCTATGTGTCTGTTTTTATGCCAGCACTATATGGTTTTGACTACTATAACTTTGTAATGTAGTTTGAAATCAGGGAGCATGATGTCTCTAGATTTGTTGTACTTTCTCAAGATTGCTTTAGCTACTTGGGGTCTTTTGTGATTCCACACACATTTTAGGATTTTAGGTTTGTTCTATTTCTGTGAAAAATGCCACTGGAATTTTGATAGGGGTCGCACTGAATCTTAGGTAGCTTTGGTTAGTGTGGACATTTAAATAGTATTCTGCCAATCCACAAGTACAGAATATCTTTCCATTTATTTGTGTCTTTTATCAATGTCTTATAGTTTTCAGTGTATAGCTCTTTCACCTCCTTGGTTAAATTTATTTCTAGGTATTTTATTCCTTTCTTTAAATATTAACTTTTTTAAGTGATTCCTCTAGCACTATTTTTCTTTCTCAGGATTGCTTTGGCTATTCGGGGTCTTTTGTGTTTCCATACAAATTAAAAAATGTTTTGTTCTAGTTCTGTGAAAAATCCCATTGGTAATTTGATAGAGATTACATTAAATCTGTAGATTGCCTTAGGTAGTATAGTCATTTTGACAATATTGATTCTTCCATTCCAAGAACATGCTATATCTTTCCATCTGTTTATGTTATCTTCCATTTCTTTCATCAGTGTAGTATAGTTTTCAGAGTACAGGATTTTTGCCTCCTTAGGTAAGTTTATTCCTAGGTATTTTATACTTTTTGATGTGATGGTGAATGGGATTGTTTCCTTAATTTCTCTTTCTGATCTTTCTTTTTTAGTGTATAGAAATAGAAGAGATTTCTGTGTGTTAATTTTGTATCCTGCAACTTTACTAAATTCATTTATGAGCTCTAGTAGTTTTCTGGTTGCATCTTTAGGATTCTCTATGTATAGTATCATGTCATCTGCAAACAGTGACAGTTTTACTTCTTCTTTTCCAATTTGTATTCCTTTTATTTCCTTTTCTTCTCTGATTGCCATTATGTTGAGGTAAGTTCCCACTGTGCCCACTTTCTGGAAAGTTTTTATCATAAATTGGTGTTGAATTTTGTCAAAAGCTTTTTCTGCATCTATTGAGATGATCATATAGTTTTTATTCTTCAATTTGTTGATGTGCTGTATCACACTGATTGATTTGTGTATATTGAAAAATCTTTGCATCCTTGGGATAAGTCCCACTTGATCATGGTGTATGATCCTTTTAATGTGTTGTTGGATTCTGTTTGCTAGTATTTTGTCGAGGATTTTTGCATCTATATTCATCAGTGATATTGCCCTGTAATTTTCTTTTTTGTGATATCTTTGTCTGGCTTTGGTATCAGGTTGATGGTGGCCTCATAGAATGAGTTTGGGTTTTCCTTCCTCTGCAATTTTTGGAAGACTTTCAGAAAAATAGGTGTTTCTTCTCTAAGTGTTTGACAGCATTCACCTGTGAAGCCATCTGGTCGTGGACTTTTGTTTGTTGGAAGTTTTAAAATCAGTTTTGATTTCAGTATTTGTGATTTGTCTGTTCATATTTTCTATTTCTTCCTGATTCAGTCTTGGAAGATTGTACCTTTCTAAGAATTTGTCCATTTCTTTTTTTAATTTTTATAAATTTATTTTTTTATTTTTGGCTGTGTTGGGTCTTCATTGCTGTGCCCGGGCTTTCTCTAGTTGCGGTGAGCGGGGGCTACTCTTCATTGCGGTGTGCGGGCTTCTCATTGTCGTGGCTTCTGTTGTTGCAGAGCACAGGCTCTGGTCGCGAGTGCGTCAGTAGTTGTGGCATGTGGGCTCAGTAGTTGTGGCTTGCAGGCTCTAGAGCACAGGCTCAGTAGTTGTAGCGCACGGGCTTAGTTGCTCCGCGGCACGTGGGATCTTCCCAGGCCAGGGCTCGAACCCGTGTCCCCTGCATTGACAGGCAGATTCTTAACCACTGTGCCACCAGGGAAGCCCTGTCCATTTCTTTTATGTTGTCCATTTTATTGGCATACAGTTGTTTGTAATAGTCTCTTATGATCCTTTGTATTTCTGCAGTGTCTGTTGTAACTTCTCCTTTTTCATTCCTAATTTTATTGATTTGAGCCCTCTCCCTTTATTTTCTTGATGAGTCTGGCTAGAGGTTTATCAATTTTGTTTATTTTTTTCGAAGAACAAGCTTTTAGTTTCATTGATCTTTGCTATTGTTTTCTTCATTTCTACTTCATTTATTTCTGCTCTGATCTTTCTGATTTCTTTCATTCTACTAACTTTTGGTTTTGTTCATTCTTCTTTCTCTAGTTGCTTTAGGTGTAGGGTTAGGTTGTTTATTTCAGTTTTTTCTTGTTTCCTGAGGTAAGATTGTATTGCTATAAACTTCCCTCTTAGAACTGCTTTTGACACATCCCATAGGTTTTGGGTCATTGTGTTTTCATTTTCATTTGTCTCTAGGTATTTTTTTTTTAATTTCCTCTTTGATTTCTACAGTGATCCATTGGTTGTTTAGTAACATATTGTTTAGCCTCCATGTGTTTGTGTTTTTTACAGTTTTTTTTCTTGTAGTTGATTTTTAATCTCATAGCATTGTGGTCAGAAAAGATGCTTGATATGATTTCAATTTTCTTAAATTTACTGAGGCTTGATTTGTGACCCAAGATGTGATCTATCCTGGAGAATGTTCCATGTGCACTTGAGAAGAAATTGTATTTTGCTGCTTTCGGATGGAATGTCCTATAAATATCAATTATGTCTATCTGGTCTCTTGTGTCATTTAAATTTTGTGTTTCCTTATTGATTTCCTGTCTGGATGATCTGTCCATTGGTGTAAGTGGGCTGTTAAAATCCCCCACTATTATTGTGTTACTGTTGATTTCTCCTTTTATGATTGTTAGCATTTGCCTTATATATTGAGGTGCTCCTATGTTGGGTGCATATATATTTGCAATTGTTATATTTTCTACTTGGATTGATCCCTTGATCATTATGTAGTGTCCTTCTTTGTCTCTTGTAACAGTCTTTATTTTAAAGCCTATTTTGTCTGATATGAGAAGTGCTACTCCAGCTTTCTTCTGATTTCCATTTGCATGGAATATCTTTTTCCACCCCCTCACCTTCAGTCTGTATGTGTCCCTAGATCTGAAGTGGGACTCTTGTAGACAGCACATATACGGGTCTTGTTTTTGTATCCATTCAGCCTGTCTATGTCTTTTGGTTGCAGCATTTAATCCATTTACATTTAAGATAATTATTGATATGTATGTTCATATTGCCATTTTGTTAATTATTTTGGATTTGTTTTTGTAGGTCTTTTTTCTTCCTTCCTCTTTTGTTCTCTTCTCCTGTGATTTGGTGACTATCGTTAGCATTGTGTTGGATTGCTTTTTCTTTTTTGTGTATGTATCTATTGTAGATTTTTGGTTTGTGGTTACCATGAGGTTTTGATATAGCAGTCTATATGTATACAAGATTGTTTTAAAATTTCTGGTCTCTTAATTTCAAAGGGATTTCTAATATCCTGCATTTGTTCTCTCCTCTTCTCACTATTGCTGGCTTTGATATCGTACTTGCGTGTGGATGATTTCCTACCTTAACTGTATGTTAGCCTTTACTGGTGAGCTTTCCCATTTGTAATTTTCTTGTTTCTACTTGTGGCCTTTTCTGCCTAGAGGAGTTCCTTTAGCATTTGTTGTAAAGCTGGTTTGGTGGTGCTGAATTCTTTTACATTTTGCTTGTATGTAAAGTTTTCGATTTCTCTGTCGAGTCTGAATGAGAGCCTTGGTAGGTAGAGTATTCTTGGTTGTAGGTTTTTCCCTTTCATCACTTTAAATATATCGTGCCACTCCCTTCTGGCCAGCTGAGTTTCTGCTGAAAAATCAGCTGATAACCTTATGGGGATTTCCTTGTATGTTATTTGTTGCTTTTTCCTTGTTGCTTTTAATATTTCTCTTTGTCTTTAATTTTTGTCAGCTTGATTAATATGTGTCTAGGCATGTTCCTCCTTGGGTTTATCCTGTATTGGACTTTCTGCGTTTCCTGGACTTGAGTGATCCCTTTCCCATGTTAGGGAAGTTTTCTGCTATTATCTCTTCAAATATTTTTTCCGTCTCTTTCTCTCACTCTTCTCCTTCTGGCACCCCTATAATGTGAATGTTGATGCATTTAATGTTGTCCCAGAGGTCTCTGAGATTGTCCTCATTTCTATTCATTCTTTTCTCTTTTTTCTGTTCCATGGCAATGATTTCCACCAGTCTGTCTTCCAGCTCATTTATTCATTCTTCTGCCTCATTAATTCTGTTACTGATACCTTCTAGTGTATTTTTCATTTCAGTTATTTTATTATTCATCCCTCTTTGTTCTTTAAATCTTGTGGCTCTTTCTTAAACATTTCTTGTATCTTCATGGTCTGTGCCTCCATTCTTTTTCTGAGATGTTGGATCATCTTTACTATCATTACTCTGAATTTTCTTTCTGGTAGATTGCCTATCACCCCTTCATGTAGTTGTTCTTCTGGGGTTTTATCTTGTTTCTTCATCTGGATCATATTTCTCTGCTGTCTCATTTTGTCTAACTTTCTGTGTTTGTGGTCTCCATTCTGCAGGCTGCAGGATCATAGTTCCTCTTGCTTCTGGTGTCTGCCCCTTGGTGGATGAGGTTGGTCCTGGAGCTTGTTCAGCTTCCTGGTGGGAGGGACTGGTGCCCATCCACTGGTGGATGGATCTGGGTCTTGTCCCTCTGATGTGTTTGGAGGTGTCTGTGAGCTCAGGATGACTTTAGGCAGCCTGTCTTTTGATGGGCGTGTCTGTGTTCCCACCCTGTTGGTTGTTTGGCCTGAAGTGTCCCTGCACTGGAGCCTGCAGGCTGTTGGGTGGGGCCAGGTCTCTGTTCCAAAGTGGTGACCTCTCTTAGAGCTCACGTCAATGACTATTCCCTGGGGCCTCCGCCACCACTGTCCTTGTCCCCACAGTGAACCACAGCTGACCCCCACCTCCCCAGGAGACCCTCCAAGATCCGCGGGTAGGTCTGGCCCAGGCTTCTATGGAGTCATTGCTTTGCTCTGGGTCCCAGTGCACAGAACAACTTGTGTGTCCTCCAAGAGCAGAGTCTCTGTTTCCCCCAGTCCTGCACTCAAGCCCCATTGGCCTTCAAAGCCAAATGCTCTGGGGGCTCCTCCTTCTGATGCCAGGTCTTCAGGTTGGGGAGTCCAATGTGGGGCTCAGAACTCTCACTCCTGTGGGAGAACCTCTGCAATGTAATTATTTTCCAGTTTGTGGGTTGCCCACCTGGTGGGTATGAGATTTGATTATATCGCAAAAGCTCCTCTCCTTCCATCTCATCATGACTTCTTTTTTGTCTTTGGATGTAGAATATCTTTTTTTTAAACATCTTTATTGGAGTATAATTGCTTTACAATGGTGTGTTAGTTTCTGCTTTATAACAAAGTGAATCAGTTATACATATACACATGTTCCCACATCCCTCCCCTCTTGCGTCTCCCTCCCTCCTGGCCTCCCTATCCCACCCCTCTAGGTAGTCACAAAGCACCGAGCTGATCTCCCTGTGCTATGCGGCTGCTTCCCACTAGCTATCTGTTCTATGTTTGGTAGCATATATATGTCCATGCCACTCTCTCACTTTGTCACAGCCTACCCTTCCCCCTCCCCACATCCTCAAGCCCATTCTCTAGTAGGTCTGCATCTCCATTCCCATCTTACCCATAGGTTCGTCATGACCTTTTTTTTTCTTAGATTCCATATATATGTGTTAGCATACGGTATTTGTTTTTTCTCTTTCTGACTTACTTCACTCGGTATGACAGACTCCAGGTCCATCCACCCCACTACAAATAACTCAATTTCATTTCTTTTTATGGCTGAGTAATATTCCATTGTATATATGTGCCACATCTTCTTTATCCATTCATCCGATGATGGACCCTTAGGTTGCTTCCATGTCCTGGCTATTGTAAATAGAGCTGCAATGAACATTTTGGTACATGACTCTTTGTTTTTTTTTGCGGTACGCGGCTTTTTTTTTTTTTTTTGTGGTACACGGGCCTCTCACTGTTGTGGCCTCTCCCGTTGCGGAGCACAGGCTCCAGACGTGCAGGCCCAGCGGCCATGGCTCACGGAAACAGCCGCTCCGCAGCATGTGGGATCTTCCTGGACCGGGGCATAAACCCGTATCCCCTGCATCGGCAGGCAGATTCTCAACCACTGCGCCACGAGGGAAGCCCCATATGACTCTTTTTGAATTATGGTTTTCTCAGGGTATATGCCCAGTAGTGGGATTGCTGGGTCATATGGTAGTTCTATTTGTAGTTTTTTAAAGAACCGCCATACTGTTCTCCATAGTGGCTGTATCAATTTACATTCCCACCAGCAGTGCAAGAGTGTTCCCTTTTCTCCACACCCTCTCCAGCATCTATTGTTTCTAGATTTTTTGATGATGGCTGTTCTGACCAGTGTCAGATGATATCTCATTGTAGTTTTGATTTGCATTTCTCTAATTATTAATGATGTTGAGCATTCTTTCATGTGTTTGTTGGCAATCTGTATATCTTCTTTGGAGAAATGTCTATCTTGGTCTTCTGCCCATTTTTGGATTGGGTTGTTTGTTTTTTGTTATTGAGCTGCATGAGTTGCTTGTAGATTTTGGAGATTAATCCTTTGTCAGTTGCTTCATTTGCAAATATTTTCTCCCATTCTGAGGGTTGTCTTTT
>NC_041221.1:59874712-59875259 GCF_002837175.3 Physeter macrocephalus
TGTTTTCCTCTAAGAGTTTTATAGTGTCTGGCCTTACATTTAGGTCTTTAACCCATTTTGAGTTTATTTTTGTGTATGGTGTTAGGGAGTGTTCTAATTTCATACTTTTACATGTACTTGTCCACTTTTCCCAGCACCACTTGTTGAAGAGGCTGTCTTTTCTCCACTCTATATTCTTGCCTCCTTTATCAAAGATAAGGTGACCATATGTGTGTGGGTTTATCTCTGGGCTTTCTATCCTGTTCCATTGATCTCTATTTCTGTTTTTGTGCCAGTACCATACTGTCTTGATTACTGTAGCTTTGTAGTATAGTCTGAAGTCACGGAGCCTGATTCCTCCAGCTCCATCTTTCGTTCTCAAGATTGGTTTGGCTATTCGAGGTCTTTTCTGTTTCCGTACAAATTGTGAAATTTTTTGTTCTAGTTCTGTAAAAAATGCCAGTGGTAGTTTGATAGGGATTGCATTGAATCTGTAGATTGCTTTGGGTAGTAGAGTCATTTTCACAATGTTGATTCCTCCAATCCAAGAACACGGTATATCTCTCCA
>NC_041221.1:59876811-59877911 GCF_002837175.3 Physeter macrocephalus
TATTTTTTACAGATCTTTTCCTGTAATTGATATCTAGTCTCATAGCGTTGTGGTTGGAAAAGATACTTGATATGATTTCTATTTTCTTAAATTTACCAACGCTTGATTTGTGTCCCAAGATATGATGTATCCTGGAGAATGTTCCATGAGCACTTGAGAAAAATGTGTATTCTGTTGTTTTTGGATGGAATGTCCTATAAATATCAATTAAGTCTATCTTGTTTAATGTATCATTTAAAGCTTGTGTTTCCTTATTTATTTTCATTTTGGATGATCTTTCCATTGGTGATAGTGGGGTGTTAAAGTCCCCTACTATGCATGTGTTACTCTCGATTTCCCCTTTTATGGCTGTTAGCATTTGCCTTATGTATTGAGGTGCTCCTATGTTAGGGGCATAAATATTTACAATTGTTATATCTTCTTCATGGATCGATCCCTTGATCATTATGTAGTGTCCTTCTTTGTCTCTTGTAATAGTTTTTATTTTAAAGTCTATTTTGTCTGATATGAGAATTGCTACTCCAGCTTTCTTCTGATTTCCATTTGCATGGAATATCTTTTTCCATCCCCTCACTTTCAGTCTGTATGTGTCCCTAGGTCTGAAGCGGGTCTCTTGTAGACAGCATATATATGGGTCTTGTTTTTGTATCCATTCAGCCAGTCTGTGTCTTTTGGTGGGAGCATTTAATCCATTTACATTTAAGGTAATTATTGATATTTGTGTTCCTATTACCATTTTCTTAATTGTTTTGCGTTTGTTATTGTAGGTCTTTTCCTTCTCTGTGTTTCTTGCCTAGAGAAGTTCTTTTAGCATTTGTTGTAAAGCTGATTTGGTGGTGCTGAACTCTCAGCTTTTGCTTGTCTGTAAAGTTTATAATTTCTCCATCAAATCTGAATGAGATCCTTGCTGGGTAGAGTAATCTTGGTTGTAGGTTTTTCTCCTTCATCACTTTAAATATGTCCTGCCACTCCCTTCTGGCTTGCAGAGTTTCTGCTGAAAGATCAGCTGTTAACCTTATGGGGATTCCCTTGTGTGCTATTTGTTGTTTTTCCCTTGCTGCTTTTAATATGTTTTCTTTGCATTTAATTTTTGATAGTTT
>NC_041221.1:59878434-59879262 GCF_002837175.3 Physeter macrocephalus
TAGCCTTATTATGATTTTAGGCAGCCTCTCTGCTAATGGATGGGGCTGTAGTCCTTTCTTGCTAGCTGTTGGGCATAGGGTGTCCAGCACTGTAGCTTGCTGGTCGTTGAGTGAAGCTGGGTCTTGGTGTTGAGATGGAGATCTCTGGGAGATTTTCGCCGTTTGATATTACATGGAGTTGGGATGTCTCTGTGGACCAGTGTCCTGACGTTGGCTCTCTCACCTCAGAGGCACAGCACTGACTCCTGGCTGCAGCACCAAGAGCCTTTAATCCACATGGCTTAGAATAAAAGGGAGAAAAAGTAGAAAGAAAGAAAGAGGATAAAATAAAGTAAGATAAAATAAAATAAAGTTATTAAAATAAAAAATAATTATTAAGAAAAAAAATTTTTAAAGTAAACAAACAAACAGAAACGGACGGACAGAACCCTAGGACAAATGGTGAAAGCAAAGCTATACAGACGAAATCTCACACAGAAGCATACACATACACACTCACAAAAAGAGGAAAAGGAGAAAAAATAATATATCTTGCTCCCAAAGTCCACCTCCTTAATTTGGGATGATTTGTTGTCTATTCAGGTTTTCCACAGATGCAGGGTGCATCAAGTTGATTGTGGAGCTTTAATCTGCTGCTTCTGAGGCTGCTGGGAGAAATTTCCCTTTCTCTTTGTTTGCACAGCTTCCGGGATTCAGCTTTGGATTTGGCCCCGCCTCTGCGTATAGGTCGCTGGAAGGCGTCTGTTCTTCGCTCAGACAGGACGGGGTTAAAGGAGCAGCTGATTCGGGGGCTCTGGCTCACTCAGGCTGGGGGGAGGGAGGGGCACG
>NC_041221.1:59879567-59900770 GCF_002837175.3 Physeter macrocephalus
CTTGGTGGCGGCAGCAGCGGCCTTAGCGTCTCATGCCCATCTCTGGGGTCCGCGCTGATAGCCGCGGCTCGCGCCCGTTTCTGGAGCTCCTTTAAGTGGTGCGCTTAGTCCCCTCTCCTTGCGCACCAGGAAACAAAGAGGGAAGAAAAAGTCTCTTGTCTCTTCGGCAGGTCCAGGCTTTTTCCTGGACTCCCTCCCGGCTAGCTGGGGTGCACTAACCCCTTCAGGCTGTGTTCACGCAGCCAACCCCAGTCCTCTCCCTGGGATGTGACCTCCGAAGCCCGAGCCTCAGCTCCCAGCCCCCGCCCGCCCCGGCGGGTGAGCAGACAAGCCTCTCGGGCTGGTGAGTGCGGGTCGGCACCGATCCTCTGTGCGGGAATCTCTCCGCTTGGCCCTCCGCACCCCTGTGGCTGCGCTCTCCTCCGCAGCTCCGAAGCTTCCCACCTCCGCCGCACACAGTCTCCGCCCGCGAAGGGGCTTCTAGTGTGTGGAAACCTTTCCTCCTTCACAGCTCTCTCCCACTGGTGCAGGTCCCGTCCCTATTCTTTGTCTCTGTTTATTCTTTGTTCTTGTGCCCTACCCAGGTACGTGGGCAGTTTCTTGCCTTTTGGGAGGTCTGAGGACTTCTGCCAGCGTTCAGTGGGTGTTCTGTAGGAGTTGTTCCACGTGTAGCTGTATTTCTGATGTATCTGTGGGGAGGAAGGTCATCTCCATGTCTTACTCTTCTGCCATTTTCCCAACTCCCCTAGAATATCTTATTTGGTAGGTTCCAGTCTTTTTGTCAATGGTTGTTCAGCAGTTAGTTGTGATTTTGGTGTTTTTGTGAGAGGAGGGCAAATGGTAACTGTTTTGATTTTTATACACTATACTAATATACTACTGCTAAGGCTGCCTAGGAGGGTCCAGGTCTGGGTTCTTGTCCTTGCTCCTCTCTTTACCTTAAACTTTTATTCAAATTTAACTCCCTTCTATTTTATTTCATTAATATATGTTTTAAAAAATTGGGGGGAGATCTGGGTTGGAAATTTTCTCTGATTAGTTGTGTGTGACCGACCTTGGGCTGCTCACTCTCTTCTGGTTTTCTTTTTTCCCATCTGGGTTGGAAATTTTCTCTTTCTGATTAGTTGTGTGTGACCTTGGGCAGGCTGCTCACTCTCTTCTGGTTTTCTTTTTTCCCATCTTTTTCTTCTTTTCCTTCATGCTTTGTCTAGTTTCAGTTGCTCACAGGGGACTGCATGCAGAGGCCTTGCACTAGCCCTTCAGACCAGAGTTCCTAGTGCCAAAAGGCTGCCCTGACACTGCAGCTGGGGAGCCATGTTCTAGGTTTTTAATTCTTTTTGAGGTAATTGAAAATCAATTATGTTCTTAATTTCTCTTTCTGATAGTGTTATTACTGCATAGAAACACATCTGATTTTTTGTATATTGATTTTGTATCCTGTAACTTTACAGAATTTGTTGATTAGTTCTAACAGTTTTTCTGTGTGTGGAGTATTTAGGGCTTTCTCCATATAATATCATGTCATCTGCAAATAGTGACAGTTTTACTTCTTTTCCAACTTGGATGCTTTTTTCTTTTTCTTGCCTAATTTCTCTGGCTAATACTTCCAATACTATGTTGAATAAAAGCTTCAAGAGTGGGCATCCTTGTCTTTTCCCTGATCTTGTAGAAAAAGCTTTCAGCTTTTCACTGTTGGATATAATGTTAGCAGTGGACTTGCGATGTATGGCATTTATTATGTTGAGGTACCTTCCCTCTGTACCTACTTTGTTGAGAGTTTTTAATCATAAATGGATGTTGAATTTTGTCAAATGCTTTTTCTGCATCTATTGAAATAATCATATGATTTTTTATCTTTCATTTCATTAACGTGGTGTATCACATTGATTTATGTATGTTGAACTATCCTTGCATCCTGGAATGAATCCAACTTGATCATGGTGTATGATCCTTTTTATGTGTTATTGGATTTGGAGACTTTAGGGTTCCCTGTATAGAGTATCATGTCATCTTCAATCAGTGACAGTTTTACCTCTTCCCTTACAGTCTTCATACCTTTTATTTCTTTATCTTGTCTGATTGCTGTGGCTAGGACTTCCAATACTATGTTAAATAGAGCAGTGAGGGCGGGCACCCTTGTCTTGTTCCTGAATTTAGCAAGAAGGCTTTCATCTTTCCACCACTGAGTGTGATGTTGGCTGTGGGTTTGTCATAAATGGTCTTTATTATGTTGAGCTATGTTCTTTCTATACCCACTTTGGTGAGAGTTTTTATCATTAATGAATGTTGAATTTTGTCAGATGCCTTTTCTGTGTCTATTGAGATGGTCATGTGATTTTTGTCTTTTCTTTTGTTAATGTGGTCTATCACATTGATGATTTGCATATGTTGAACCATCCCTGTGATCTTGGAATAAATCCAACTTGATCATGGTGTATGATCCTTTTTATGTGTTATTGGATTTGGTTTGCTAATATTTTGTTGAGGAGTTTTGCATCTATGTTTATCAGGAATATTGGCCTGTATTATTCTTTTCTTGTGTCCTTGTCTTATTTTGGTATCAGGGTAATACTGGCCTTGTAAAATGAGTTTGGAAATATTCCCTTCTCTTCTACTTTTTTGGAAGAGTTTCAGAAGAATTGGTATTAATTCTTCTTTGAATGTTTAATAAAATTCACCAGTGCAGCCATCTTGTCCTGGGCTTTTGTTTGTTGGGTGGCTTTTGTTTACTGAGTCAATAACCTTACTAGTAATCAGTTTGTTCAGATTTTCTGTTTCTTCATGATTTAGTCTTGGTAAGTTGTGTATTTCCAGAAATTTATCAGTTTCTTGTAGGTTGTCCAATTTGTTGGTGTTATGCATATTGTTGTTATTGTTACAGATGAGGTAAATGAGGGTCACAGAAGTTGTGTCAGTTTTGTCTGCCCCCAAAGCCCATGCTTTTTCTAATGGGTAACCTTGCACTGTTCGTTCATTTCTCTGTGGGTCTATCTGTGTAATTGGGAAGAGTTGAACTTGGATGGGGTATAAATCTGGCTTTACTGAGAACCTGGAGAGGGTCTGGTGCAGAAGTCCCACATTTTCCTACCCCCTGTCAGTGCCATTGTGCTCGATGCTCTTCACAGGCAGAACCTCAGATGAGGCCTGAAGTCACAGGGCAGTGTCCTGGGGAGTTTAGGTAGTTGGCACTGGAATATAGGAAGGAGGGATAAAGGAAGATATTGATTGGGCAGTGGTATTGACTACAATTGTCTTGAAAGTGGAAATGAGCTATTTCTCAGCTCTTTGCCATTAGCAGTTGCCTGGAGACACCCTTGTGAAGTTCCCTGTCTAGCCATACCCTGGAAGTCCTCCCTTGCTGTTGGACCCACCCTCCCCAGCTCATAGGTACAGCCAGAGACATGGCATGAACATGAGCCCCTGAAACCAACAAATTGGCCTCCCCAGGACAGAAATCTTCCAGTCCTGAAGAGGGAGGATGGAACCTGGTGTCATATGACAGGCACCTAGGACCTCAGGCTTCCCTAATTGTCTGCAGGATGTCTCTCTCTGGAGACAGCGTCAAAAATAGGGTAGATTTTCCTTTGCCTCCCTGGCTCATTTATCCAGATATATCTCCTTTCTCTCTTTCCTGACTGGCTATGTGGCATCTTAAATGTCTTGTGAGCTGCTTTTGCCTTCCTGTTTTCCTCCTAGTCTAAACCCCCTTCAGTTTTCACCAGCATCAGAGAAACTCTCCTTAACAGTTTCTCATTCCAGGCTTTACCCTCTCTTGTCTATTTCTCACTCAAGTGCTAGAATAATCTTCTCAGTCATCCCACTTGCCCAGTTGGAGAACCTGGACAACTTGCAACCTCATATGATGACAGGAAACCTGGCTCCCAGCTGGGTACATGGTCACCAAGCAGGGTGGGGTTCACCCCCATGGTTGAGCATGTGCACTGAATGCCCTGGGCACCTCGCTCGCCTCATCTGAGCATCAGCCCTTTCACCAAGCTCCTGTGTGTCCCACTCACTTTATTTCTTACTATTCCCTCTGTGTTATGGGAGGCCCTGGGGAGGTCTCTGACATCATGCAGTCATGACACTTCATTTTTCATGGGATCAGGAGAGAATCTGACACCTGCAGGACTGTTTGCACAAGCTCTCCTTGTTTGGAAATGGAATGGCTTGCTTTCCATGATTCTATTGGAGAAGAGAGAAACCTGCTCCATGCTGCCTCAAATTCAGTACAAATGTGGTGATTGGATGTTTCTATTGAACTTTCCTTAATTTAGGTCAGAGATTTTTTTTTTTAATTAATTAATTTATTTATTTTTGGCTGTGTTGGGTCTTTGTTGCTGGGTGCAGGCTTTCTCTAGTTGCCGTGAGTGGGGGCTACTCTTCGTTGAGGTGAGTGGGCTTCTCATTGCAGTGGCTTCTCTTGTTGCAGAGCACGGGCTCTAGGCACATGGGCTTCAGTAGTTGTGGCTCGCGGGCTCTAGAGCACAGGCTCAGTAGTTGTGGCACATGGGCTTAGTTGTTCCACGGCATATGGGATCTTCCCAGACCAGGGCTCGAACCCATGTCCCCTGCGTTGGCAGGTGGATTCTTAACCACTGCGCCACCAGGGAAGCCCTGAGGTCAGAGATTTCTGATTAGATGTCATCTTGGGCATTTCTGTTTCTGTCCTGGGATTCCCTCCCCCTAGCACTTGACTGCGGGTTGCAGATCAACCTGACTGTGGCCATGCTGAGAAAAATGGAGGTGTGACAACTGGGGATCCTTGATTACTTTTGGCCTAGGGCTGGAAGCAGGGCAGGTAATATCTGGATGTTGCTCAGAGAGGTGAACAAAAATTCTTTTGCCCAATTCTGCAATCATCATACATTACAAAAAGAATTATAGTTCAATCTGACCCCACAAACCAAGGCAACATTAATATGAAAACAGTTTGCACACGCTACTCCCTCTCCTTTTCACCAATTCATGCCCATTACTTGTTCAAAATTCCACAGAAAATTATTTTCTTCCAGGAAGGCATGCCTGATGAATACAGCTTTTTGCCTGAATAGAAAATGAGTGTTTCCCTTAAAATCATCTCCTAGAAAAGGAAGAATACCCCAGTAGTAAATTTCTTATAAGTTTTCTCATTTTACAGGTTCTCTCTCAATTACTTTGAAAATAAGTTCTGTTTAGGAAAAATCCGTTCATCAAAATTCACACTAGTTTGGAAAGCACGTGGAGATCACCAGGAGAATTTCCATAAAAGGAACCAAAGGCAAAACCCGAAGATTTAGCAATAAATAACTCCTGCAGTAAGATCTCAATTTTTAATGTGTTAGTTTTCATTGTAAACAAATCTTTAAAAGACTCCTTTAAAAAACAAAATAAGAGGTTACATAAGAGATGATACATAGGCATTTCTAAGGTAATTGGGGGAAACTGTTAATATTACACAAGTGGTACTTAGGGCTTGGAATGCTATTTCCATTGACAGCTTCATCATGCTGTGTCTCAAACAACTAGATGGGCTGAGCTCTGGAAAAATGTGCTGATGATTCAAAAAGGGGAGCTTGTGATGACAAGGAAAGGTCTTGCTGTCCAAGAGCATACAAAGATTTGGATAGAATTATTTCATAAGGTATGAGTGAAAAAAATCAATAGTCTATATTCCTATATTCTATATAGTCTGACTTAAAATATGGACTGTAGTTAGACATCTGACTATTTAATCAACATCTCTGAAATTTAAACATTCAAGGTGTCCACACTTTTTTCTTTAGGATCTTCTCATTGAGAAATTGGGGTATCACTCTACATTTGGGGCTGTCTCATTGTTTAGCCTGGAGATAACTCAGAGCCTGGTGCATGGCTTGGATTTATTTGATTTTTCTGATGTGTTTTTTTTATGGATAAGCCTGATCCTAAGCCTGTTTATTTCATCTTCCTTTGCAGACAATGACTTCTGAGGGCAGGGCTGTCCTCTTTTTCTATTAGAACCCTCCTGATCAAATTTCTTCCTCTTGAGGTGTTGGAAAGTTCACTCATTCATCTTCTCATTTTCCTTGTCTGCAGGATGATAAGATTGAATAAGCTAGTTTGTAAGGATCCATACTGGCTTTAATTTTTTTCTTGAAATTAAAAAAAAATTAATTTTTTTTGGCTGCATTGGGTCTTCATTGCTGCACACAGGCTTTCTCTAGCTGCGGTGAGCAGGGGGGCTACTCTTCGTTGCAGTGCACGGGCTTCTCACTGCAGTGGCTTCTCTTGCTGTGGAACACGGGCTCTAGGCATGCGGGCTTCAGTAGTTGCATCACACGGGCTCAGTAGTTGTGGCTCACGGGCTCTAGAGCGCAGGATCAGTAGTTGTGGCGCACGGGCTTAGTTGCTCTGCGGCATGTGGGATCTTCCCGGACCAGGGCTCAAACCCGTGTCCCCTGCATTGGCAGGCGGATTCTTAACCACTGCGCCACCAGGGAAGTCCTTGAATTTTTGTTTTTTGACTCACCAAGTATATGTGTTGCTTTAAAAAAGCTTTTGCCCTTGGTCAGGGTGGAAGTGTGCTGGGGATGGGAATCAGGAGATACTTTCATGTTGGAGGTGAAGAAGAGGGCGGATTCCTAACTTCCCATGGCACTGTGCAACTCTGGGTAAAAAGAAATCTGAGACACATGCTAAAAATTAAAAAAAGAAAAGTTTCAATAACAAATTAAAAAGTCTGTTCTGTCTCTTCATCCATCCAGCTCTTTCTATAAACAAGATTTATGAAGCACCTATAAATACCAAACACTATGCTAGGTGCCAGGGACTCAGAGATGAGTAAGACAGGGAACCTGCCTCCAGGGGGTTCAGCTCCTAAGTCAGAGAGAGACAAACACTGGCCATCGGTCTGGTTTCAGGACACAGAAGGCCCTTAACTCTGCAGGGAAGGAGAGAGGAGGAGAATGGAAGGTCTCACCCAGGAGGATCTGTTTGAGGCTATTACTGGTGAGTAGGTAAGAATTTTCCAGCTGAGCTACGGATTGGGGGCAGGAGAACATTTTAGGAGAGGAAATCATATGCATGGGCTGGGAGGTAGGAAGAAACACAGTATATTCCGGAAACGAGGGAGTGTGTACCTGGAGAGGGGGCTATATGAGGCTGGAAAGAGAGGCACAGCAGGACCAGGATAGAAGATGGAGCCTGAAAAGCAAATGTTGGCAGTTTGGTCAGAGTAGCAGGACCTCAGCGGGCCCTTCATGCTGCCAATGCTGCCCCCTAGTGGAGTAGCATAAGATGGGCAGGAGCAGCTGGAAGCCATGCTAAAGGGAAGGCCCCAGAGGTGGACAGGCTGGGAGTGGGTCCCTGCGCCCGGCAGCAAACCCGGCAAGTCTGTGGCAGAACCACCTGGGACAGGTGATCTGAGCACTCAGGAAAGATGCCCTGCCCCCAGATCCTTTCGTCACCGGCTGCAGTCGCCAGATCCCACCGTTAGAGGTTCCCCCCCTACCTCTGCCCCCAAATAATGAGACTGTAGGAGTTGTGTCAACATGCATTCTGCTAAGGAAAGTGTGACATCTTTACCTCTCTTTTAGGTGTTCCTATAAATGCATGTGCTGTGGGGAGGGAAGGCAAGGCTTCAGAGCTAACTCAGATGAGGGCACAAGGGGAGAGATCCTGATTAAGGAACTGTACTCTGGGCTCAAGGCCCAGTTAGGACGCTTTGAAGTGGTCCGTCAGGGAGCGGGGGAGCGTGAGGTGCTGGGGTAGGGAGGAAAGGGCGAGGAGGGGGAGAGAAACTCAGAAAGAAGTTAGCAAGGTCTGGGAAACAGAAGTGCATTCCTGTATGAGCTGGCCTTCCAGCATGCCCACCAGCCAGGGTTTTGCTAAGAGCGGTTGGGTACAGTTGGTATTACATGGCAGAGAATATAGGCTTTGCAGTCAGGCTGGAGTTGGAGCCCCTTCTCCTCTCTGTCAACCATAAGACCCTGAGTGAGTTGTTCAACTTTTCTGAGCCTACGAGTCTAAATGGTTCTGGTATTTACCTCTTAAGAGTTTTTCAAGAATTTAATGACCCCAAGTGAACGTTCCATAGATGGTGTGCATTTGTTAACCTGTATACACCCTGTACCAGCATGGCCCCCAGTAGGTGATCAGAAATGTCTTGCGCAGGGAAGGGCCCCTCGCCACAGCAACATGAGCAGCCAATAATTTCTAGTCACAGTTCTAAATGTGGAACTTAGATGTTCTCAGAGGTCCTTTCCTGGGCTCTGATGCCTGCTGATAACTCAGGTGTTTGTAAGTCTAGATTGAACATTGGGCAAAATCCACACTGACTTTGACCTATAGTGAAGAGTGGCTGCCTTTTCATTACTTTTTTTTGGGGGGGGGTGTTCTTTCTTTTTAATTAATTAATTAATTTGGTTGCACTAGGTCTTAGTTGCGGCAGGCGGGCTCCTTAGTTGCGGGTCCCAGGCTCCTTAGTTGCAGCTGGCCAGCTCCTTAGTCGTGGTACACAAACTCTTAGTTGCGGCATGCATGTGGGATCTACTTCCCTGACCAGGGAGCATGGAGTCTTATCCACTGAGCTACCAGGGAAGTCTCTGCCTTTTCATTCTTTAAATGCTCCTGCAGAGTTCTTTCTGTTGTCAGAATCTCAGTGCCTTTGAGTACCTTTTTACTTAAATATTCTTTTTCAGGCCATCCATTTAAAACCATGATCCCCTTTCTGGAAGCGTACAAAACCAGTTCCAGAGAAGTTGATATTAATTCATTTAAAAGCTATCAATAGTCAACAGGTTTTTTCTGACTTCAGCCAAAACTGTAGGGAAAACAATTTCCTATAAGGACAGGATCCAGGTGTGTACTTATGAGTTTTATCTTTAACCGTTAAGATTCTTCTAGCAGAGAGAGTGGCACTGACATATATACACTACCAAATGTAAAATAGATACCTAGTGGGAAGCAGCCACATAGCACAGGGAGATCAGCTCCGTGCTTTGTGACCACCTAGAGGGGTGGGATAGGGAGGGTAGGAGGGAGACGAAAGAGGGAGGGGATATGGGGATATATGTATGCATACAGCTGATTCACTTTGTTATAAAGCAGAAACTAACACAACAATATAAACCAATTATACTCCAATAAAGATGTTAAAAAAAAAAAAGATTCTTCTAGCAAAGGAAGCCTGGACTAAGTCAAGGGGTGGGATCTCATTGAAGCAGTGCTCTGGGGAATAAATCACTTTTGACTGCTTGGTTAATCAGGCCACTCTGTATCAAAAGGACCGTCCACAGCCCTAGCTGATGAGGTAGCTGGAGCAAGAAATGCTTGATCTGAGTTGTCTTCTTTTTCCCCTTTTATTTTTGTGTTTGAGGATTCCCACTATGTATCTCACCACATTATCCTGGAAGGATTCTAATTTCAACAAATGCATAAATAAAAACCATTGAATTTTTTTAAAAAAATGTTCAAGAATGAGAAAAGACAATTCTAGTTATACTTTTCTGACATGTAAAATGACAAAACCAGAGTCACAAGGGATAAATGTAAAAGAATTGGGTTTTGAATGTCCACAGATTTCTAAAACTAAGCTATGCCTTCTCATCTGTTTGAAACCTTTAGCAATTGGGAAAAAAATAACTATAATCTAAAAAATTTTGAACTTTGAATTTAAAGGTAGGTTTTTCTCCCTCAGTGTAGATAGAACTGTTTTAAGCTGTTGAGGAACTGAGTAGCCTTTCGAAGGTCTTTTTAGGTCGGCCAGCAGCCAACCTAAAGGAGCAGCAATGCGGGCATGAGCTGTTGACCTGGGGTCACTCACTACCTACTTCTTCACACCTTCCTTCTCTTTCCACCTCAGGTCTCTTTTTCTCCTTCTCTTCTGTACTCTACTAAGTAACCAGAGCATGTTTAACTAGACTTAAACATCTATGTAAGAATACAGTTTGTTGTACTCTTGTTTATATTTTGAAAGCATGGAAGGAATGTTTTATATTAATTTAAAAAGAAAAAAGTTTAAACCAGAAGTTAAAATTTTTTCTCTGTCTCTGGGCTAGGGAAACTGAATGCCGAGGGAACTCTGTAATCTTTTTGGCAGTAGGATGGATTGGATCCATAATATAAATTAGGGTAAGACAAGAGGTACCACAAAGAAGTCAGGCCGAGCCCGTAAGAGCCACAGCCAAAGATTTTAAACAAACACATAGCCCAAAGCCAAGATGCTATTTCTACAACCTTTAGTATATATGTGAAGGGATGAAGTTAACTTGTGTGTTTGTGGATTTTTCATTTACTGCATATTTAAGATAAAATCACAATGTGAAGACACAAATCTAGTAGTTCAGATTTCCTTCCAGGTGGAACTGTTACTTTCATACACTACTACTCGGCAACCTCAGGGGGCAGTAGGGGGATGCTTTGGATCAGTCGGCTTCGTGCCTCACTGTGACAAGACTCTAGCAGAGTGTGGGCACAGGCAGGCCACAGGATGGCACAGCACCTCTGTACTTGGTCGGTCCCCTGGCAACCCAGTTAAAAAATATCCACTGGGAGGTAAGATGCTGGAATTCCAGAAATCATCTTAGTAAATCCAGAAAAATGGTAAATGAATTTGCCACCTCCGAGTCTGTATTAAGGCCGAGATAGGGTATTTATTTTCTTCTAAACCCTATCCATTATGCTAAATGAGCATTAAAAAAGCCACAGAACCCTCAAAAAGCACCTAGTTTAAACAAAGGCCCAGCACT
The DNA here is from genome assembly GCF_002837175.3 of Physeter macrocephalus. NCBI lineage: Eukaryota > Metazoa > Chordata > Mammalia > Artiodactyla > Physeteridae > Physeter > Physeter macrocephalus. The sequence goes on from NC_041221.1 coordinate 59,890,277, forward strand.
AGTAATGATAAATACTGTTACCTTAAACATTATGTTTAATGACATCTGGTAGTGACCACACCCAGAAAAAAACTGAGTTAAGAATTTATTAAATTTACTTAAAGGATGCGAGCTGATATATAAGAGAACATTTAGAGTTATGTCAACATAAAAACAACAGCTGTGGTTACAAGTTGCACATGCAATTCACTGTGCAAAAGTGAAAATACAATACTCTTTCTAGACAAGCCTTCTATATGAAGTTAGATTACGTCGGGGTAAAACAGCAAGTGAACTTAAAAGGATTGCACTTACAATTAAATGGGACATAGGGTATAAATAGGAGACATACCTAATGCTACTCACTGTACTGTAGTACTAGCAAATTGCACACTTATTTTTAGAGTATATATATATATATATATATATATATATATACACTAAGACTAAAGAATTTTCAAATATCCACCTTTAAACTATCCCTTTATTTCTGACACATCACATTTTGATATTCATGTAACAGCATCTGAAGCATGTAGTTATCATTCTCAAAGCTTATGTTTAAGGGATAAAAGGTCTGTAACATCTATCACCATTGGCCTTAAATTCATTTTCATCATGATCAACTTTAAAGAACTGTGTAATGAAGTTTAACCCGTTTTAAGGAACTACTGACTACAAAAAGCCTTATTAAAAAATTTAGAAATAGGTAACAAAAGAGCTCATCCAGAGCTGCCTTTTTATTTTTAATGCAATGTATATTAGAATATAGTGGGAATACACATACAAGTAGCATATACAATGAAAAAAAAATAGATTAACCCAAAAGATATTACATTTAGCTTTGGAAAGTTTTGTTTTGATGGACATCTACATTCTGTTTATAAATAGCCTGAAAAGGAACAGCTACGAAGGACCAGTTTATAGAATTAGGCTGTAAGTTTGCTAGTTTAAAATTTCTTAAACCTAAATATCTTGCCATTTTATGGCTTCATATTCTTTTAATTTACAAAAAAGTGCAAAAAAATTTTTAAAGTAATCTTACCTGGGCAACAGAATCTAACACTACCTACAACAGAAAGCTATCCCAATATTTTTAAACAATTGAACTTTAAGTTTTATGTAGCTTATTATTTTGACATTTTACCCATTTCAACAAAAAAACTACTGAAACAAATGTGTGGTATAGAAATTTGCTCCTAACACCAAAGAGAAGAGGAGATTGGTGTGGAATATGATGAAATAGACTAGGAAGAGTTCTCTTACTTAATTTATAGTTGGTCAGTACATGCCAGTTAACAGAAATATTTTAGGGAATTCTACTATACAATTATTCTATTTCTAAATTTATGTCATGATTTTAACTAAACTATGTGAGTAGAAAAAAGACATCCTTTAAAATTTGATTTCTATTTATAGTGCTATTTTAGATGTTCCACTTTAAATTTGACTTTTCATAAATATGTTTTAAAAGTATATTTCAACTTCATTAACCCTTAACTTCACAATGAACTAGGGTCTTGGATGACTTCGTGTGTAAACAATCTCTCATCAGAGAAGGTTGACGTTAAACAACTAGGCCCAGAACGGATGTGAACACAAAGCGTGCGGATGACTCTGCCTTTCCCTTGCTTCTGCCCACACGCCGGGTATGCTCCCTAGGGCTGAATGATCCGTGTCAAAAAAGAATTAAACTTTTAGATTTTAGTGGGCTTGAAGTCTGATAGTTTTCCAACAGTTATTTAGCCTCATGCCTTTATGAAGGATGAGGGTAGGGTACCAAAGACACCAGTAACAATCAAATTACAATAACAACACAACATGTAACATATGCTTATTATTTTTTAAATCTTACAAGAGGGCAACTGCATCAAATTTTTGGATACTAGATATTTAATGAGTAGTTTATCCACTATCTTAAACATAGTCTAATTTTCACATAAATTAACTGGATTTGTTTCTGGGCCTACCTAAAATATAATTTACGTATATCAAGACAGATTATTCTAAGATATGCCTTATGGAAGTAATTTTGTACTTAAGTTTCATGACTGCTTTTCTCTTTGGGGCAAAGATGTATATTACATAAATATATTTATTTCCTGAATGAATTTTTGCACAGTAACTATATCCATTTAATATGCATGCCTAAAGTGCTTTTGTGGCTAGGGGGCATTCACTGACTGCACCATGTTCTATACAAGTTTCAACATACAAATTTGCTTATATGCTGTCCTTTCTTAAATAACTATTTGTTCTGATTTCCATAGATCATGAGTTCACGTTTTATAACTGCCCACCTCCCGTGTACAATCTCCACACTAAAATGTTCTTCGCAACACTGCTATTTGTTAGGAGGAAGGTTAGAGCTAAACATGGTTATAACAACATGACTACTTATTTTGAGGAAATGAAAAATGTAATAGATATAAATTTGTTGACATTTAGCAAGATAAATCTTGTCCTGATTTGGACCAGCCTTTGATGACCAACTTAAACGGTGGTAATGCTTATTACCTTGTAGTGTGTAGTGTGTGTGAGTTTGGGGTCTCTCTGTTCCAACTTGACCTCTGTGCCTAATTTTCCTCAACTACTACTAATTCTGACATTCTACCAATCTCATGTTGGTTTTGCCTAAAGTAGAACAGGATCTATCAGAATAAAGCATCTGCTCTGTCTCGCAAAGACCATATATGAGAAAGAACTCTGAAAAGTATCAGGCAAGAATACAAGGGATAAATAACAGCAAGTCTAATGTGAACAATATTGAGAGAGTAATGAGTTGAATTACATCTCAACTGTAAATGTGTACTAATTTTTCTCAGCCTTTTATTCTTCAATAACCTCTACAAACTATTTTAAGTTGGCTTGGTTTCTGTAACTTAAATATGACAGAAAAACAACACAAACTTACTTGACAGCAGTTGTCAACCACATGACAATTTCTTCTTATTTACTCAGCTCCTAGTTTTAGCCCCTGCCTCCCTGTCAAACGTGGTGGGTAGGGAATAACATAAATGCAAAAGTGAGTTTAGTGCTAAACTCTGGAAGCCCAATTCACTTTTCCCCTGACGAACAGAACATGTGGGAAGAGGTTTAAAATATTCCTAAATCATCATGTAGAACTAAGTTCCACCTACCTCAAAACTGGCAGACATTAAAATACTATCCCTTCATTAAGTGCCTCTACAATAAGGATATTTGCTAACTGTGATATTTCCTAAGATCAATATGTACATTTTGGGGGCGGTGCTTTGTTTGTTTTGGTGAGTATTGCCCAAGTCCTCTAACTTGTTAGTCTGCTTCAAACACCTACTAGAAAGAAAGAAAAAACTCAGTCTTGGCCTACTTAAAAACAAAGCATATTCAATCAAAACACATTTTAAGGTGAAGACATACTGTGTAAAGTGCTTCATCAACCAAATTCTCTGACGTCTTAACAAGAAAGGTCAATAATATTTATATACATGTATAGAAAAGTGTTAACAATTTAAGCCTTTATAAATGGCAAAGAATTTTTTAAATGTTTAGGATAGTTCATCGCATTCATTCCTAGCTCTTATCTGGACCCTCTGCTGAGTTTGTGAAATGGATCTTCAGAGGTTGTCAATAGTGACAGAAAGCAAATGTTTGAAAATTTACTTAATTATTGTCTAATATTCAAAAATTAATATTTTTAGTTTGCCAAGTTAAAACTCCAGAATTCCTTTTCTCCAGTAACTGGCAGCATCATTACCAACGGACGAGAACTAATATTTTATATGTCGGTATGATTATAAATGAGCCCAATTTTTTTCTTTTTTTGTCAGAAAACAAAAGCTGGGCTCATATTAGTTGTACCATCTGGACTCTTTTTAAATTATGTTGTCACTTGAAGTAGAGGGTCTAGACCTTGCTCCTCTAATTTTTATGCTAATTCTCCCCAAGATTTGATATTTGATGACTATTCTCATTAAAATCAGTATAGCCGTGCTCACTAAGTTTACCACTGCTTTTAATTTAAATACCCTCTGTTTTCTAGATGGCAAAACAAAAAGTTTCACTTTATAAATTTCAGACAAGCTTTTGTTTTTCTTCAGTGCAAACATCCTGAAACAGCACAAAGTCATTCAGCTATTTGGAGGATGAAGTCAGTTTATGTAGTGCTTAAAGTCAAATCCCAGATATTCTGGAATGGAAACAGCCCACATGGGAGGACAGTACCTTCTTGTCCTTAAGGGCAAATGATCATCTTCAGTGAGTGAAGATCTGAAATCACAGATAAAATATTTTTAGCTTTACTTTACAGGTACTTCCAAAGTTGTAACAGGAGTTAGTCCTTCACTGAGGCATGTAGCCACCTCGTCTTACAGTCTGTGGTAAGTAACTTTTAGGCATTCCTTCATCAATTGCAGCCTCCATCCCAACTGTTTCAAATCTCACTACTTGTCCCTCAGTGACTGGACCAAAAGCATCTGCTGCAGGAACTTCCTGAAACATTTTCATTTGCCCAGATCCATAGGGCTGTGAAATATGATCTGAAATCTGTTGCTGTTTAAGTCTAACAAAATCTTCTTCATTGACTGATGAAACTTGCTTTGAACTTTCAAAATGCGAAATATCTGGACTGGTTTCATGTTGACTGCAGTTTTGTTTGAAATACTGTTGCCTGGGCAAAATGCCTTCACTGCCATCTACATTATCTACCAGCTGTAGATCTTCTGGCCGTTCTTCGGAATCTAACAAGGGCTGGGTGGACTCGGATCTTGAGAAGACTTGGACCGATGGCACCTGGTGTCTGTAGCCACTATGTACCACAGTGGAATACTGGACAGTGCTCGAAGTGTTCTGTGCAGATTCATTTTCATCACTGCTAGAAATGCTTGGCCTAGAAGATGACATGCATGAAGACCCTCCAATACCACTGCTGTGTCCTTCAGTATTAATTTTTTCCTTCTTGAATAGGTCCAGTGATTTTAGATCTTCGGGGAAAGGCTTTTTGTCATTTGCTTCTATTTCCACAACGCTTACATCAGTGAAATTGCCATCTGGATACATATGATCTTTTGAATTAAAATGCTAAGAAAGAGAGAAAATGAATTATTACCTATGGTGCATGTTTATTTAGAAACTCTGAAATAACTACATATAACATATTAGTTAAAGCCACAGCGTAATGAATCTCTGAAACTTCTCAGTAACTTGTAATGGTGCAGAGATAATCTGTATATCACTAACTAACTAAATCACATGAATCACGGATATTGTGAAATGATTCTAAAAAGTGTGAATTAGGCAGTATTTCCTCAGAATTCTAAATCAATATTGTGGGTATTACATTTTGATAAACTTAAAGGTTTAGAAATAAAATTTCATATTTCATGCCTAGTCTGGGCAGCCTAGGATTAACTGGATAGAAAAATGAGGAAAACATTAAATCAAACTCAAATGACTGAAGTTTCATAGGATATACATTTCAATCTGTTAATCTAAAATTAAAGGACTGTCAGAAGATAATAAGTACAAATCATTTCCTCTTTAGGGAAGTTCAAGGAATTTACTGTAGGCTTCCAGAAGCCATTTAATAATGTTAAAAATGGTAGATTTAAAATTTTATTTTAATATATAATCTAAAATGCTTGCCTTACAACAGAATTATCACATAGCAGCATTAAAACATAGTAGGTTTTCAACTTACAAGTTCAATCAAATATTTTTAATGTATACTAAATAGAATTGGGAATATAAAGACAAATATGCTATGGTGATAATAAACTTCTAGAATACATAAATATTATTTTAAATTTTGACTAAAATTCTCATTTATGTACTATTTTCATCTATTTTTTGATTCAGTCTGATTATCTTTTGCTTGAACTCTACAATATATCCTAATATGCTTGTGTATTACAAGTAAGTCAGAAATATTTTATCTTACCCTTGGAGGTGTGTGAGGTGACCACTGGGCAATATGACTCTTTGAAGGATCTGGAACATTAGGCCAGATGTGTTTCTTAATTCTGGAGAGAAAAGAAATATCGCATATGTAGAACCACATGTAATAAACAATGAATAGTCCCTATTTCTAAACATTATCATCCAAGAATCTTAAGAATCAAACCAATTAACTAAAAAATACCTACTGTATCCCAAAGCTAATAAAAACGTTATTTTTCTTGTAACCAATAGAAAAAGAAATACTGCTACAAATGCATAAGGATCTTAATCTTTATCCTTAAAGAAAAAGTGTCTGTTTATAAGACTAAAGCTGGTAATCAGTATTCAATTTTTAAAAATCTCTGAAATTAAATTCTGCAATAAAAACCACTTAAAAGGCTTCCCTGGTGGGGCAGCAGTTATCAATCTGCCTGCCAACGCAGGGGACATGGGTTTGAGCCCTGGTCTGAGAAGATCCCACATGCTGCGGAGCAACTAAGTTGGTGTGCCACAACTACAGAGCCTGTGCTCTAGAGCCCAGGAGCCACAACTACTCAAGTCTGTGTGCCTAGAGCCCGTGCTCCACAACAAGAGAAGCCACCGCAATGAGAAGCCCATGCATTGCAACGAAGAGTAGCCCCTGCTCGCAACTAGAGAAAGCCTGCACGCAGCAACGAAGACCCAAGGCAGCCAAAAATATATAAAATAAATAAATTAAACAACAACAACACTTAAAAACTTTAGCCAGGGTCACAAAAAATTGTGGTATACCTTCTCTCCCCAAAACAAAAACCCAAAAATGTTCAATTTTCACATTGGCACAAGATAAAATAAATTTGATTTTTCACAAGGAAGAAAAGGCTAACAATGAATTCAGGATATCCCCCGTCATCAAAAACCTATTTAAATATGTTTACCTTAATACAGTCCCTAGCCCAACATTAGAGGTCCATAGTGTACACAGGTACACAGGAAATGAGTCATCTTGAGAATAAATTCAAATAAAGATGAGTAATAAGATCCTAACAGACTGTCCCGCAGGAACAACTATGAAATCTGGACATAATATAAAAAGCAATGAAGTTAACAACCTAAATGAACTGACCAACCAAATAAAAAAAAAAAAAAAAAGGATGAATCCCTTGTAAGACACCAATTACCAAAACAGATTGAAAAAGAAAACTTCAATAGCCCTATACTTGTAAGAAATTCAATTTTTAATTAAAAACCTCCCCACATAGAAAATAGCAGGCCCAGATGGCTTCATTTGTGAATTCTATCAAACATTTAAAGAGGAAATAATACCAACCCTACACACTCTCCCAGCAAACAGAGGTAATATGTCCTGAGGCCATTCATTTTATGAGATAATGAGTATTACCCTGAAACCAAAACTACACAATGACACCACAAAAAGGACAAACCAGTATCAATCATGAACATAAAAATGCAAAAATTATTAACACACTGAATCTAGCAAAATCCAAGGAATGCAAGGTATAACACCTGAAAATCAATGAATAAAATTCATATTTATGAAAGAAAGAAAAATCATAAGCTCATCTCAACAGATGCAGAAAAAGCATTTGACAAAATTCAATACCCATTCATGACAAAAACTCTTAGCAAAACATAAATATAAGAATTTCCTCAACTTACAGCTAACATAACATGCAATGGTGTAAGACTGAATGCTTTTTCGCCTAAGATCGGGAATAATGGAAAGATGTTGGCTCTAACCACTTCTATTCAACATAGTACTGAAAGTCTTAGCCAGTACAATAATGAAAAGAACTAAAAGTATAAAGACATACTTGCAGGCAGCATGACTGTGCATGTAGAAAATCCAAAAAGTGACTAAATTAATTTATGAAGATCTCAGTATACAAGACCAATATATTTACAAGATCAATTGCACTTTTCAATATACTAGCAATGAACAATTAGAAAATAAAAAATTTTAAATTCTATTTATAATAGCACACACACAAAAAACAGGAAGGAATAAATTTAACATAAGATGTTCAAGGCCTGAAAACCTACCAAACATTGCAAAAGGAACCAAGATAAGTATAGAGATATACCACGTTCACATACTGAAAGATTTATTTGACTCATGAACATGTGAACTCATGTTCAGATTGCATTTTACCCTAAATTGATGGACAGATTCAATAACATTCCAATAAAAACTCTAGCAGATTTTTAAAGGAAATTTATAAGCTGATATTAAAATTTATATGAAAAGGCAAAGAAAGAATCTAGCAAAAATAATTTTGAAAAAAAATATTGGAGGACTTCTACCACCTGGTCTCAAAACTTACTATAGAGCTATAATAAATCAAGACCACGTGTTATCAGGATGAACAGACATATAGAACAATGGAACAGTACTGAGAGTCCACAAATAGATCCAGACTTATATGGATAATTGATTTTGGCAAAGGTTCAAGGTAATTCAATAGGAAAAGATAGCCTTTTCAATAAATGATGCTGGGAATAACTAGATATCTATGGAAAAAAACTTTGACCCTGACTTCACAACATGCACAAAAATTTATTCTAAATAGATCACAGCACAGAGCTAAAATGATTAAACTTCTAGAGGAAAATATAGGAGAACATATTTGTGACACTGGGTTAGGCAAAGATTTCTTAAACAGGACATAAAAAGCAAGAAACATTAAAAATAAAAACCCTGATAAAATGGACTTGATCAAAATTAAACTTTTGCTTTTCTAAACTTTTGCTTTTCTAAAGTCACAGTTAAGAGAATAAAAAGGCAAACCTCAGTTCAGAATTTGCAAAACATATATTTGACAAAAAGTTTGTAACCAGATATATAAAGAACTCTTAAACCTTAATATTAACAAGACAAATAACTCATTTAAAAATGGGCAAAAGATTTCAAAAGACACACCACAAAAGAAGATGTATAGGTAGCACATGAAAAGATCTATTACTAGTTATCAGGGAAACAGAAGTTACAACCACAATGAGATAGCACTATAAACCCATGAGAAAGAATAGCTAAAATTAAAAACCTTGTCAGTACCAAGAATTGGGGATGATATGGAATAAATGGAACTCTCACATTGCTTGTAGGAATACAAGATGGTACAAACACTTTGGAAAACAGTTTGACAGCTTCTTATAAAGTTAAATATGCACTTACCGTATGACGCAGCAATCCCACTACTAAGTATTTTACTCAAGATAAATGATAATATATCGTCACACAAAGATCTGTATGTGAATGTTCGTACAACACATACATGTTTTAGCTATTCATAATAGCCAAAAATCAAAGAAACAACCTAAACTTTCATAATAGATGTACAGGTGAACAAATTTTGATATCTCTATACTATAGAATACTATTCAGCAATAAAAAGAAAAATAGTATATGCAACAACATGGATGAATCTCAAAAATATGTCAAGTGAAAGACATCAAACACAAAAAATAACACGTTGTTTGATTCCATATATGTGATATCCTAGAAAAGGTAAAACGGCAACCAGAGAAAGTAGATCAGTGATTGCTGGGGCCAGGGGCTGAGGGAGAGGACAGAGTACAAAACAGAATGAAGAAACTTTTTAGAGTGATGGAAATGTTCTCTATCTTGAGTGTGGTGGTAGTTATACATCTATATACAGTTACAAAAATTCATTAAACTGTACACTTAAGATGGATGAATTTCATTGCATGTAAATTATAGATCAATAAAGGTGGGGAAAATGCAAAAATATGAATATAGGTACTTACAGGTCTCGCTTATTAAAGCAGAATAATACTCCCAAAAGGGTTGTCAATAGGAATGCTAAACAAACAGGTACAACAATAGCTTCAATTTCTCCTTGAGCTAAAAAAACAGAAAGGGGAAAGAAAGAAAATAACTGTTGACACATATGCTAAAGAGAAATAATGCAACTTCCCAACCAGATTACTGTTGAAAAGATGAAATACCATCCTAATATTTTTTTACAACCTTTTCAAACTTAAAGGTGTTTCTCTCCCCCCTCCCTTCCCCCTTGGTAAATCATATCCTAGCTACTTACACCTTACACAGTAACCTGACCACAGAGTATGCATAAAATATATGTTGGCTGGGGGAATACATTGATTAGTTCAGTTTATTGGATAGATTATCTACCTGGTAAGAGCTTTCAAACCTATTTATTACATTTATGGTCTGCACTCAGCAGAATCTTAGCAAAAGCTTATCTTTGAGTTCTAGAACTACTGGGTGGAATTGGAAAAGCTTTTTCTTTTTAAAAATTAATTAATTAATTAATTTTTGGCTGCGATGGGTCTTTGTTGTTGCATGCTGGCTTCCTCTAGTTGCGGTGAGCGGGGGCTGCTCTTTGTTGCAGTGTGCAGGCTTCTCGTTGTGGTGGCTTCTCCTGTTGCAGAGCATGGGCTCTAGGCATGCAGGCTTCAGTAGTTGTGGCACGCCGGCTCTAGAGCACAGGCTCAGTAGTTGTGGCGCACGGGCTTCGCTGCTCTGCGGCATGTGCGATCTTCCTGGACCAGGGATCGAACCTGTGTCCCCTGCATTGGCAGGCGGATTCTTAACCACTGCGCCACCAGGGAAGT
>NC_041221.1:59901462-59901758 GCF_002837175.3 Physeter macrocephalus
AAAAAAAAAAAAAAACAAAAAACAAAAAAAAAAAAAAAGATGATAAATCTGACATAGGGCTAAGAATTTTAGGAAAATCTTAACAGGCACAAGGAGTGGCAGAAGTAGGAATAATATCATCTAAAACGCAGCAAGCCTGAGATTCCTAAATACCACATGAATCCCTATCTGCAATCAAAACTACAATGAGGTATCACCTCACACCGGTCAGAATGGCCATTATCAAAAATCTAGAAACAGTAAATTCTGGAAAGGGTGTGGTGAAAAGGGAACCCTCCTGAACTGTTGGTGGGAAC
>NC_041221.1:59901768-59904025 GCF_002837175.3 Physeter macrocephalus
CAGAGGGAGGCCCGCATACCACACAAAAAAAAAAAAAAAAACAAAAAACAAAAAAAAAAAAAAAGATGATAAATCTGACATAGGGCTAAGAATTTTAGGAAAATCTTAACAGGCACAAGGAGTGGCAGAAGTAGGAATAATATCATCTAAAACGCAGCAAGCCTGAGATTCCTAAATACCACATGAATCCCTATCTGCAATCAAAACTACAATGAGGTATCACCTCGCACCGGTCAGAATGGCCATTATCAAAAATCTAGAAACAGTAAATTCTGGAAAGGGTGTGGTGAAAAGGGAACCCTCCTGAACTGTTGGTGGGAACGTAAATTGATACAACCAATATGGAAAACAGTATGGAGGTTCCTTAAAAAACTAAAAATAGAACTACCATATGACCCAGCAATCCCACTACTGGACATATACCCTAAGAAAACCGTAATTCAAAAAGAGACATGTACCACAATGTTCACTGCAGCACTATTTACAAGAGCCAGGACATGGAACCAACCTAAATGTCCAATGACAGATGAATGGATAAAGAAGATGTGGCACATATATACAATGGAATATTTCTCAGCCATAAAACCAAACGAAACTGAGTTACTTGTAGTGAGGTGGATGGACCTAGAGTCTGTCATACAGAATGAAGTAAGTTAGAAAGAGAAAAACAAATACTGTATGCCAATGCATATATATGGAATCTTTAAAAAAAAAAAAAAAAGGTACTGATGAACCTAGTTGCAGGGCAGGAATAAAGAGGTAGACATAGAAAATGGATTTGAGGACATGGGATGCGAGGGTGAAACTGGGGCAAAGTGAGAGTAGCATTGACATATATACACTACCGAATGTAAAATAGTTGGCTGGTGGGAAGTAGCCGCATAGCACAGGGAGATCAGCTCAGTGCTTTGTGAAGACCTAGAGGGGTGAGATAGGGAGGAGGGGAGGGAGGCTCAAGAGGGAGGCGATATGGGGACACATATATGCATGCGGCTGATTCGCTTTGTTGTGCAACAGAAACTAATACAGTATTGTGAAGCAATTATACTGCACTAAAGATCTATAAAAAAATAAAAGAGGACTTATTAATCAAATGAATCACTAATTGGGACAATTTATATTAGAGATTTTTTTAATGATTTACTATGGTTATTTCTGGTTAACTCCTCCAGCCCCCTGGTATGCATAAAATATATGTTGGCTGGGGGAATACATTGATTAGTTCAGTTTATTGGATAGATTATCTACCTGGTAAGAGCTTTCAAACCTATTTATTACATTTATGGTCTGCACTCAGCAGAATCTTAGCAAAAGCTTATCTTTGAGTTCTAGAACTACTGGGTGGAATTGGAAAAGCTTTTTCTTTTTAAAAATTAATTAATTAATTAATTTTTGGCTGCGATGGGTCTTTGTTGTTGCATGCTGGCTTCCTCTAGTTGCGGTGAGCGGGGGCTGCTCTTTGTTGCAGTGTGCAGGCTTCTCGTTGTGGTGGCTTCTCCTGTTGCAGAGCATGGGCTCTAGGCATGCAGGCTTCAGTAGTTGTGGCACGCCGGCTCTAGAGCACAGGCTCAGTAGTTGTGGCGCACGGGCTTCGCTGCTCTGCGGCATGTGCGATCTTCCTGGACCAGGGATCGAACCTGTGTCCCCTGCATTGGCAGGCGGATTCTTAACCACTGCGCCACCAGGGAAGTCCCTGGAAAAGCTTTAAACAATCTCAATAATTGAACTATAAATGTAATCTTCTATAAGTACTAAAAGTGTAATATTCAGGCAAAATTTTTAATAGTTATTTACTATTTTCAAAAAGATGATAAATCTGACATAGGGCTAAGAATTTTAGGAAAATCTTAACAGGCACAAGGAGTGGCAGAAGTAGGAATAATATCATCTAAAACGCAGCAAGCCTGAGATTCCTAAATACCACATGAATCCCTATCTGCAATCAAAACTACAATGAGGTATCACCTCACACCGGTCAGAATGGCCATTATCAAAAATCTAGAAACAGTAAATTCTGGAAAGGGTGTGGTGAAAAGGGAACCCTCCTGAACTGTTGGTGGGAACGTAAATTGATACAACCAATATGGAAAACAGTATGGAGGTTCCTTAAAAAACTAAAAATAGAACTACCATATGACCCAGCAATCCCACTACTGGACATATACCCTAAGAAAACCGTAATTCAAAAAGAGACATGTACCACAATGTTCACTGCAGCACTATTTACAAGAGCCAGGACATGGAACCAACCTAAATG
>NC_041221.1:59904657-59934632 GCF_002837175.3 Physeter macrocephalus
ATATATGGAATCTTTAAAAAAAAAAAAAAAGGTACTGATGAACCTAGTTGCAGGGCAGGAATAAAGAGGTAGACATAGAAAATGGATTTGAGGACATGGGATGCGAGGGTGAAACTGGGGCAAAGTGAGAGTAGCATTGACATATATACACTACCGAATGTAAAATAGTTGGCTGGTGGGAAGTAGCCGCATAGCACAGGGAGATCAGCTCAGTGCTTTGTGAAGACCTAGAGGGGTGAGATAGGGAGGAGGGGAGGGAGGCTCAAGAGGGAGGCGATATGGGGACACGTATATGCATGCGGCTGATTCGCTTTGTTGTGCAACAGAAACTAATACAGTATTGTGAAGCAATTATACTGCACTAAAGATCTATAAAAAAATAAAAGAGGACTTATTAATCAAATGAATCACTAATTGGGACAATTTATATTAGAGATTTTTTTAATGATTTACTATGGTTATTTCTGGTTAACTCCTCCAGCCCCCTGTAACTAGTCTTTTACAGGAAAAATGTATGAAAGTAATACTACAGTCATACAGTATTCACTTAGTCTTATCTTTCCACCACATGTATCCCTTTGTAAGTAACTTTACCTCCTACAAAGCATGATAGGAACCAAGAAATCAGATAAAGGCTCAGGAATAAACTATAGGTTGGAAAATATTAATTCCTGAATGCTAAGGTTTTCATACATATGCCAAATCAAATTCAGGCAGATCCTCTCCTTTACTGGTGCTGAACTTCTGCTTACTATGTTTTCATGCCTTGGGCCTTTGCTCATGCTGAACTAAGATGGCTTCTTCTTCCTATCTGTCCACATCTTAACTTCAAGGCTCAAGTATTATCTTCCCCACAAAATCTTTGAAGGTAAAACTCCCCACTACAGATATATTTAAATTCCTGCTCTATTTACTATCTACATGGCTCAAATGTCTGTTTGTTTTGTTTACTTATACCATATTTCTTCAACTAAGCTATATGGTCCTTGGGAGCAAACTCCATACCATGTGAAGTAGCCATAATGAATCCATAAAACAATAGATTGGTCAGAGGAAAAAGCAGATGATGAAGTAATACTAATAAGTATGATTTTGTTTTTGGAAAAAAATGTATGCATAGAAAAGACTAGAAGGATATATAAATATGTTATTATTTTGGATGAGGGATCAGGAGTGATTTTTCTTCCTCTTTGTATTTTACTGTATAGTCTAAATTCCTTATAATGAACACTACTTTTATAATCAGGATAATATTTTTAAAGTTTATTATTACTATTTTTTAAAGATCATGGCACAAAGTTTTATTTCAAATATTACAGGTATCCCCCCACTTTTGCAAAGTTCACATTATGCCACTTCACTTTCAGGAAAGACCTACATCAGTACACTAACAAGCCTTTCTCATAAATTACATTAATGTCTGTTTTTGCTAATAGAAATAAATTTATGAAAAAAGCTTGTTAGTGTACTAACATAGATAGGTCTTTCGTGAAAGTGAAGTGGCATAATGTGAACTGTGAACTTTCCAAAAGTGGGGAATACTCTTTGCTCTACACCACTTTGGCTTATGAAAGGTTTCATAGGAATGCGGGGGGATGGCGGGGGAAACCTGTATTTCTTACATATATATTCTACAAACGTCACCACAAATCTTATCCCATAGACTATATTCATTATTGGCCATCACAGCAAAGCTCAGGATCTTTTAATATCTATCTTATGTAGTCACTTGTCTACTTATTTGCTCACTCAGCAATCATTCAACCAATGAGGAATATGGTTGAATGATTTATTTATTCACTGTCTTGGTGCTTGGGTATGGGTGTTACAAATACAATTACAATAAAATAAGGTAACTTCTATAATGATTCAAAATGTAGTAGATACAAGAAAGAATGCAGTTTAAGTCTGCTTTAGGGAGGCTACAGGAATAGCCAAAACAAGAAAAGGTATAGGGCCACGTACTGGGAAAAGACAAAAAGGTGGGGAAAATGACGAGAAGTTCAGGGTCAAAGAAAGAGATTATGAAAGCACATGCACAAGCAGTAATTAGAAGGCACAATCTACTGGACTTGATACTTGGTTTATGTAAGTGAAAAAGATATGAAGAAACTTACTACAATTGCACCTAAATTTCTGGCTTTGGCAAAGAGTTGTGGCATGGAACAAAGAAAGAAAAATGTATTGGGGAAGGGAAGAGAGGATGGCTGAAGTCACAGGCAGGGAATTTGAACAGGCAAATAAGAAAACAGTGCCAAGAACAGAGTTCTGGAGAATATAAAACATTTAAAAGAGCAGAAAAGGAGACCAAGAATAAAGTACCAGACAGGGAGGAGACAGGAGAGTGCTATTAGAAAAACAAACGAAGGGAAGAGACAGTTTCAAGGATGAACAGGCCAACAGGGTCAAATGCTGGGAAGCATAGGAAAAAAAAGATGACTAAAAAGCATGCATTGGATAGGACAAGTAAGAGGTCTTCTGTGAGTGACACTAGAGAGGTTTCAGTGGAGTGGTGGGTTGGAAGCCTGGTTTCAGCAGGTTAAAGACTGAGCTGGAGGTATAGAAATGAGACTGCAAGGGTGGACTAGTCTTTACAGCAACCTGCCCATAGAGGAAGAACAAGAGAAGAAACAGACCACATCCAAGTTTTGCCAGTGAAAAAGTGAACCCATTTAGAAAGATATACAAATTCTTTGGGGATTTACAGAGTACAATTGTCAGAGAAAATTCTTTAATTGTCAGAGACAATTAAAGAAACAACAAAAAAGTAAGGAAAAAATTTTCTGTAGTTTAAAGAAATAACCAAAACCAGACAAACAACAATATAAAAATCATAATTTATGAACACTTCATTTATATGAATCCAAAGATGCACTTTAAACAAAATTTTAGCATATAAATTAAGCCCATATTTAGTCTGATTAAATTTTAAAGAGATCAAACATCATTATTTCTTACCAAACTTTGGTGTAGTAAAAGTGAATTCTGGACCATCCTTTCCACCTTCGTCTGTATATGCTACCATTCGTACCATATACAAAGTGTCGCTAGTCAAAGAGGACAGTGTATATTCTGTGTGGGAAGAATCCACATTCACAGCTGGAAGAAATCAATAAGTGTGCTTTTATTCAATTACTCTTGCTTGGTTTGGCCTATATTTCACATTGTGAGTGTATTAAAACATATTTTACTAGAAAACAATGTTTCTTTAATAGGACCATGAAAGCAACCATAAAGCATATTCTCAGGTATCTCTTTTCTGAGGATAACATGCTATACCAAGATGTATAACACAAGAAGGTGAGACAAATTAGTATTTAAAAGCTTAAGAAAAAACACCTGATTCTTAATATCTGATATAGTTTTATTACCAGTTTCATTTCCAATGATGGTTCTATAAAATATAGTATAATTTCTGATAAATCCATTCTGCACATCAACAGGAAGTTGGTCCCACTCTAAGACAGCTTCATTTTTCCCCACTTTTTTTGTCCGGACAGTAGGTCCTTTGGAAGGTGCTGAAACAGAATAGGGTATTTACCAACTGAAAATCATTAGAATTTAGTAAATCATTAAGACTTCGTAAAATTTCATTATCATGAAATTATTTGAACATAATAAGACATATCCTTATTTAAAAGGGATAAAATGTCTTTGTTAGTTAAAAAACTCAACACTTTTCAAAGAAAGTAGGTCTGGACTTACGAGCTTGTTTAAGGTATGCCTTTATAGACTCCGGGATTCCTGGTCCATCAGCATACACTGGAGTGACTGTTATCAAATAACATTTGCTCTCTGCTAGGTTTCCTGAAGTAAGAATAGTGGATTAAGCATTTTTTTCCCTATAGTGAAAAAAACCTAATTAATTCCATTACTTTCTTTTACATTATAATTTCACGACCACTGAACTTTATTTTCATTCATTTTTTTTAAATTGAAATACAGTTGATGTACAACATATTTCAGGTATACTAAATAATGATTTGACGTTTGCATAAATTATGAAATTATTACCACTGAACTTTTCCTTTTTTTAAAACTGCAACTTTTTTTTTTGTGTGTGTGTGTGTGTGTGTGGTACACAGGCCTCTCACTGTTGTGGCCTCTCCTGTTGCAGAGCACAGGCTCCGGACGCGCAGGCTCAGTGGCCATGGCTCACGGGCCCAGCCACTCCGTGGCATGTGGGATCTTCCCAGACTGGGGCACGAACCTGTGTTCCCTGCATCAGCAGGCGGACTCTCAACCACTGCGCCACCAGGGAAGCCCTAAAACTGCAACTTTTAAAGTAAGCATTGCCTTTTGTGTACTGGATTCAAGCTTAACAGAATAAAACTGAAAAGAAAAGGTTACTTTTATTGCCAATACAGTGAATAAAAAATATTTATACTGTCAATAAAAGTAATGATTGAATTTATATTCAGGATTTACAAAACACTGATCTCAAATTATCCTGGGTCTTCCTTAGAGTTTGGCAATTTTTGTAAATTTTACCTACTTCTCTGAGAACTGCCTAAGTGCAAGATGTCACTAATCAGAGCTAGGGAAAGAGCTAATGGTTGTGGTTTGTCAGGTGACTGGGAAAAAAAGAATTAGGGTTATTTCTCCCAGAAAGTAACATAATTTTAAAAGAAAAAATTATCTTAAATGTTTCCTTTATTTATAATCTCTCCAAATTAACAAAGCAATCTATCTATCCCTTCAGCATGCAATAGCAAAAATTTTCTTTTTGTTATACTAAAGTTTATACTTTCAACAAGAATTACATTTCCTTAACTATTATGCATGAAGTGACATACGCTTTTTTGATTTCTTAAAGAGAGTAATTTTCTTGATGATTCAATATTATCAAGAAGATAATATTTTTATATTCTGCTGTAATACAGTGATGTTTTATCAGGCCTGCTGAGCTATATGGAGATACCTGCACAACCTGAAGGTCTCCAGAGCCTATGCTATGCTATAGTAAAAGTTCCTATTGTCCAGATATTATCAATCTATCTCCTCTCTAGCTCCACCTTGCTTTTATTTGGATAAGGTTGATAAATTAGACAACCAGGATTAGTAAAACTATATATTAAATAATAGGTTAATAAGGGCCAAACAGCCTATGTTATGAATAAAGCTCATTAACTTTATGGCTATATATAAAGATATATGGTATATCTTTGTTAACATGTTTTCTCTGATTAATCATATTATTTGTAGCTGAATTCTAATGGTTATCCTTCTTTACACACATACAAACTGAATGCTTTGTTTTCTCTTTAAAGTTGTTGTATCACTTGATAAGTAGTATCTTACAATGAAAGCAACCCATTTTGGAGCTCTATAATACATTACTTTCTGTCCTTCATTAGTACTTGCAGTTTAAAAGACAAGGAAACGTAAGTTCTACTTCTGCTTTGCTTCTTCAACAGCTATAAGAAGTTAACAAGCCATCTAGATGCTCAGGGAAAATATTTTCTCATTAAAGAATGAGGGAATTTAATCAGGTACAGAGATAACTATTAGCAACAGAGGTAGGATTATCTTGTATTTCTCTCACTTTACAGTTTTGTGAACATTCCTTTGATGATCAAAACAACAGTGGAATATTACAAGAAGATAGTATTAACCCCACTTAGTCCATAAACAGACCCTGCAGTTTAGAGAGGTTAAGTGTGACTTGATGAGAGTCACAAATCTAGTACACAAGACGTAACTAGTAACTGTGATAAACTGGATATCTTTTCAATGGACCACAAAGCCTACAAAGCAGAAGAGAATATGTAAAAGAAAAATCTGTCTAAAGAGCTAGAAAAAGGACAGCAACTTAAATGTTTGTAGCCAGGTATACCTCTTAAATAGGTGTGATGTACAGTACCGTCTTCTTGTTGCCAGTCTGGGATACAGGGCGATTTATCTGATAACACACACCACTCAAGTACATATCTGTTTACAGATTCATTTGGAGCAGTCCATTCTACCCAAAGCACATTATCTTTGGGAAATGCTTTAAGATCCGTTACGGGGTGAGTAGCTTTAAAACAAAGTTTGAATACTGATATGATAAATGAACATTTAAAAATTTGATATTCCAATATTTTACATTCATTTCCATAACCATGTGATCTATCTTGCTATCACGTTTTGTAGCATATAATATTAACATGTATTTACATGAACAAAAGCACTTTATTATAATTTACATGTAAACAGTCTATTTATTTTGGAACTTAAATTCTTCCTTTCCCAAAGTTCTTCAAGTGTTTTATGTACGTAAGTTGCAATGTTTTTCTTCTTTGAAAGCTACAGATAAAGCTACAGAAAAACAATATATTTAAGTCATATACATATAAAGTTCCTAAAACCTTAAAAAAGATAAATAATCAGAAAATGCTTAAATGAATTAAGTAGCTTACTGCAAAGTTTAAGTGAGCCACAAAATGATGGACCAGGTTTGGCTGCTGACCGACTTCTAAAAATATGATCACTGTTGATACTGAGGAAACACTCTTAGAATACTTACATTTTTTTACAGGAGCCTTGTCCATACCTAACTACCCTTTCCCATTCATAAGTCAGGCTCCATCTCAGGGACACAAACCTTGAAAGTCCCAGGCAGGGATAGTTAAAACAGATGCATCTGATTTGCCAACCAGATTTCTTGCTGTCAGAGTTGCTATGTAGCGATCATTTGTGAGGTTCACTGTCAGTTTTGTGTCGTTAACAGTGTAATTTTGTAAACGTGATTTCCATCTTGTGAGAGTCACTTCATAATCCAAGATTTTTCCATTGGCTTCAAAAGGAGGCAATGTCTGTAATAAAATAATTTAATTTATTTGAAAAATGTATTTCATAAATCTTGAATAAAGTTAATCAGTTTTTCTTCATGTTCACAAATTCTGCTATTATGTCATTAGGACTGCTATTAGGACTGGCAACATTACTTTGAACTCACTACTGAAGTAAGACTACTATAAACTGAATGAAGACTGACTTCAAAAAGCATGACGTCAACTACGAGGGAAAGCACCATTCTGCTAGCCTTTCGTTCTCTACACAATTCTGCACTGTGGCTATGTTGGCCTAAATTATTTTATGTCTTGAGTATTTTTCTTTCTACCTTATTTTAGTATGATCCACTCATGAACATTTATGGAGTGCACAACAACTTTATTTCCTATTACCAGCATACACTTTGAGTACCCAAAACATTAATTATTTTCTATGAGGTACTGAGGAAAGTTTGGTAAAAAACAAGGCCGCTAGGACTTCCCTGGTGGGGGAAGTGGTTAAGAATCCGCCTGCCAATGCAGGGGACACGGGTTCAAGCCCTTGTCCGGGAAAGATCCCATGTGTCGCGGAGCAACTAAGCCCATGCGCCACAACTACTGAGCCCGCGTGCCACAACTACTGAAGCCCGCGCACCTGGAGCCTGTGTTCTGAAACAAGAGAAGCCACCGCAATGAAAAGCCCACACACCACAACAGGGTCGCCCCCACTCACTGCAACTAGAGAAAAGCCTGTGCACAGCAACGAAGACCCAACGCAGCCAAAAATAAATAAATAAATTTATTTAAAAAAAAAAAAAAAAAAAAAGCCCCTCTTCTCATAGAACTTGCATGGAACTATGCTGAAATATCTATGAGGTGTCACCTGTAGTTTAGGAACCTGACTTTTTTATAGTATATATAAAGCTTTGTGTTTCTATTTATTAAAAATGGTTATCAAATAGATATCAAAAATGAAGCTCCACTCATAACACCATATAAAATATATTTATATGAGATAAAAGAATATAAATAGGCAATTTTTTTTTACCTTCCATATGAGTTGTACAGATCTACAGCCATGAGTATGAGATGGCTCTATCTTATACCAGAAGCTTGGTGCCTTGGATGGTCCTAAAGAGATGACATAAACTTTTTATTATAACAGTAAAATAAAATCCTAGAAATTATTCTCTTACTTTGTTCGTAATATTCTTGCCCTCCAATCATATGGTGTCTCTAACTCTTTCTTTAAACCAGCCTTTTCCCATCCCAGCATGATATGCCTGGGTCTTCCTTTAGTCAGGGTGATAGCTTGATGATTTAATTACATTGAAACTCTTTTGTAATCTTAAAATTTTAAAGGTACAAATATATCCTAAGCAATAACCAAAGGTGTATCACTATTTCTTACTGCTAAAAATCAAACTGAAAAATCATATTTAAATACATGCTTAAAACCCCTAAATGCATACATTTAAGAATAGAAGACAAATTAAAATTAAAATAAATGGAGTTAAATGTAGTATAAAAGTTTACTACCTTATGTTGGGATGAGTCAATGTAATGGGATATTATAAAAATGAATTTACAGGATTGTTGTAATAATCACCAACCATGTGAAAAAGCACTTTACAAAACATCAAATGCTGATAATTAGGTTTTAAAAATTCACAATTTTTATAAATTGCAAAATATGGTATTCAACAGAATAAAAAAGGATCTGAATAAAATCTAAGCAGTGATGTGCTGATCATGAAGAGGTAATTACAGGTGACAAAACAGAGAAAAGAGAAAAGGCAGAGCAGGAAGGCTGGGGGAAAAGCTGCTGGTACAGGGAGTTCAAATAGATATATACATGAGTACAGTGCAGCGCCCCGAAAGAATAAAGAACATGAAGTTATAAAGGAAATTTTATGGGCTGGAAATGGTTCCTAATATAAAGAGGACCTAGAAGCTTCTTTCACTAATTTGAAGAAAAGCATAATCCAATGGTTCATAACTTTTTGGACACCAGGTATCTCTTTGATTTGACAAGGTTATGTACCATTGCTCCAGAAAATTCACACAAGTACTAGCCACAATATTTTGTCAACATTTTGAAGTAGTTCAAGAACTCCCCCAAACTGACTCAAGTACTTTTAAAGGCCCCAAGAATATCAGTTTAAGAATTCCTGACCAAGACAAAGGGATCTGATCGAGGATTCCCAAACCAGCAACAGTAGGATTACTTTCTTTCCTGGCATTTAACAAAACGAGAGAAAATTCTTGGTGGAGAAGAGTACTTTACTTTTCTGCCTTTGACATTCTCAATTCATGTAACTCTCACGAAACCTCTGGAAGAGCTCCATGGAAGTGAAGGGATACAAATGATAGGGAAGGTTTTAAAGCCATGGCTGCTGCCACTGACACCTAAAGAGGGTGACCATGATAGGAAAATGTTCCGGAAAAAAACAAATAAAAACTATATGTCATAGGATTATTTCTTGACGGCTACAGAAGAAATTATTAACATTAGCTGCTTTGGGGAAGGAATTTTATTTTACATTGTGTATCCTTTTATGCCTTTTGGATTCTACACTATATACACTGTATTATCATGAGAAAAAAAGGGAAAATGAAAATAAATCAACCAACCAAAATGCCAGGATGCTTTTCCAGGGGCTTTTTAAGTACTGATAAAAAAAATGAATAAAAACTATAGTACAAATATCTTTTTGATAGTGAGGGTCTAAAGCACATTTTGCTAGATAGTGTGATTTTAACAATTCAGGATATGATTCTCTAGTTAGAGATATTTCTGGACTACTCTCCTTTAATAAAATGTTCTGGATTTACAAACTGTTAAGTTAATGGTTTTCTCATGGTATCTAAGACACTATTCCATAATTTTCTTTAATTAGGTATCAAAAAGATTTGTACTATCAATGCATATTAGATTTTATACTTGATATCCTTTAAAAAGTGTAAAATATCAATTTGAATAAAATGATCACAAAATAAGAAGCAATGAGATCTATATTATTAAAACCAGACATAATTTATAGTCAGAACTCCAATGCTTTTTTCTTCATATACTTATTTACTTACTATCTTCATATGTGATCCCACTTGCTTCTTCACTCCAGTCACTCCAAAATCCTTTACCATCTTCCTTCATACAACGAATCCTAAACACATATTCTGTAAAAGGTTTAAGGTCCTGGACAGTGAATGAAGATCGGGTAGATGCTGTATCTTCAGGAGGAATCTGAAAACAAAGCAAATTGACCAAAAAAACCCCCGAAGGTATTTATTATAGGTCTTCTAAACTGCCTAAGATTTTAAAAGCTAATTAATGAAATAAGACTAATAACTAATGAAAGAAGACTAATTTGACTCAAGCTCTGGAGAGAAATAAATGCAAGTGAATAAGCAGTCAAAATCAGTAAAGTTAATAGGTTTGGGAAATACAGAAACATCTATTAGTAATCCTTTCATCCTTTCTTTTCTTTATTTCTTTCTTCTATGCTCTTATAACACTCAGGGTCTCAGCAGGAAAGAGATGGAAATTCCAATTAGAATTTAATTCAAGCAGGGTTTACTATAGGAAGTATAGGCAGAGTGTAGGGAAACCTTAGATAGTATAGGCAGTACTCTGGGGCTTCTAGGTGCTACCACCTTTAGACCCAAAGGGATGAGGGGTGGTACCAGAACCTGGAAGAACAGGGTCACAAAGGGTTAACTTGAGAGGCGCAGTGACCTCAGGCTGAGACAGGAAAGCTCCAGGGAGGAAGCAGGGAAAATAAATATGCTGATCTCACTTCTCTCTCTCCTCTCTCTTGCCAGGACCCCTCCTCCCATTAGCTAGGAACTCACTAGGAAACTAGAGAGAACCAACAGATAAAATTCATACAAGTCAGCATCTCAAGACAAAGAGTAGGGTGGAGAAGGGTAGAGTGTAGATCTAGATAGGCAAAAGGAAGATATCCAGCCCAATTAAGAAAAACAAAAGCTATCTTTGTAGATAAACTTGGTTTTCAGGAAATAAAGACACAGATAAATAACAGGTTCTTTCTACCACTCTGAGATTTCAACACTGAATAACCAAATAGGAGTCGAGTTTTTTTTGTACCAATGAATTAAGATTCTATGATATTAAAAAATATTTTGAAGAACTTCTGGTATGTATCCTCTCTGTACAATCCTCATGTACAAGATGAAACATTAATCCATTTTGGTTTGTTGCTTTTTCTGATTGTATTCTGAGCCCTTTAGATAAGTGGAATGGAGGACAGCAGTAGGAAGGTCATGGGCTCAATTCCCTTCTAAGCTCATTATTGCAACCAGAGAAACAAAGCAAAAGCATTCTGTTAGTGATAAATGGAGTTACAACAAAGAATAGTATGGGGAGCTCAATGCTATGATGATAGCCTTTTGAAAAGCTCCAAGTACTTCTTTTGCTGATAGCATCATCTTTGGGTACACTGTCCTTTTCCTTTTCGGTCTTACAATCTCTTCTCCTCATGGGCTGGCAAACTTTCTATAAAGGGCTAGATTGTAAACATTTTAGGCTGTGGGCCAGATGGTCTCTGTTGCAACTACTCAAACTCTTTCTATGCAGCATAAAAACTGTCAGAGACAATATGTGGACAAATGTGTGTGGCTGTGTTCCAAGAAAACTTTATTTACAAAAACAGATGACAGGCTGAATTTGGCCTGCAGATGTCGTTTGCTAACTCCTGCTCTACCTTATCTGCATAATCTCTTCATTTTTACTCCTCTACTTAATCTACTTCCTGTTATTTGTGGTCCTTTCAACTCTTGTCAAAAATGCTATTCCTGTCATCCTGCATCACTTCCATATTTCACTTAAAAGCTACTGTATTGAGCAAAACTGTATTTTCTATCTGGATGTCTTCCTGTTGGTCCTTGCTTGAGATACAGATCTAGAAGAGGTGTCAAGCAAAATACTTCGCACAACCAGAAACTTAAGACATTCAGAAAATGATTGGGAGTTTTAGGTTAGTGGGGTGCAAGAAAGACTATTTGAATAAACAGTAACTTTCAGTTTACCTGGTTCCAAGTTGAGGCATCTCTGGTCCTATATTGAATGTTATACTTCAGTCTTATAAAACTCTTAATACTTGAGTTGATCCATGTCAATTTTAAAATACTAGACAGTTCCTCTGAGTTGCTGACTGATAAATTATGTGGTGGATTGGGCTTCACTGAAGAATAAAATAGATCCAATAGATTATAACTTCTTATACAAAGTCAAATATACTCTTTATATTTTATTTCACAATATTCTTTTATTCTCACCAAATGAAATAATTTCTCTAAAAGCAATGCTATGCCATATTATTATAATGGAAAGGAAAGGCTCCTAAAGAAACTCTAGTTTTTTTCCTTGTCAGCTTATTACGTGTGTTAATCTTTTCAGGTTCAGATAATAAAAGACAGTTAAGTATTTATGATATATGAAATTTAAATAAAGAATAAAAATGGAACATGTATATTATGATTACAATGCTATAAAATGTTTGATATTTAGACAAATACCAGAAGATAATGTTCAAAGTGAAAACAGCTGTGAGTGTGGTTGGATTATGGATATCTTTCTTTTTCCAAATTATTTTTAATGCTGTTGATAAAGTGATTTGTAAAAGTCACTAAGATAAAATAAATGCTTGTTTCTACATTAATTAAACTTAAAACTAATTTATAAACCACTGTATATTCTAATAAATTCTCAAATTTAGGTTTATAACTACCTTTATCTACAGGATCAAAATTGATATGATCTGAGGTAACATTCCCAAGAGCATTCTCTGCTTCTACCCAGACTTCAATGTTGACAAAATACACAGGAGAATAATCAACAGTGCATGAGGTGCGGGTGTCACGTTTTGCTTTACAATCATCAAACTTCTCTGTTGCCCTAAATACAAAAATGGTAGAATCAGTCATTAAAAATAGATTTGAAAAAATTAGAGTGAAAAAGGTTACTTGAAAAGAGTTTGATGAGACCCAGATTATTACAGCTTAGAATAAAAAAGTTAATTCCAGTAAGTAAGTTTAGAATAAACTGTTGAACACTAAGAACAAAATTTGTTAAAAGTTCACCTGTTTTTCTTTAAAACTGAGTTTGATCTATATCTTAAAACACAAAATTATTTTCAAAATTTTACTCCGAGAATATCACATTTAGAACGTTATGCTCTATCCCCATTGACCTTTCTCTAAAAATTATTCATTTCCTGTGATATTAGTACTGTTTCTTTCCTTTCCTGAAACAAAATCTTTACTGTACCAGCAATGTCTTTCTTTAAGCACAGTATGCTTTTTCAAAGCACAGTATGCTAGGAGGTGATAGGGTAGGGATAAAAATTTCTATCACCCCAGAAAATTCCTTCCATCCCTTTCCAGTCAAACCCTGGCAACCACTTTCTGATTTCTATCACCACAGAAAATTTCAAGTGATGTGACTATATTTACTCACATATGTTTAAATTATGTATCAATTAAGAATATTTATATATATGCCTGCTATTTTTTAAAATAGAAGGATAAATCAAAACCAAACCAAAACAGGTAATTTCTAGAGCAGCGGTCCCCAACCTTTTTGGCACCAGGGACCAGTTTCGTGGAAGACAATTTTTCCACAAACCGGGGGTCGGCGGGGGGGGTGGTTTCGGGATGACTCAAGCACATTACATTTATTGTGCACTTTATTTCTATTATTATTACAATAATATATAATGAAATAATTATACAACTGGAGCCCTGAGCTTATTTTCGCTTGCCACTCACTGACAGGGTTTTGATATGAGTCTGCAAGCAGTTGATTTATTATGGTCTCTGTGCAGTCAAACCTCTCTGCTGATGATAATCTGTATTTGCAGCCACTCCCCAGTGCTAGCATCACCTCAGCTCCACCTCCGATCACCAGGCATTAGGTTCTCACAAGGAGCACGCAACCTAGATCCCTCGCATGCGCAGTACACAGTAGGGTTCGTGCTCCTATGAGAATCTAATGCCGCCTCTGATCTGACAGGAGGCAGAGCTCAGGCAGTAATGCCTGAGTAATGCGAGTGAAGGGGAGCAGCTGTAAATACAAATGAAGCTTTGCTCGCTCAGCTCGGCCTGCTGCTCACCTCCTGCTGTGCGGCCCGGCTCCTAACAGGCCACAGACCCAGTCCGTGGCCTGGGGGTTGGGGACCCCTGCTCTAGAGGGAGGGAGGAAATAAGGTAAAGGACACAGGGAACAGAGACCTCTGTGAACATATCTTGTCTTAGAAATTTGTGTGGGTTAATTTATTATTTTACACAATGAAGAAAATTCTTAAAAACCAAAAGCAAAATGAAACATGAATTCTTGTATTGAGTTGGTGGTGTAACACACAGAAAGGAACTATTTCAAGTAACTCTAAAAGAGTAACTTAATTATGTCCTTAGTGAGGGAAAAACAATCTTAAAATTCTTTTTAGTAATAACATTGTTGGTGCTAATATTGGAATTGTTACTCTGTAGCTGTTCTGTTTACTGTCGAATAAAGCAAATGAATAATTTTGTTGGTGTTGCTGGGAACTAAGGTTTTCAGCATAGAAGAAAGGCGATGTAGATGTTAGATAGATGAATTAAGTAAAAACCTATAGTCTGGATTTTAAATTAGAAATACCAGTATGAGTTCATGATGTATTTTATCTTAAAAACATTCTTAGCTCTTTCCACTGAAAAAGCCTAGAAACAACCACCCAGTAGCAATGAGATTCCCAACACCCAGACTGTAGTCTCTAAATAGTACTTCACACTAACTGGAACCATGACTACTTAGGAAATGGTTGATATTAAGATGAACCTGGAACATCATGTCACTTCAGAAATCAGGAAGCTATCAAAGACTAATGAAGCTGTGTCAAAAGGATGAGCCAATTTGAAAAGTTCCCACTAACCAAAGATGGGATGATTTAAGTTTAAGAAGAATAATAACTATAATGGATTAAAACACATCAAATATGTTTAAATATGACTCCATAATGAGGAGAAAAACCCCTCACATCTACCTTTGGAGGATGGTAGGGAACCAACTTATAAAACTGGTTAATAAAGGGAAAATATTAACACCATTTTGCTTCTCTTATATGAACTGTACCTCAGGGTAACCAATAGTTGACGGAGAAAAACTTTAAGTATTTCGGGCGAAAAAAAAAAGAAGAAAAGGATAGAATACCATTATTTTGTACCTCATAACATAAATAATGATCACTGATGAATGCTCAAACCTTTAAGTGAAAAACTAATGGGAAACAACATGGTTAAATTCCAAAACCATTCTGCTGAGTCATTAATCCTTTCACAAAAAGAGCACATACTTTATGATTCCATTTATATGACATTCTGGAACAGGCAAAAGTCTATAGGGAAGAAATGAGACAAGTAGTCGCCTTGTGGAATGTGGTGAAATAGGGTGGTGGTTGGGATTGACTGGGAAGGGGCATGAGGGTGTAATAGTACAGTAATGTTTTATATCTTGATAGGGGTTTAAGTTACACAGATGTATATGCACTAGTCAAAACTCACTGAATAATACACTTAAGATATGTAAGTATATCTTGAGAGAAAAATAAATTTTCTTTTTTGGCCACACCATGCAACTTGCAGGATCTTAGTTCCCCGACCAGGGATCGAACCTGCGCCCCCTGCAGTGGAAGTGTGGAGTCTAACCACTGGACTGCCAGGGAAGTCCCAAGAGATACTGATACATAAATTTTACCTAAAAACAAAAACGTTCCCGTTTTTGTAAACATCTAGTTAATTAATCTAATTAATGGTGTAAATGCTGAAGTGATTAAGGCTGAAGTATATAAATGTCTGTAACTCACTTTGAAATGCATTAAAAAAAGAGACTGGTAGTTGGAGACAAGGATGCACAGATAAACAGGTATGTGATAAAGCAAATATAGTAAAATGTTAATTGTAGAATCTAGGTAATGAGCATGTATAAACATTCAGTGTAAAATTCTTTCAACTTTTCTTTATGTTTGAAAAAAAACTAATGGGGAATTTTATAATACCCGAAACCATTGCTCAAACTTAGTGTAAGAAAAGCAATCAAACATTACATGGTTGTTCCTAATGGAAGTACACATCACTCCTATGAATTATTTTTGAAAAAAAAAGAAAAAGAAAAAGAAATTAAACCCCAATCTGATTAAAAGTCTAGATCTAATGGCAAGTTTTAGGAAATAAAGGGACAGAGGAATGTATTAAATAATGTGTAACCATTATTTTAACAACTGAATTGCAAAGAGAAAGAAGAGAGAGAGAGGTGGAAACTACGGCTAAGAGAGACAAGACATATGAATTGGCAATATATGGTAATTATTTACATCTTGAACAAATGTAAAAATACATACATATATCTATGAGACAACCAGGAAAATGTGAACATTGATGAAAAATGTGACAATATGAAAGTATTTTCAATTTCATTTGGGTATGTCGTCATGTTTTTAAAAAAGTGTCCTTATCTTTTAGATAGATGTACTAAAATATTTGTGGATATGACGATATGATGTCTAGATTTTCTTTAAAACAATCTGGGGTGGGGTATATATAAGATTAGACTGGTCATGAGCGGATCATTATTGAAGCTGGATGATGAGCACATGAGGATTTCTTATACAATTCTTTCTACTTTCATGTTTCAGATGTTCTAAAATAACAAGTTAAATAAAATGTTTAAAACTTTGCATTTAGTATTACTACTTGACAAAATAAAAATTCTAGCACCAAAGGCTAACTTAATAAATTCAATGCATAACAAATTTAAAATAACTTGCCATTCAGATTTTAAAGTATAGTTTGTTTCCAGGTGCGTTTCCCTTCCAGGATCCCACTGACACATCATTTTCTTCCCTTCGTTCACAATGCAACTCAAATTTTTAGGTTTTTCTGGAGGCACTAAAAGGGAGAAATTAGCAATTTTCAAAAAGCTTTATATTCACAAATAATATGCAATTTATATACTACTCTAGACATTTAAAACAACCTAAATTAGATAGAAAAAAACAAACCCAAGAAAAAAGGACATAATGAAAGACTGGTGACTAAAAAATTAATTTCTTTTCTATTTAAATTCAAATCTTTTAGATAGTAACATACATTTTCTATCATAATTATCATTAATAAGTATGTTTCAAATTAATTTTCTACACAAAATCAACTTTCATTTATAGCTGGATAGCATTATCAACTGACTTCTCCATTAAATGTATTTTAAAATAATATTTGAATGTTAGGAAGAGGCAATTAAATAGAAGCAAAAATGATTCATTTACATTTCTCTCCCTACTGCCTTCCCAAACTCTGCTGGAGGAAAAGCAAATGCCAACATTATAGTTTTAGGTGATCCAAAATTTGGTAATCCATTCTTGGATCATACTAAGTTTACTTATTTGCCTCAACACGGAAGAAGGACTCTCTCCAGTATTTATTCACCTTCAGGTAGTTGCTTTACACTGCATTTTCTCAGCAACTAAGGGAAACTGAAACTTACTATGAATACAGTCACAGATTTCAATTCAACATTTTTTGGGGGTGTCTAATGTCAAAATAATTTTCCAGAAAACTGACAGATACTTGGCTTTCAGGAAAAATATAAAACTTGTGTTACTCTTTAGGTTTTTTGTATATTTGTAATGCAAATGCAGTTCTACTTCTAAGCTCATTTAAAAAAAAAATGTCCAAAACTCACTGAGCTGACCATTTCTGTATTTCATAAAGACCAACAGACATTAAAGTTGTAATTCAACAGTCATGACAAAGTCTGAAATAAGAAAAAAGTAAAACACTTACGGCCTGAAATTATTCTGATTCCATAAACATTCTGATCAATCTGTCCAAATGTACGAATGTTGCAAGTGAGTTGAATATTTAATAAAGATATATCTGTAAATGTGACACTAGATGCTGTTCTGTTTATGACAGTATATTGTTCAAAAGGAACAATAACATGGTTTGTTTTCCAGAAAATGTAATTAGCATTCACATGAAAATAATCCATACATTTTTCCTTTAGCACACAAACTGCTGTGAAATTAGAACCAAGTTGTACAACTGAAGATTCAGGGTGTATATGACCACATGGATCTAGAAGTTCTCCTGAAAAGGAAAAATAACAGAAAATATTAAAATGGACTGAATTTTTCTGGTACAAAATGATATTCTGTATCAATGCAGTTCCTCAATCTTCGTTAAAATATCTCTAAAGACACAAAAAAAGAAGCAACACTGTGAAACTTAATATGATCAGAATTTAATGTCTAAAGTTGTAAAAAATATACAAATTATATGGCAGATGGAGCTGGATTTAAAAAAAAAACCTATGCAAGCTTCAGCCCTTTTTATAATATTTTAACTTTGTTTAGGAAACAGTTTGCCTGCAGCATGATTCATATTTGCTCTGCCCCCAATCCTGTTCCTCGATTCAGACCCAGCATCTAAATTAGACTCTCCAGAAGACAGGCAGTGGTCTCTGCTCTTCGCCAGTCCTGAATTCCTTTGGAGGTGCGAATGGGGGCATGGAAAGATAGTCTACATTGTTCATGTATCAAAATCAGACAAAAGGGAAAGAGCAAGGGAGCAGTAAAAAACAGAAAGACTAGAATAAGATGGCCAAATACACTGGTTTTCACAAGAAGTATATGGGATAAAATCTCATTAAAAAACAAAAAATCAAATTGTATAAAAAAATAAAATACAACCATATGCTTCACCTATCACCTACTCCATGTTGATGACATCTAAACCCCTGTCTCTGGTTCTAACTTCCTAAGTTTTCAATGGCTTATAAGACATCCACCTGAGATATTCTGTAAGTACTTTAAAATGAACATGTCTAAAGCTATATGCATCATAGTCCTTTCCAAATTTATTCTTTCTTATTCTTATTTCTCTACCTCTGCTAACAACACCACTCCCATCCAGCCATCTAGGCCAGATAATCTTGTAGTCCCCTCTCTCTAATTAGCCTCCTCCCCTGAGCCTTCTGTATTCTTAGTATGTATATCAACCTCTTCTCATCAACCCTATTTTGGCTGCTGGTGCTTAGGCCATCATATTATACCACAATCTGACCTCCTTCTAGTTTATCTTATATACAGCTGCCAGAGTTACTGTTCAAAAATGAATATGCCATTTCCCTATTTTAAATTATTTAATGGCTATCTATTACGTTCAAAATAAAATTCTCAAATATTTGGCATGATTCTATCCTCTTTCTCTATTCTCACTGTCTAGAAACTTAAGGCAGCTTTCTCTGGTGAATCCCATTTACCAATGGGATTTGAAGTTCTATCTGAGCTTCAATTTCTTCACTTGGAAAATAAAGTTAATAATGGCTATCATTTTTTTTAAATTTATTTTTATTTATTTATTTTATCCTCTTTCTCTATTCTCACTGTCTAGAAACTTAAGGCAGCTTTCTCTGGTGAATCCCATTTACCAATGGGATTTGAAGTTCTATCTGAGCTTCAATTTCTTCACTTGGAAAATAAAGTTAATAATGGCTATCATTTTTTTTTAATTTATTTTTATTTATTTATTTTTTTTTAACATCTTTATTGGAGTATAATTGCTTTACAATGGTGTGTTAGTTTCTGCTTTATAACAAAGTGAATCAGTTATACATATATATATGTTCTCATATCTCTTCCCTCTTGTGTCTCCCGCCCTCCCACCCTCCCTAATAATGGCTATCTTGAAAAGATTTTTGAGATTAGAAATTAGTTATGTAAAGAACCTACTACAATGCCTGGTATTCAACAGGCCTCCAATAAATGGTAGCCTATCATCATTACTACTAATCTCCAGAGACAAGTAATCTAGTCACATTGATGGGGTCTGGAAGGGTCTCTTAGGGGTGACTGGTTCTAGCAGTTAAGGTAAAAGACATACAGAATCAGAGAATTACGAAACTGAGAAAAACCTTGGAGATCATTTACTTCAACCCTTTATTTTATCAAGAACACTGAGATACTTTTACCGAGTCAACCTCAAGTATCAGGCAGATTCTTCCAATTCCCAACTTGGTCACAAGTTGGACCGCACAAAGGATAAAACTACTTTAAAAAGCTAAACAATTATCTTCTTATTCCATACCTCTTATAAAACCCATAAGGCCCAGAGTCAGAATGTTTATTTCTTTGTTTCAAAAACCTATGATGTGGCCTATTTACATGACCTTGCCATTATTTATACATATCTATGGCAAGTCCCAGTGCACAAACTACTCCAAATTTCTATCTTGTGGCATACTAATAAGTTACCTTGTGATACTGAGCCAGTCCTTAAAACTCCCTTGACCTTACTTTATTCCTTGGTAAAATCATTCCTGTTTTACTTTCTCTATAGTATTTAGAGGGAACAGTACCTATGAAATATACTTCAGAGTATAAAGAACGTTAAGACATAACCAGAGACTAAATAACAATTTTTAATCACATAGAATAAGAGAAATACTAGAAATGGGCAAATGTTCGAGTTTTCAAAGTGAAACACAGGCTCACTGAAACCACCCCATACCAAACTAAACCCATTTTTATAGGACTACCAGGCTATTTGAGATCAAATTTTAAAAAGAGAGTATTTTAGGGCTTCCCTGGTGGCGCAGTGGTTGAGAGTCCGCCTGCCGATGCAGGGGACGCGGGTTCGTGCCCCGGTCCGGGAAGATCCCACATGCCGCAGAGCGGCTGGGCCCGTGAGCCATGGCCACTAAGCCTGTGCGTCCGGAGCCTGTGCTCTGCAACGGGAGAGGCCAAAACAGTGAGAGGCCCACTTATTACAAAAAAAAAAAAAAAAAAAAAAGTATTTTAATTTAAATAAAGGTATTTAATAAAGTTAGCTGGAATATTCATGTAGGCAAGATGAAGAACTATGGATTAGAATATACTGTAACAGATATTAGGTGCTTTCCTGGTGGCTCAGTGGTTAAGAATCCGCCCGCCACTGCAGGGGACACGGGTTCAAGCCCTAGTCCAGGAAGATCCCACATGTCGTGGAGCAACTAAGCCCGTGCGCCACAACTACTGAGCCTGAGCTCTAGAGCCCATGCACCACAACTACTGAAGCCCGCGCACCTTAGAGCCCGTGCTCCACAACAAGAGAAGCCACCACAATGAGAAGCCCATGCACCGCAATGAAGAGTAGCCCCCACTTGCTGCAACTAGAGAAAGCCCACGCACAACAACGAAGACCCAACGAGGTCAAAAATAAAATAAATAAAATAAATAAATTTATTCAAAAAAACAAAACAGATATTAGAATGAACATTATGAAACTGCTGATATTTAGCTATTCTTTTTTTTTTTTTTTTGGTGGTATGCGGGCCTCCCTCTGCTGCGGCCTCTCCCGTTGCGGAGCACAGGCTCCGGACGCGCAGGCTCAGCGGCCATGGCTCACGGGCTCAGCCGCTCCGCGGCATGTGGGATCCTCCCAGACCGGGGCGCGAACCCGGTTCCCCTGCATCGGCAGGCGGACACGCAACCACTGCGCCACCAGGGAAGCCCTATTTAGCTATTCTTGATCTACAAAAACAGAAATTTCATAGTTTCAAACTAACAGATTTTTAATTGGTCGATTACTCATACATAAAAAAATCACTGACTAAAAATGTCAACGAGAGGGAGACTTAAGTAGTATGCTGAAGTGCCTGCCCTCAGTCCTTGGGGCAGACTGTATTTTCCAAAGAAGGTCATACCTATATATGTATCCCATTGCACATGCTCAGCTTACAAAGTGACTGATACTCCTTCTACAAAGAAATGGGGTCTGTACTCCCCTCCTGTCCTCAGATCTGTAAGGGTGCTTATGCCTGCTCCAGCCAACAGAGTGTGCTAAGTGACTTCCAAGGCTAGATCATCAAAAAAATACAACTTCTGACTAGCTCTCTTTTTCTCTTGGGACATTTGCCCTTGGAACCCAGCCACATGCAAGGAAGCCAAGGGCACGTGGAGAGACCACGTGTGGTGTTCTGGCCAAGAGTCCCAGCAAAGCCCTCAGTCTACAGCCAGCATCAACACCAGACATATAAGTAAATGAGACTTCAGATGATTCCAGCCCCCAATCTTCGAATATTTTAGCTGAGGCCCCAGACATCAGAGCAAAGAAGAATCAGTCTGACTGTGCCTGTCTGTATTCCTGACCCACATAAACCATGAGAAATAATAAGTAATGTCATTTTAAGGCATGAAGTTTTAGAGTAACCTGTGTGGCAGCAATAGATAATGTAGTCCTGTTATTTTCAACATTTTTATCAACAACTTGGGGGAAAACAGAGAGAGAGACACAAACACACATTTATCAAATCAGCAAAGGACAAAACTATAATGGATTGCCAACAATTTGGATGATAACATTAGGATTCAAAATTATGTTGAAAGATTAGACTGATAGGCTAATGGATTTTGCAAGAGAGAAAATTATCTCCTATTTAGGTTGATAAGAAATAAATATAGAGTGACGGAGAAATGGCTTAAAAGGTAACTCACGTGAAAATGATCTGAGAGGACTTCCCTGGTGGCGCAGTGGTTAAGAATCCGCCTGCCAATGCAGGAGACACAGGTTCGAGCCCTGGTCCGGGAAGATCCCACATGCTACGGAGCAACTAAGCTTGTGCGCCACAACTACTGAGACTGCGCTCTAGGGCCCAAGAACCACAACTACTGAGCCTGTGTGCCACAGCTTTTGAACCCTATGTGCCTAGAGCCCGTGCTCCGCAACAAGAGAAGCCACCGCAATGAGAAGCCTACACACCACAACAAAGAGTAGCCCCCACTCGCTGCAACTAGAGAAAGCCTGCGTGCAGCAACAAACACTCAACGCAGCCAAAAATAAATCAAATTTAAAAAAAAAAAGATGTGAGAATTTTCAGGACTGGTAGGTAGCTTAACATGAAACTATGGTGTATCTTAGCGAGCAAAAAAACTATGCTGCTTTAATAAAAATGATGTTCAGATCAAAGTAAGTAATAAAATCACTATAATCAGACCATGTCTAGTTCTGATACATTTATTTCTTTCTTAAGTGTATTTTATTCAATAATAATAATAAAATAATAAATATATAAAATAATAAAATAATAAAAAAATATTATTATTATCCTTTTTATAATTCTTACTGTGGGCCAGGCACTGCCCAAATGCCTTCTGTGTATTAACTCATTTAATTCTCACAATAACCCTAGGAGTTAGGGACCATTATTATCCCCATCTTACAGATCAGGAAACTGAGACATAGATTAAGTGACTGGCTAAAGTTTCATAGTTGGTAAGTAGGAGAGGTGGGATGGTATTATATTTTAAATGTGATATGGGAAACTAAGAGAAGAGTCAGGAGGGTAATCAGCACATATAGATTGGAAGCCAAGTCCTATAAAAGAATAATTAGGATAATTAGGTAAATTTAGTTTGGGGAAGAGAGGGGTTATAGACACAGGAAAGCAGTCCTTCAATACTTGAAGAGTTGAACATGGGAGAGGAAAGTGGGCCTACTATAGAAGGATTTCTAGGATTAATGAGAAAAAGTTACAAGGAAGAAAATTTGGGTTCAAGACTAAGGAAAGAAATAAGGAAAAATTTCAACATAAGGTTTGTATCATTTCAACTGTTTAAAAAGAGGCTGCATTCTTGAACTTGAAGAGGGTTTGACTTAGAGCAGTGCTTCTCAAACTATCTGTGGTGAAGTGATCAGTTTAGATTTTCTTCTCCCAATCTTTCACAAACTTATACTTTTGTTTTATATTAATGTTCAATGGGACAAGTCCACTGATCACATGCTTGGATGTCACGGCTATGTAAAACTGTGAAAAGAGTTTCTAATCTTTTAATTTCTGTACTCATCTCATTGTGGACCAATAACAACCAGTTCTCAGACAGGCTGTTGACTAGTATGAGCAGTACTGCTCTAGGTGACCTCTTTATTCTGTTATCACAATCACCCTGCTGCTTGGTGACACCTTTGGAGTGAAGGTTAAGGAGTGAATTGCTAAAAGTTAACAAATTTCCTATTTCTTTATTTATAAAAACAAACCAAAAAAACCCCTTTTTTCCTTCTCTACGTTAAAGTTACTGTTAGTATAGCTAAACAGGATTTAGGATTACTGAGTAATTGAGTGTTTCAACTCAAATTATACAAATTATAATTTATCAAGAGTATTTTTTACTTCTTAAATTCATTTTTAAGACAACATCATTCTCTCAACAATGATCCTAGAAAGAATAAATATATAAGCATAATTATTTAATTATTCAACATAAGCTTAATTATGTAATTATACAAAAATACACAAACCTAATCTGTGGGGTTGGGAGGTAGGATATTTCATGAACCTTACCTACAGATTCAGTGGTGAGGAAAATAAACAAGGCTTGCACTATCCAAGTTTGCAATGTCAACATCTTGCATAGATATTTCTGTAAAAGACACATGTAATATTATTTTAAATATTTTTACTCTTACTACACATAATAAATTCAGACAATTTCTAAAGCTCTTTTGTTTCCATTGTATAGCTGTTTTCTAAAAGGTGGTAACATTCTTATGAGAACGCAGAAAACAAGTTGAAGTCTTCAGAATATTTTTCTTTATTCCCATTAAAGTTATGGCTACCTAAAATATTACTGGGAAACATAATTTATACTTTAAGGTTAATTAAAAGAGCAATTCTGTTTCTGTCTTACGAAGTCTTGCACTATTAGTAAATACTCTGTGAGACTGAGAGCTTCAGAGAGACAAAATTCTACATGGCAAAACCCAGCATTAGCAACTTCAAAAGATAATTGACAAAATGGGGGAAAGAGTTTGTAATTCATAGCCTGACCAAAAATATCTCCTGACATATGAAGAATGCCTACAAATCACTAAAAAAATTCCAACACCTCATCTTGCGTGTTTAGAAGAAAACAGGCAAGATGAACTAACAGGTAGTTTATAGAGAAGGAAATACAAGTAACTCAAACATATGAAATGATACTTTCAACCTCACTCATAGTGAGATAAAAATTAAAACAACCCAGACAGGGATGCAAGATGATACAGACACTTTGGAAAACAATTTGGCAGTTCTTTACCAAGTTAAAAGCACATGATAAGCCTCAGCATTGACACTGACAATTATATGAAGTTCAAAAACAGGCTAACTTAATCTATGGTGATAGGTCAGAATAGTGGTTCTCTTTTGGAGGGAAGGTGGTGGGAGGACAGAAGGGAGCATTCTGGGATACTGAACATGAGCCATACACTTATGATTTGTGAACTTTATTGTAAATAAGTTGTAGTTAGTAAAAATAATAAAACAAACAAAACTATTGCAATATCATTCTCACCTTGAATACTTGCAAAAATATAAAAACTAAAAGTTATCAACAGTGTTATAAGAATATGACATAAAGGCATTCTCATACACTGCCAGTTATAAACTGGCATAACCTTCCCATCAGATTGTACACCTAAAACTATGAATTTTATTGTTTGTAAATGAGACCTCAATTAAAAACAAAAACCCTATCCAGACAAGGTGTATGGCCAATTTCACGCTATCAGTCAAAATTAAAGTACATGGGGGCTTCCCTGGTGGCGCAGTGGTTGGGAGTCCGTCTGCCGATGCGGGGGACGCAGGTTCGTGCCCCGGTCTGGGAGGATCCCACATGCCGCGGAGCAGCTGGGCCCGTGAGCCATGGCCACCGAGCCTGTGCTCCGCAACGGGAGAGGCCACAACAGTGAGAGGCCCGCGTACCGCAAAACAAAAAAAACAAAACAAAACAAACAAACAAACAAAATTAAAGTACATGTACGTTTGAATCTAATGATTCTACTTCTAGTATGTTATCCTATGAATATGAGCAAAACAACACATGTACAAGGTTATTCACTACAGCATTCTTTTTAATAGTAAAAGGCTGAAGCAACCTAAATGTTCATGAATAGGGGACTAGGTAAATTATGGCATATCCAAACACAGTATACATGTAGTCATTTAAAAAATGTACAGATATAGAATCATATCTAAAATACACTGCTAAGGTATACAACAGTGTATTTGTTATTTATGGGCAAAAACACAACAAAAAAGGCAAAACAGATACTCATTTCCTTATATGTGCATAAAACATCTCTAGAAGGATAAAAATTCAAATACTGGCTGCCACTGGCTGTTTGAGACACTGGAGTGGGAGGGAGACTCTACAGTGTGCTCTTTGTACCTTTTCCAATGTTGTACCCTGTGGCTTCAGTACTTAGAAAATAGAAAATAAATATAATCTAAATAAAAAATACTTAATGTGTATCTCTCCAAGATAAAACTACTAACTTCTTGATGAGGGCTTCATAGTACTACACTTGAAACATAGTATCATTTTACGAAATATAAATACTTTTATACTCCCTAACCAGGTAACAGTCACTCTATAACAAAATAATTTGATAATGAATTGTTTAGACTGTCTCAGGTAAAGCTATAAAAGAACTAAGTTGCAGGATCCATTTTCCTCCACCTGTTTTATTCCTTACTTCCCAACTTTAAATAGTCCCAGAGTAGAAAAATCTACCATATCATTCAACTGTTCATCAAAACAGAACAGAAAAATATCTGAGCATGTTGGTAGAGTGGTATGTGGTCATGTCATCCTGACCACCTACCCTACCAAGTACCTTGTTCACACTGTAGAGAGGTTTCTTTATAGTTCTGAAAACTGGCAATTTTTCTATTTATGTACTATAGTCTTATAACAAAACTCTGAAACAAGAAGTCCCATGAAAGTATTTACGATTACTTCAAAGCAATTAGATTTATGTGAGCAGTGCCATGAAACACAAGTAAAAGGAAAACAGGCAAAGGTACGTTTCGCATTTTAACAGTTAGAAAGTAATGTTTCCTAATTTTTAAAGGATTGTCATTGAAATGTGATAAAGGAACATCTATTAAGGAACTTGATGTCATAGTCCAAACCTAAGCGATGGAGACACAATAGTACTGATACTATCTAAAAATTATATGCAATATAGTCCACTTCATTTGGGGGCTTGTCTTGTTTTAAAATTGATTGAATTGATAGTACTCTGCTTATTTTTCCCCTTTCATTCTGTTGACAGCAGATAATTTAAAATTCTATTATTAGCACTATCCTTTCTCCTCATCTCTTGCAGAATATTCTATGCATATATTATAAGCACATATTGTATATACTGATTTTCCTTGAAATTTGCATGTTATTTTGGAAGGTTCTATGAAGCCAAAACATGACCACTAACCACAGATACCAGAAATGATTTTTCCAAGAATTGAGCGGTTGTTCTACAGCAGCAATTCCTCAACTATGGTGGTTTCAATATGGTAATGTGTTGAAAGGAGGCATAAGATGCATCATAAATAATTCACTACTATTAATGTTAAAGTAACAAAGTTTATGGATGATTTAGCTAAAAAATTAGAACAAATCCAAAGCTATCCTTATAGCTGTTCGTTCTTACTTTAATTTCCATGGATTTTTTTAAGTGGGAGAAAAAGTAGTGGAGTTTAATTGATAAATATTTAATAGTTTAACCCTTTATAAATTATTTTTATTCCTATGGATTGTGATTTTTGAGGTTTTATCCCTTTTAATTTGATAAAAAATTAGGATAGAATGAAAAAGAATGAATAATAAATTTAGATTTACGTTGCATGTGAGGAAGACTGTCAGTATAAACTTTATTACTATAGAAACAGTACTACCATAACTGTAGAATAGTAGATGAATTACGACTGCCAAATAGAAGGCAAAGTAATATTTGTTGAATAAATAAGCTGAGCAGGGATCAGGATGGGGAAATTTCAATACGGTACCTTTTACATCATGTCATACACAGTAGTGTTATTATGGATAAATTCGCAAAAAGTCAGTCATGCCTACATTAACTGATTATCAAATTAATTATTTAAAAAGTTATCCAACTCTGTTCTATTCCATTAGTACTAATCATGAATTCATAATAACTAATACTTGTATACTATTTCACATTATACAAACTGCTTTCATGTAAATTATTTCACTTGATTCTCCTAATATCCTAGAGAAGCAGGTGGATAGGGCAGGGATCATTATTTTTTTTAAGTTTTTTTTTTTTTTTTTTTTTTTTTACAGTAGTTTTAAGTTTACAACAAAATTGAAAGGAAGGTAAGGAGATTTCCCACAGACCCTCTGTCCCTACAAACGTATAGCCTCTTGCATTATTAACATCACTACTCACCAGAATGGTACATTTCACCAAGGATGAACCTACACTGACACACTATAGTCACCTAAAATCTCTAGCTTACTTTAGGGTTCACTCTTGGAATTGTACATTCTTGGGTTCGGAAAGGCAGGGATTAATTATTGGAACTTTACAAAAGAAAAAAACAAAAATTCAGACAGGGTAAGGTACTTACCCAAATCACAACATTAGTAAGTGAAAGAGCAGGGATTTGAAACTAAGTCTTCTGCTTCTAAATGTCATGCTCTTTTCGTTGGGTCTCACTGTAGAGAGAGAAGAGTCTTGTTTAGAAAGATGGTTTTGACAATATTTTTTACATGTGTACTTAAATTCCTGCCACCTACTGGTCTTTCAGGTTTTGAGAAAGCATCTCATTTTAGATATCTTCTGAGTTTCAGCATAAAGCACTCCCATAAACACTTGTATAAGAAGTATTCAAGTATCCTAGTATAGTTTTGCTACGTGCTTGGAAACATTATTGGCTCCCCCATGCTTAATCCAAACCTCCCTGATATCCATGTATGTCACAGACATGTGAAAGGAACATTTTGTTGAATCTGACAAAAGCAGTTAAAGCAAATCTTACACAAAATCATACCTTTTGTCTTCCACTAGCAGTAAGTTAAGGCTACTGACTCCTCAACTGCCAAATTATTATATGCACACAGACGTAAAAGTTCATTTAAAAATCTGCTCAGTATTAGGTTAAATTCTAGCATAAGGAGCGGTTGTTCCTCTTTGAAATGTAACAAGATAACTTCAAACTCAGGTAAGGAGTTGAATCCCCCACTATTGTTTCACACACGTTAAACCTTTGATATAATTTAATAACATATAAGAAATTTCATCTATAACAATGATATTTTTAAATGCAAAGAAAATACATAATTATTTTAAAACTTTCAAATGAATAGGAATTGACAATATGTCACGTGAAAATCCCCTATAATCCCAACAAGATAACTGTGAACAATTTGGTGTATAATCTTAACAAAAGTTTCTATGTATATAACTTTATATTGTATAAATATATACTTTATCAGTCTACAAAAATGGGATCACAATAATGTTCTGTAACTTTTTTTTCCCTTAACACTACGTATTGGACATCTTTCTAAGTCAGTACATAAAGATTAATTCCTTGTAGCCTTTGCTCAAATTCACCTTCTCATACAAGTCTTTTCTGACTAGCCTATATTGCATATCCTCCCTTTCCTGTTTTTTCTCATTAGCACTTAACCTTCTAAAATAGGCTGGCAAACATTTCTTGTAAAGGGCCAGATAATAAATATTTTAGGCTTTGTGGGCCTTCAGGTCTCTGTGACAACTAACTAGTAAACTCTGTTTTTGGAGTGCAAAAGCAGTCAGTGACAGTATGTAAACAAACTGGCATGGCTGAGTTCCAATAATACTTTATTTATAAAAAAAAAAATGCATGCTGGATTTGGTCTGCAGACCATAGTTTGCCAACCCCTGTTCTAAAATACTATTTAATTAACTTATTTTGCTTATAGTCTATTATGGGTTGAGTTGTGTCCCCCCAAAAGGTATGTTGAAGTCCTAACCCCCAGTACCTCAAAATGTGACACTGTTTGGAAATAAAGCTGTTACAGATGTAATTAGATGTTAACATGTCATACCGGGGGGCTTTCCTGGTGGCACAGTGGTTAGGAATCCGCCTGCCAATGCAGGGGACATGGGTTTGAGCCCTGGTCTGGGAAGATCCCACATGCCGTGGAGCAACTAAGGCCGTGTGCCACAACTGCTGAGCCTGTGCTCTAGAGCCCAAGAGCCACAACTACCGCGCGTAGAGCCCGTGCTCCACAACAAGAGAAGCCAGCCCAATGAGAAGCCCGTGCACCGCAACGAAGAGTACCCCTGCTCACAACAACTAGAGAAAGCCCGTGCACAGCAACAAAGACCCAATGCAGCCAAAAATAAATAAAT
>NC_041221.1:59935397-59980276 GCF_002837175.3 Physeter macrocephalus
GAATCCGC
The DNA here is from genome assembly GCF_002837175.3 of Physeter macrocephalus. Lineage (NCBI taxonomy): Eukaryota > Metazoa > Chordata > Mammalia > Artiodactyla > Physeteridae > Physeter > Physeter macrocephalus. Next base: position 59,935,406 of record NC_041221.1, read on the forward strand.
CTGCCAATGCAGGGGACATGGGTTTGAGCCCTGGTCTGGGAAGATCCCACATGCCGTGGAGCAACTAAGGCCGTGTGCCACAACTGCTGAGCCTGTGCTCTAGAGCCCAAGAGCCACAACTACCGCGCGTAGAGCCCGTGCTCCACAACAAGAGAAGCCAGCCCAATGAGAAGCCCGTGCACCGCAACGAAGAGTACCCCTGCTCACAACAACTAGAGAAAGCCCGTGCACAGCAACAAAGACCCAATGCAGCCAAAAATAAATAAATTTATTAAAAAAAAAAAAAGATGTCATACTGGAGTAGGGTGGGGCCCTACTACAATATGACTGGTGTCTGCTATGAGACAGAAATACACAGGAAGAATGCCATGTGACAACAGAGGCAGAGATTAGAGTGATGCAGCTGTAAGCCAAGGTATGTCAAGGACTATCAGCTACTACCAGAAGTTATGAAGAGGCAAAGGATTCTATCCAGAGTCTCAGAAGGACTTTTGGTCTCCAGAACCTTAAAAGAATAAATTTGTTTTAAGTTTGTGGTACTCTGTTATAGCAGCCCTAGGAAACTATTACACTGTTTGTGTCCCCAAAATAGAATGTGAGCAGATGAGGTAGGAAATTATGTATGTTTTGCTCCTTGCTATATTCCTAGTATCTAAAATCATACCTAGCATAGTTTAATTTGGGTCTTTTTCATATCTTCCATAACTCTACTTTTTGAACATATAGAACACAGTTATGGCAACTGCTTTAGTGTCTTTGATAATTATAACATGTGTCAGCTTTCGGTTAGTTTTGATTAACTGAATTTTCTCTAATACATATATTTTCATGCTTCTTTGCATACCTGCTAATTTTGATTAAATGTCAGACATTGTGAATTTTACCTTGCTGTGTGTCGGATACTTTTGTATTCCTATTAAAGATTCTTGAACACAGAATCCTGTCCTGTTCCAGGACACAGTTAACTTACTTGAAAACAATCTGATCCTTTCAGGTCTTGCTTTTAAAGATAAGTTGGGTGGGATTGGAGCAGTGCTTATTCTGAGACTAATTATTCCCTACTACTGACACAAGACCCTTCTGTGTACTCTATCCAATGTCTCATGAATCAAGATGGTTTCCAATCTGGCTGGTGAGCACAGGCACAATTCCTAACCCTGTGGAATCATTAAGCACTGTTACCTCTAATCGTTTCATGAGCTTCTTTCTCAGTAGTTTCTTTTTTGCTGTTGTTGTTTTGTTTGCTTTGTTTTGGCTGCGCCTCATGGCATGTGGGATCTTAGTTCCCTGAACAGGGATCGAACCCACACCTGATGCAGTGGAAGTGTGGAGTCTCAATCACTAGACTGCCAGGGAAGTTCCGGCAGTTTCTTTATATGCATGCACTCAGCTAAATAACTGAAGGGGACTCTGAAGCTTTCAAGAATTCTCTTGTTTCAAGAGTTTCAAGATTCTCCAGTATTCTGTACTATGAACTCCAGCCATCTTCTTCAATTCAAAGAGTATCCACTGAGCTTAGCCTAGATTTCCCCAACCTCTGACATGGTTTGGAAACTCTCTCAAGGTAGTACGCTAGTGCAATCATAGTATCTACCTCATTTGTTTCCCATCTCACAAGATCATTGCCTTTCATCATCCAGTGTCCAGTGTCTTGATTATCACTGTTCTATGTATTTTTTCTGTTTTATGGTTGTTTCAGACATGAGGGTAAACCTTATCTTTGTTTCCCCATTTTGGCCAGAAGTTGCAGAGTCATTTGGATACCAAATCAAACAAGGATTGCACAAGAAAACTTATTGTCAAACTATTATGAATTGGTGTGAAAAAGCCCAAATAAAACATTTGCAAATTTGTTCTAGCAATGCATTTAAAAGAAAAAAAAAACCATAAATACTAAGAAGTATTTTGCCTAAAAATACAAGTATGGTTCAACATGAGAAAAGATACCAATGTTATCCACTATATTTTCTACTAGATTAAAGACAAAAATAACACAATCATTCCACTTGAAAAGCATCTGATAATATTCAACAACTGTTCAGCTACAATTTTTTTTTTTTTTTTTTTTTTGCGGTACGTGGCCTCTCACTGTTGTGGCCTCTCCCGTTGCGGAGCACAGGCTCCGGACGCGCAGGCTCAGCGGCCATGGCCCACGGGCCCAGCCACTCCGCGGCATGTGGGATCTTCCCGGACCGGGGCACGAACACGTGTCCCCTGTCCCCTGCATCGGCAGGAGGACTCTCAACCACTGCGCCACCAGGGAAGCCCTACAATTTTTAAATAACAACAAAGTATTAGAAAACTAGACTGAAAGAGACCATCTTTATATTCATGAAGTAGATAAGAGGATGGACTCTGTAATCAGAGTGCCTGTATTCAAATCCAAGCTCCTCTATTTTTTGTAAAACATCTTAGGCGAGTTATTTAATATCCCTAATTTTCATTTTCCTTAGCTGTAAAATAAGGATAACCCCACCACCTACTTTCGTAGGACTTTTGTCAAGATTAAATAAGTCAGAGGAGGGGGAAGGGTAAGCTGGGACGAAGTGAGAAGTGAGAGAGTGGCATGGACATATATACACTACCAAACGTAAAACAGATAGCTAGTGGGAAGCAGCCACATAGCACAGGGAGATCAGCTCAGTGCTTTGTGACCACCTAGAGGGGTGGGATAGGGAGGGTGGGAGGGAGACACAAGAGGAAGGAGATATGGGGATATATGTATATGTAGAGCTGATTCACTTTGTTATAAAGCAGAAACTAACACACCATTGTAAAGCAATTATACTCCAACAAAGATGTTTAAAAAAAAAATTAAATAAGTCAGTATACACCGAGTGCAGTGTAGTATACATCTGCCACATACTACATACTCAATAAATGCTAACAGCTGTTATCAGTGCAGCTCTTCGTGTTGCTGCCACAGTACTTTATCAGAAACCTATAGTAAACATCACATTTAAAGATAAAAATTAGAGGCATTCCTATTAAGGTCAGGATTCAAACAAGATGCTTGATGTTATCACTTATTCAACATTGTTCTAGAAGGCTTAAACAAAAATATAATAAAAAACAAGATACAAAAATGGAAAAAGAAAAACTTGTAGATGATATGAAAACAGAGAATCAAATAACAAACTATTAGAACCACTGAGAGTTTAACATAACAGCTGAACAAAAGATCACCAAAAAATCCCTCTCTCAGCAATAACCAGTTAGAAAATGTAATAGAAAAAAATCCTATTGACAATAGCATCAAAAACTAAACCATATCTAGGAAAAACAATTAAATCAGAACAATGCAAATAGTTTATAGAGAAAACTAAAAAACTTCACTAAAAAGTTCATTAGTAAGACTTGAATATCATGGAACAAATATATGGGGGGGAGATATCAGTTCTTCACAAATTAATATATATCAATGCAATACAATTTTAATCCAAATTGCAAAGTGGTTTACTTTACAAACCAATTTAAAATTTCACATAAAATACTAGAAAATGGCCAAAAGCCAATTTTCAAAAAGAATAAACAGAATACTTGATGTACCATCTATTAAGATATACTATCAAGTTATATTAATTAAAACATGGCATTGGCATAGGAATAGAAAATTAAATCAAGTACAAAGCAAAAAGTACAGAAACAGACCTAAGTATATGTAAGAATTTAATATCTTATGGAAAAAAAAGCTACTGGTATCACTGGGGAAATAAAGGACTATTTAATAAATAGTATTGCGACAAATGGCTCCACAAGCAAAAAAATAAAGAGCCCTACTTCATCACAGATACATACACTCCAGATTGATTGAGGACATAAACGCAAAAGTAAAACTGTAGGACTACTAGAAGAAAATACAGAGTATGCTTATGACCTTAGAGTTAGAGCAGGTCTTTCAGGCCCCGGACGCGCAGGCTCATTGGCCATGGCTCACGGGCCCAGCCACTCCGCGGCACGTGGGATCTTCCCAGACCGGGGCGCGAACCTGGTTCCCCTGCATCGGCAGGCGGACGCGCAACCGCTGCGCCACCAGGGAAGCCCTAGAGCAGGTCTTTTACAAATTATCTTTGACTGTTTGAGATCTATGAAAAGGTTTAAAGAGTACTTTGATGACCATCCATGTTCTCACCATAGCTTAAGAAATAAAACATTAAAATATAGTTTAAGCCAAATAAACAGTTCTTGCCCTTAAGAAGTTCAGTTTAGAGAGGTGGAATATGCACAGGGTGCTACAGGAGCATAAACAATACCCAATTCAGACAGGGTCGAGGACAGCCCATCATGAAATAAGAGTAAAGGTTTTCTGGACAGAGACAGTAGCATACACATGAACTATACACCATCTTTGACTCTGTAACTGTAGATTACCAATGGCAAAATCCCAGAGCATGCCAGTCTACAAACCAGAGCTGTGCTGTCTGAAACATTTTGTGTTAGGGGGAGTGCGTAGGGGAACACATACAACAGAACATCCAAACAAAAACATTGTGCAGAAGACCAGTATGAAATGCATTATTCAGAAGTAATGATAAAACTAATCTACCTTAGAGCAAAGGATGAAACTGATTAATTTGAATCAGGAGCAAATGAAAATTTGGAGGCTAAATATTCAAATTTTAACAGGGCAACAGATTTATTGTGCTGAAAGGAATGAAGCTCTTGCTATGGATATGTATACTTCAGCTTTAAAACAATCTATACTATAGCCACATTTCAAGAGATGTAGCTTTCTTACTCATGTCAATTGGTTAACACTTCTCATTAAATCTCACTAAGATATACTAGATAGAATAAAAAAGAGATTGTAGCCATTGTGACAATATCACAAGCATTTCTGAAGCATTTCACATTGTTGACCACCTCTGCTTTCTGAATTTCTCATATCTCTTGGTTTCTATGTAACCATATCATGTGGTTATATTCTTTCCTTTATTTACTTTACTGTCTCCTTCAGTGAATTCTTTGCTAGGTTTTATCTTCTGGCTATGAATGTACCCAAAAGTATTTGGCGTCTACTATTCTTTTAAAACACCAACTTCTTCAAAAATGTATGACTTCAACTACTGCCTTCACACAAAATAATTTCAAATATTCTGAATGAGATCTTTCTTCTAATTTCAGTTATGTATCATCCTGGATATTCTGCCTCTGACTCAAATAAGTTTAACAGGTCTAAAAATAACATACACATATACACATACTCATGCCCACATAAATACATAAATGCATGCACTTTAAAAAATAAAAATCACAGTACTTTTTTTCCCTCATCTAAAAACAGTCTCCCTTCTTGAATTTCCTACAACGATGGGGTCCATCATTGTCTCTTGCCTATCCATTACATTCTAGCTTTCCTCAATTACAAATCTTATTCAGTTTTCCTTTATGATCCTTCCCACTCGTTTTTTCTTTTCTACCCTCCACCATGACCAACCTAATTTAGGCACTGCTCACCTCAATACTTATAACTGCCTTCCTGCTTCTAGTCTCTTTCTTCCCTCCAAATCATTCTGAACATTATTATTGATGGATAAAATCTCTCTAAGCATACTTTAAACTTGTCACTCTTTTCTTCAAAAGCTTTTTAAAGGGTGAATAATAATGCCAAATATTTCAGCTATTTAAGAACGTAAAAATTTGGTTTCAGTGTGCCTGCCCAATCTATCTTCTTCAATATTTAAATCTATTCTAAAAAAACAAAAACCCTCTACTCAGATTTTTGCCCTCAAGCTCTAGAGAAAACAGCGAGCAATCTGGTTTCTACTCTGATCATGCTGAAATTATTTTTGTAGTTTCCCAAATGCAAAGCAAATATTTAAGCCCTTCATTTTACTTGACTTCACCATGCCATACACAATTTGGTCTTACCTTTTATCATGCCAGCTACCCCTACAGACTTTAAGCTCAAGTCACAGCAAACCACTAGACTTTCTCTAACACACTTTACTATTTCAGAGTTTGGGCTTTTACAAATGCTATTCCTTAGCTCTAGAATGTCCTTCTCCAAACTATTCTGTACTTTTTATATCTCAGATGAAACATCATCTCTTCTGTGGAATTCCCCCCCACTCCCACAAACATCTTTGCTACCAATGCACTTGTATACAGTTTCCTAACAGGATTCATAACACTGTACTGTAATTTTTGTTTATATGTCTTGATATCCTGAGAATCTAACATACTCTGAAGCACACAGCAGACAATTAAGAGTGGGTTTTAAAAGACCTTCTGGAATGGCCATATTATTCTAGTTAACTGTCACTCAAGTATACTATATGAAGAGGTAGTATATTTACCATCCTTAGGTGCTCAGATTCTGAAGCCAGGCTGTCTAGGTATAAATTCTGGATCTACCACTTAATAGCCGTGTGGCACTGGGAGAGTTAATTAAGCTCTCTATGCCTGGGTTTCCTTCTTTATAAAAGGAGAATAGTAAGATCTACTTCATAAGGTTATGAAGATTAAATGAATTAATATAAGCAGTGTTCAAAACAGTGACTGACAGAAAATAAGCATTACACATATATTGACTATTATAATTACTAGACCTTGATTATTTCTGACCCTTTCCACAAATACCTCTATTGGAATGGGCTCCTTTCATTTTTCCCGTTATCCAAATCTTACCCAGGTTTCAAGGCTGACCTCTGTTAAATCTTTTGATCCTTTCAACTCTTAAATGGTTACTCCCTAATTTAAATACCTATAGCATCGTCTGTATCACTCTGCATATAATTAAAACTGCCTTGCATCGTTGTCATTTTTCACAAAATATCTACCCAATTTCTGTAAACTCTTTGAAGGTCCTTAGGACGACTCATGCATCTCTGTATGTTCCGACAGCAAGTACTAAGTGCTTAGTATTTGTTATGTAAAATAATAAAGCTCAGTAGAAACTTCAACTCTGATCAAAATGTCTCTGCAATGAAAGAAATGGAGAAGACTGTGAGAACATTCCATGCTTCTCTAAGAGCCAAGCTGCAAACGTATTAGCGCCAGGGAATTCTGACTCCCATTAAAATAAGCTGCTCTGAAATAGCTTCTGGGAGAAAAAAACCCTCCCTACAGAAGAGTTTTGGGGAGTTCTTAAGTTCCAAACCAAATTGTAGCAGTGGATCCTCTATGAGAAATGTGTTAACATGACACAGTGACTGACTGAGAGTACAGGATTTGCAATCACATAGATCTAGGTTTCACAGGGACTCTGAGCTTCAGTTTCCTTCTCTATAAAGTGGGTACTGTAACACCTACTTCACAGGTATATGATAATCGACATCCACCCTGTTTAACTGAAATGCAAATTCCCTTGGAAAAATTTTAAATGAACTGAAAACACGGCAATTCGTAAATAACTGAACACATTTTTCATTACCTAAGAAAATGTATTAAATTAGCTGTGTATTTATAATATTCTAAATTACCTATGAGAAAATTAAACAACTGTTGTCAATAATATGGAATTGGGGTGAAAGAAAAATTGTACTACAAAATTTATCCTCCTTTTCTGACATTTTCTCCACGCTGTAATTTTTTTCTTCCACTTCTGATTAAAAACAAGTGTTCAAAATTGTCCTCAAAGAGAAATATTTGGAAAGCACAATTTAACTTAATAGCAAGTTGGTTCTAACATTGTAGTATTCCAGCTTACAGTTAAAAAATACTTCCAAATAGGAATTAACGTGAATTTAAAAAATTATGATAATGGCGAAAAGCTCATATGATGATCTGAGTAATTTCAAATTAAGAGTTGTTCCAACTTGAAGCTGGCAGTCACACAGTCTAAAGGGTTTGTTTACAGCACTGACTAAACCAAACACTCTAATCTTTTAGAATATTCATCCTGGCATTCTAACAAATAATTATTTTAAAGCAGTATAATCATTGAAATGCCCTATACTACACAAATTAAACCGAAATGGGTTTCCTTCTGAAGAAAAAAAGAAAAGAACAAAAGTGGGAGGTCTCATTTTTAAGCTGTGATATTTTTTTCAGTTTGAAAAAATACTGAAAAACAGAACCTTGCTACTTGGAATAATCTTTAAACTTGGGGGAGGGGGTGAGAGAATTTAAAAAGACAGAATTCGGCGCCTTTATGATACAGTGGTATGCGGGGTTCATTACGGCCAGGCCATGTAAGCGATCAAAAGAAGAAAAGAGACATTAGCTTGGAAATTGTATAAGTATGGTGTAACTTCCAACAACGTTGAAACGTTACCATTTAAGTATGAAAAGATGGCTTTGGGGAAAGAAAATTCACCTCCGAGTTGAAAATGAAGGGTCAAGTGCGGGACTAGTGGAATTTAAGGCGAGATGGAAAGAGGACTGGGGAAAAAGTGGGGATTTGGTAACCAAAAAGGGGTATGGTCCAGAAGGGCGTGTGTGTGTGTGTGTGTGTGTGTGATAAAGTTGTGGAGATCAAATTCGGAGGTGTGGGAACAGGGAGAGGAAGGAATGTGGGGATTTCCAGGCTGGGATAACAAGAAGTTTGGGGCGCGCGCTGTCGGGGCGCCCCTCTCCCGGAGAAGGGTGGCCCCCTCGAGTGCCAGGTCCCCTGGCCCGCCCCGACGCAGCCCTCCGCCTCCCGCTACACGGCCCTTCAACTCGACCACGGCCCCTCCTCACCTAAAGGCCGCGGTGACTCGCTCCTCCGCGTGTCCACAGTGCACGTCCGCCTCGGCGCCAGGCTGGGCCGGGCCCGTCGGCCGGCAGCCGCGGCCCCCAGCTCAGCTGCGTCCGTGCGTTCCCCACGGGGCTCCACGGGCCTGTAGGCTCCTCGCCCTGGCCTCGGGTCACTCCCGGTTCCTTCCCGCAGACGCGGCACGCGGCCCTCCTCCCGCGGCGGGGCGACGCGCCCCCTGACCCCGCCCCGCGGCGCCCCGTAACGCCCCGCCCCCGGACTTGGGATCTGTAAGCTGATTGGCGTCCGCGAGACCCGACGCGCGCCGGCATTGGCTCACCGGCTGCCCGAAGGCGACGGGGAGGCCCTCCGAGCGGCTGCGATTCCCGTAACGCGGTTGCGGGCGTCCCGGATTCGGGTCGCTGTGTTCGTGTCGTCTCTCCCAGACGAGATAGAAGGGTTCTCCCCACCTCCTCTCTGCTGGCGGAAGGAGCAGAATGTTCCATTTTTCCGTGGAATAACGGAGTCGTGAACTGAAGTCCTGGTGCTGCCCGCGCCTGCCGTCTTCCCTTCTTGCCGCAGTCTCTTCGGTCTCCCTTCGAGGCCTTCCCCAGGGTACTCAGAGCCGCTAGAGGCGTGGGAACACCTGAGGGAAAGTGAAGGGCTCGGTGGCCATGACTCCACAAGAGATTACCGCAGATTGTGGGCGGCTTCGGTCCAAGTCTTATGTAAACGAACCTTGCCGCGATATATATTTTTAAGTTAGTAAATGAGTTTGGGTGTGATTGATCAATGAACCCCAGAGTTGGTGACACGCCAAGAAACTAGTTTTCCTTGCGGTTTGTACCTCCCAATCTGTGACAAAGATACCGAGTAAAAACCAATTTCGTTAAAAACCTCTTCTTCCCCGCTCGTGGTCCGGAAAATGAACCTTCAGGCTCACTTTTGATAGTTTTTTTCCAAAGCAAGATGAGCTTAAAAGATAAGCGTGTGTGTGTGTGTGTGTGTGTGTGTGTGTGAACACAAAGAAACACACCCAAGGCCAGAACCTTTTGTGGATGAACCTTCAGGCTCACTTTTGATAGTTTTTTTCCAAAGCAAGATGAGCTTAAAAGATAAGCGTGTGTGTGTGTGTGTGTGTGTGTGTAAAGAAACACACCCAAGGCCAGAACCTTTTGTGGAAGAATGGCAGACTATAGGAGGGCAATAATGGTTTAATGGACCTGAACAAATTATACCCATAAGTTAACACAATTATAAGGTCCTTCATTATATTGGGGATTCAGATAGAGTAAAGCACAGACCAAATTATCATCTCTTAGTTGATCAGATAATTTTTAAAAGACACAGAAAAGTGGGCCTGCTACGTGTCTAGTGCTAAGGGAGTCCCAGGCAAGCTTGGGGTTGGTGCTGCAGGAGAGACAAAGCTCCACTGTGTTCTTGCTGCTCCCTGTCATCCTGTTATCTAACCTGTAGAGTGACTAGATTGTATTGTAGCTCTGCCATTTATGGAGGTGTTTAAAACAAACTTATAAAATGTTAAATTGGGGAGGAGATAAATTAGGAGTTTGGGATTAACATATACACACTACTACCTGTATATACAGTAGATTACCAACAAGGACCTACTGTATAGCACAGGGAACTATACTCGATATTTTGTAATAACCTATAAAGGAAAATATCTGAAAAAGAATACATATAGCTGAATCAGTTTGCTGTACACCTGAAACTAATACAACATTATAAATCAACTATACTTTGAAAAATTAAAATAAAAAAAGTTGTTAAATTAAAAGTTTTATTTAGATCTATTGGATATTTATTTAGGGACAATGTGTAGAGGTTAAATGTACCTTCTGTTTCCAAATTGCCTGGGTTTGAATCCTGGTGCTGCTACCTCCCATGTCTATGATCTTGGGCAGGTCTTCTCAGATTTTTCATCAACCAAATGAGAATAATGGTACCAACCTAACAGGATTGCTACGAGGGTTAAATGAATTAAAATACATGAAGTGCTTGGCACATAGTAGGTGCTCAGTAAATATCAGCCGTTATCATTATTGAATGTGCTTTCTCGACCTTTTTGTATTGCAGTGTATATTGAAAATGATGATTCTTCTCTGGCATAGGGAGAAGATAGAGGGGAACAGTATCTCACAGCACACTAGCCTGCCTTGTGCACTGGTCAGGAAAGCAAAGGACTGAGTTAGTTCTTTTGTGCATATCTTTGCATTGGCTAACACTAACCCGTAAGAAACTCACATTTTGTGGAGAATGGTTAAAGTCCTAGGTTAAAACAAAGAAACAAGGCTTCCCTGGTGGTACAGTGGTTAAGAATCTGCCTGCCAGTGCAGGGGACATGGGTTCAAGCCCTGGTCCAGGAAGATCCCACATGCCGCGGAACAACAAAGCCCGTGCACCACAACTACTGAGCCTGTGCTCTAGAGCCTACAAGCCACAACTACTGAGCATACCTGCCACAACTCCTGAAGCCTGCGCACCTAGAGCCTGTGCTCTGCAACAAGAGAAGCCACCCAATGAGAAGTCCGCGCACCACAGTGAAGAGTAGCCCCTGCTCCCTGCAACTAGAGAAAGGCTGCATGCAGCAACGAAGACCCAATGCAGCCAAAAATAAATAAATAAATAAATACACTTATTTAAAAACCAATGAATCAATATTGGAGAAAGATTTTTCAGGACAGCAAGAGCCCATCTCTCCGTGGCTGGAATTAGATGACTCTGCAGATACCTCTGTAGGGTACTGGTCCTGAAACAACCACTTTCAGGATAAGGATTTGTCATTAGCACGCCCTGTCAAAATGCAAAGATAAGTGGGGAAAAGAGACATATCAATTGAGAACTTTCCATTTGTGCTTTGGGACTTACTCAGGATTTTAGATGTGTCAGCAGCAGAGGGGGAACCTGTACAGTGAGAGGGCAACAAGAGGACACTGAGGTTACTCGAGTGTAAATGAACAAAGCTAGGGGAAAATGCTACAGAACAAAGGTGATAAATGTCGAAGACAAACTCTGCCTGCCTTGCTATTTGCGTAAATCTGGCCCTGACCAGGATGCCCATTTACTTCCTTGCCTGTGCCCATTTGTGTTTCTGAAACTCTGTGTCAGCCTTGAATTATCCTCCTGTCCCGCATCAACCTAATGATTTCAGCATCCATGATAATAACTCAGTTAGCATGCTGACCTCACAATTTCTCATCCTTCTCTTTTTCAGTCATCTTCAACTTCACTCTAATATCAGGAACCCACTCTAATATCAGGAACCCACAGATGTAGCCACACCTTGAAGCCAGTCATCAGATGAAATTACTCCATCTGCAAAATTTTGGCTTGTGAGTTTCCCTCTCTACCCACAGCCACCTACCCTCTACCTCTCTTACTCCCACTGAGTCTGTAGTTTGTCCTCAGTGTGACCTCCAATCTTTGTTCTCCTAGTTTATCAGTTTTTTCCCACCTTCTTTTATCTTCCTAAACTCTGAGAACCCTTTTATCAACCATTTTAGCTGCACTCTCACTAGTGTCTTTAATTCCCTTGACCTTCAGCCATGTTTACCTTGTCAGTGTTATTTCCTATTTCCCTTTTTCTTGAACTAGCAACCCTATCCCAACATTTATTCTTAGTGCAGAATCTTGTTTCATTATTCCCTGGAAAAACCAAGACCATCATTTGTGAGTATCCTCTTTTCCTCTAAGAGGAAGAACAATCTTATTCTTTTAAAAGATTTCCTCCTAAGTTCTTGGTCCTGCCTTTACCAGGTTCAGTCCCCTAGTTTTATATTTTTCATTATTAGCATAAAATACCTTAGAAAATTGTAAAAATTAAATATTAACTCAAAGAGTTGGGGACAGCTTTTCTGTATGTGTTAAAATCTTTCTAACCTAATAACGTCTAATTCACTGAACAGAATTAAAAGTAATTAATTCAATATATGTTTCAAAAAAATGAAGCAGCTTAAGGCACATTATAATCCACTTAATAAAATAAGTTTGGAATGAAATATGAATTTAAATCAAGTTGTAACTAAATTTCCAAGCTAGAAAACAGGAAAAATTCATTTCATAGCAACAAAACTTAGCAACATTTATGACTCCGTTTCAAAAATACTACTGAATACAAAACTACAGTAATCAAAAACATTGTGGTATTGGTACAAAAACAGACATATGGATCACTGGAACAGAATAGCCCAGAAATAAATCCACACACCTATGGTCAATCTTCCACAAAGGAAGCAAAAATATACAATGGAGTAAAGTTTCTGCTAACTTCTCAATTTTAAAATGATAGTCATAAAACTATGGTATTATAAGTCTGAATAATGGTCACCAACAACTATAAGTGGCCTTCCAATAACTAGAAGGGAGGAGGAGGGGCTTTTTGAGGTTCTGGTCATGTTCTGGTTCTTGATCTAGATGCAAGTTATGTGGCTGTGTTCAGCTTGTGAAAAATTTTCAAGTTGTACTCTTTTAGCATACTCATTTTTCTGAATATATATTATTCTTCAGTAATATTTTTATTTAAGTCTTTAAGCCATTTTGAGTTTATTTTTGTGTATGGTGTGAGGCTGTGTTCTGACTTCATTGCTTTACATGTGGCTGTCCAACTTTCCCAACACCACTTGTGGAAGAGACTGTCTTTACTCCAAAGCAGGGAATCCAGTCAAGCTGTGCTCAGAATACTGACCCACAGAAACTGAGATAAATGTGTGTTGTTTTAAGATGCTAAGTTATGCAGCATAGAAGACTAATACAGCAGGCAAAAGTTGAAAGCTATCCATGTAAATGTTCATAATGTTATTTTTACACATTCAAATCAAGCAGTTCTGAAGTCAATAAGAAGATCTGTATCTGGTGAAGGAAATTATATCAAACAGGAGGCTGCTCTGATGTCCTGAAGACCCAGGAATTAAGGGGATCTCAACCATTCCAATTTATTCAGTTTATTTTTTTTCCATAAACATTTATTGAGAATCAGCTATGTGCCAGACACTGAGATTTGGATCTAAACAAGACTCACGTGTTGTTCTTCCCTCAAAGTCTAATGAGAGAAAGAGAGAGATAAATAAACCAGCAATTATAGTAAAGTCATGGAGCATTCTATGTAAGAGCATTCTGGGAGTGCTCCTGCATGAATACTTCAGGAACTGGGGATTGTAAGAACTCTGTGCTTATCTCTACCTCCAATCTTACGTCCTCAGACCTTGTGGTGGATTAAAGATGGCCACAAATTCTTTAATACTCCTCTGTGGAAGATGAGGTCTATTTCCCCTCCTCTTTAACTTGGGTAGGCTTGAGTGCTGCACTGATTATTAAATAGAGTACAGAAAAAGTGACACTATGCCAGTTGGGGGGGCTAGCCCTTAAGAGGAGCTTTTGCCTTGGTCTCTAGAAGTCCTGAGCTATCGTGTAAGAAGTCCCACTACCTTGTTAGACCATGTGAGAGGGCTGAGGCGACATGGAGAGGGACAGTGGCCCAGCTGTCCCAGCACCAGGCGTGTAAATAAAGCCATCTTAAAACTTCCAGACTGTATCAGCTGCCAGGTGAATTCTACTGTGATGCCAATCAGGGCTACAGAGAGCAGAAGAATTGCCTTGCTGAGCCCTGCTCAAATTCCTGACCCATGAAATTGTGAGATATAGTAAAATGTTTGTTGTTTTAAGTCACTAAGTTTTGTTAAGGAGCAGTAAATAACCAGAATGAAACCCTCAAATCCATCATGCACAATGCTGAAAATCTGACCATCTTATTCTTTGAAGGTCTGTCAATGCCTTCCTATCACCTTAGCCCCTTTTGTATGTCATAAAAATCCTCCTTCACCTGACCTCTACTCACTTCTCCAGCCTTATCTCTAATATAACCTCTAACTCCTGGCTGTCACATTACCAATTTGCTAATGGTTCCTGGGCCAGCCTCCAGTATATTGTTTCCTGCTTCCATGCCAAAGAAAGAGCTTATGCTGTTCCCTTGGCCTATCATCACCTTCTTCATTTTCTTTATTTAACTTGATCACCTTTCTTCAGTGTCTTAGGGGTTATGTCCTCCTTCCAGAAGTCTTTTCTGACTTCTCCCTGCTCTAGGCCCTGAGAAACTCACAGCAAAAGAATGCAAATGAGGGACTTTCCTAGTGGCGCAGTAGTTAAGAATCCACCTGCCAATGCAGGGGACACGGGTTCGAGCCCTGGCCTGGGAAGATCCCACATGCCACGGAGCAACTAAGCCCATGCGCCACAACTACTGAGCCTGCGCTCTAGAGCCCATGAGCCACAGCTGCTGAGCCTGCGTGCTGCAACTACTGAAGCCCACGTGCCTAGAGCCCATGCTCCACAACAGGAGAAGCCACCGCAATGAAAAGCCCGCGCACTTCAATGAAGAGTAGCCCCCGCTCGCTGCAAGTAGAGAAAGCCCATGTGCAGCAACGAAGACCCAACGCAGCCAAAAATAAATAAATTAATTAATTTTAAAAATTGAATGCAAATGATTCCAGGTGATCTCCTCTACTTCCTTTTTTCCAGAGTGAGCTAACTTCTGGGTCATTAGGAGAGGGCTTCTGTCCTCAGTCCTGACATGCCCTGGCATCTGTTGAGATGAACAATAGCCTTATGTGGCTCTTAGGTGTTATCACTGCCACATTAGGCACCTATGGAGATGTCTTTGGCCCACCTGGACTCTGGATATACATTCCATGCCACTTCCCACTTTCACGACTCATTGTCTTGACTATGTAGCCTCTTGCTCTTCTCTTGCCTATGCCTCTCTGGGGCTGCTAGAGATTCAGAGGGGCTGCCTCAGGCTTTCCTTACCTATGGCACTCTCTGTGGCCATCTTTAACTTACTACTGTCACGATATTGTGGGCTAAGAAACATCTGCTAGGCTGCTGCCTCCCAGGATTTCACATGGTAACAGATCCCCAACATCATCATGAGCCTTCATCATCTTTCCCCACCTTAGATCTAACCTCAAGGTAAGGGGCATGGTGGAGGATCTTTTCTTACAGCTTCAGTACCTCAAGTTCTCTTGCTTACCCTCATTTATCCCCTTTTGTGCTCCTCAACTTGGAAAGTCTCTATCTAGGCTGGAGGTGGGGGTGGGTGGGAGGTTGATGTTACCAGAAGGGACAATTAAAACTGGTCAGCAAACACTCTTCCCAAATCTCTGTCATATACCTGGACCAAGGCTTCTGAACTTGGAAGAGTCTGACACCTTTATTCTCTGCTAATGATGTGCTAATTTTTCTAAAGCAATAGGGGAAAGTTAGTAAATAGGGGAATGCAGAGAGAAAAAGCATAATTTGGAGTGAATACTAAAATATCTTGATACACCAGAATAAAGTTTTTGCGCTTCCAAATCTATGCTGCTGCTTCTCAGATTGGCCAAGACAGTCATGGGTAAGAAACCCCAAACTGGAATGAAGAGTGTCTACTTCTTTAGTCGGATTTCTGCCATGTGGGTAGTGAGAAGGGAGAGATCAACTAGATGAAAACTTGCTTTCAAGTACCTGGGGCCAGAGCTTAGAACTGGATATTTTCCCAGGGGTTGATTGACTTGGGAGCTGAGCCTCATAGGTCATGTAGAAAATTTCCCAGTGACAGTCAAGGTAGCCCACACTCTCTATTGTGGTAAATAAAGGGAAAAACTAAAAAAGCTACCTGGCACTGAACTTCTTTTGGTGGCTAGCTCAGTTCTGCGTTGTGTATCTGTGGGAGGGAAGGTCACTGCTACATGTCTCTGCCGCTTTGGCTCTTTCTTCATGCCTTCCTTTCTCCTACACCCTCTTACATCTTAACATCATTATCGTGGATGTTTTCCCATATACAGCCTTCTTCTGCATGCATGAAGGCAGAACAAGAAATGAAAGAATGAGCAATAGCTCCCATGTGTTTACCTGTAATGGTAGGAGGTGGGAAGGAAGCTGAGTATGTCTTTAAATCTCTCTAGTGTCTAGCTGCAGATGGGCTAAAGAACCCAACCTCAAATGCAGAAAACTATTCAAAACCATTTAGTCTGTGATTTTGATTTAAAAAAAAAAGATAAAATGATTTTTTTCTAGGTAGGAATACATTGTGCTGCTTTCTCTAACTGCTCAGAGACAAATTTTTGATGCCCGAATAACAAGGGTAGTCATAACAGCAACCATTTTCTTGAGTGTAGCTTTGTGACAGGAACTCACTGTATTAGGTATTTTATATCCCAATTAATCTTTGCAATGTGGAAAGTGTTGTCATTCCCATTTTATATACGGGGAAGCAAAAGCTCTGAGGGTTTAAACAACTGGCTCAGGTCACACAGCTAGAAATCTGTTCATGGGGACTGAAACCTAAGTCTTTACTGCTGAAAGTCATATTCTTTAATGATGCTACATTGTCACGTCACCACATGTCTCACAAATGCCTTCTAATGATTTTCATTATTTTGTGCTTATCAAAATGTAATGAAAGAGGCTTTGGAGAAAAGTCTTTTCTACCTACAAAGCTTTGTCATGTTGTTCCCTCTAAATCAGGTATGTCATGGCGGTAATTTCTATGAGTAAGGATTACTATGTGTAAAAAATCTGGGACTTGAATCCTGAGACTGTGCTCTTAAACACTCTGAAAACAGCTATTTATAAATTATAGTGTATAAAGTTATTTTTATAATTTAAAATATGTACAGTCAGTCTCAATTTCTGTATCAGCTAGGGCTCCTTATGCTAAGTGACAGAATAACCCAATACTACTTCTGAGAAGTTCAGAGGCTCCAGGAAAACTTTGATCCAATAACTCAAATGATGCCACCAAGGATGTGTCTTCTCTCTGTCTCTCTACTCTGTTTCCACAGTATGGCTGGAGCCTTGGGCTCTACTCAGTGGTCACCCGAGTCATTACCACGTTTCCATTCTGTGGTAACAAAATACCTGCAGAAGTTTGAAACTTAACATTACCACACCATTTTAATAGGGGAAAAGTGAAAGCTTGCCTTTCCCCAAAGCTCTAGCAAACATTTCTTCATGTCTCATTGGCTCTAATTAGGTTACATGTCCACACACAAACCATGGCAAAGGGAATGAGCTAAGCTGATTAGCTTCAGTTCTTTGGGTCCCACCTCTGTGGTTCACACCAGATACATGTCTGAGAATGAGAGGGTGGTTCCCTAAAGCAAATACAGGGAATTATTTCATGGAGGGAGAATGTACACTGGGCAGGAAATGGCAGGTGTCCATGGCACCCATGCTCCTACGGTCTAGAAGTATTCATATTTTCTAAGAATATTTTTTACTTGTATATACTTTTTGTTTTGTTTCTTATCTACCATTATGGCATAAGCAATTTCCCATGTTGTTAAAAGCTCATTTTACTAACTACACTCATCATGCTTTTATTAGCTCAATGAAATCTTCAAATAGAGTCCATCAATATAGATATTGACAGTAGATGTAGCTGGAGGGTATGGTAACTTCAAATTAGCCAGGGTATTGTCTCAGAAGGAGGCAGCTGCCTGACTGCTCCCAACTACTCTTGCTTCTTCTACAGCTAAGCCTCAAGCCCCTCTCTGCATGGCTTTTGGGGTTTGGTTTGTGAGGGGAGAGGGTGAGGAGAGTGTAGGCTCAACCAGTATTTGGCCTACTTTACCCTATCACCACCATCCCCCAACAGAAAAACTGTAGACACCAACACATACTCCTTCATGACCTGAGAAACTTTCTAGCTTGGGTAAAAAGACCAAACAGTGGGAAGAAATTAATTAGAATTATGCACATTATGGGTGGAAGGAGCTGCCATTGTATGACTTTGAAAACCTTCAGCATGGCCCTGGCATCAATCTCTGAAGATATACAATATCGCCTCTGTGCGAGGTGTTTTTCATTTTGGTTGGAATTTTCACTTGTAAGAGGGCCAATTTCACTAGGATTTGGACTTTTAGATCCTGAATTTGTGGGTCCAAACTCATTTGTGCTTTTTCTAAATAGAATAGTAAGGTTGAATCTGTGGATTAACAGTCAACATTGTGCCAAGCAAAATATTTTCTTCTTTGAGGCAAGTAATGAGTTCCAATATTCTTCCTGAGCCTTTCACACATAAGGAAACAGGTCACATCATTAAAACTGCCTGGGGGGAAATTATATGATAGCATTTGTAAAGCTAACATTCTAGAAGAGAGGGAACCATACAAATACAGAGAATTATTAATTGCTATTTTGTGCCCTCAGATGACTTGACATTTTGTGTGTTAGTCTCTAAGTGAAGTTCACAGTGATCACATTATGTGTGAGGGTGCAAGGCACTGGCCAAGGGGTAGGTAGCTGTTGGCTCTGATTTCTGTTCTGCTGGGCCTTGATGGAAGCAACCAGTTAGGTGAATAGAGGCAGGCAAACACCTTTTACATGATGTGCAATTGGTAATGATTTGGTGTTTATGATTATGGGTCTGAGAAGAGTCACTGGAGAGGAGACAGAAGACCAGATAACTCTACCACTTCTCAGCTCTAGTAACTTTAGGCAGGTTACTTGTCTCACCTGAACCTCCATTTCCTCATCTGTAAAATGGGAATATAATCTTTTTCAACAAGTTATTAGGGGAACTTCCCTGGTGGTCCAGTGGCTAAGAATCCACGCTCCCAATGCAGGGGGCCCAGGTTCAATCCCTGGTCAGGGAACTAGATCCCACATGCCGCAACTAAGAGTTTGCATGCTGCAACTAAAAGATCCCGCATGCAGCAACGAAGATCCCGCGTGCCGCAACTAAGACCCGGCGCAGCCAAATAAATAAATAAATATTAAAAATGAAAACAAAAACAAGTTATTATGACCATTATGAATAACAGTATAGAGGTTCCTTAAAAAACAAAAAATAGAACTACCATATGATCCAGCAATCCCACTCCTGGGCATATGTCCTGAGAAAACCATAATTCAAAAAGATACAGGCACCCCAGTGTTCACTGCAGCACTATTTACAATAGGCAAGACATGGAAGCAACCTAAATGTCCATCAACAGATGAATGGATAAAGAAGATGTGGTACATATATACAATGGAATTTTACTCAGCCATAAAAAAAATGAAATAATGCCATTTGCAGCAACATGGATGGACCTAGAGATTATCATACGAAGTGAAGTAAGTCAGACAAAGACAAATATCATATGATATCACTTATATGTAGAATCTAATAAAAAATGATACAAATGGACTTATTTACAAAACAGAAACTGACTCACAGATCTCGAAATCAAACTTATGGTTACCAAAGGGGAAACGTGGGGGAAGTGGTAAATTAGGAGATTAGGATTAACATATACACACTACTGTATGTAAAATAGATAACTAATAAGGGCCCACTGTATAGCACAGGGAACTCAATATTCTGTAATAACCTATATGGGAAAAGAATCTGAAAAAGAATGGAGGTATTTATATATATATATATATATATCTGATTCACTTTGTTGTACCCCTGAAACTAGCACAACATTGTAAGTCAACTATACTCCAATAAAAATTATTTTTAAAAAACCAAGTTATTATGAAATCTAAATAAGATAGTATATGTAAAGTTGATTTATGTGGAAAAATACTTTATAAATGTTAAAGTATGTTATTATTGTCATTATGATTATTATTACTATTAAGTTTAATCATGCAGAGACTTACAGATTGATGAGTAAACTGTCATAGCTTAGTAGAGATCTGTGGCTTGGGGGTCTCAAAATAACAACAAAAACATAAATGTTGGTACTAGTCTCCATTTTACAAAAACAAACAAATATCTATCCCTATTTTACATACAGACAGACACACACACACACACAGCAATTTGTTTAATTGGTGCCCTTGGTAATGATGGGGTAGAATTTTTTGACCTTTCTAGTTCTTGCTCCCCACTTGTCAAATAGTCAAGGCAGGATTCTTTCCAGATTCCAGAATCATAACTTCTGAGAATTGGTAGATTCCCCAGAAATTTGACTGTACATCCAACCTTCATATTTTACAGATGAGAAAATTGGGACCTGCTCTGCCTCTAATTGTCCCTGCTTCAAATAAATAATTAATGGCAGAATTAGGATGACAAAGCACAGTCCCAGGCTCTTACCACTGTCCCAAGTAAGTGTGACATAGGACCAAACGAAGTGGAGCAGCCTGGGTCTGACATTAAACCCTCAAGTGATCCCATTACATGGAGATACAGTCTTTTGTCTGTAAATAACTGAGGTTTTTGAGTAACTGGCTGAGCCTGATAGAGGTCAGAGAGGGATTGTTCTGATATCACAAATTGTATTATCTGTAAGGATATTGTTTAGAAAACATTGCCATAGTATAATTCTTGTTAATTGCTTAGGATGAGAAATTATACCCACCATTTATTAATCATGCATTATGTGCCAGGTATTCTACTTAAGATAACTTAATCTTTCCACCAGTCTGGAGAGTTGGTATTAGTCTCCCATTTTACAGGTGAAATCAAAGCTCAGAGAGGCTAGGGAACTTACTCAAGGGCACAGAGCTGGTAAATGTCAGAGCCAGGATTGTAAGCCAGGTCTGTAAGGCACTGAAGCCCAGACTCTTTCCACCACTTAGTGTGTATGGATGACTCAGAGACAAAGACTGATTGTCTCATTGATGGCCACATCTTTAGTTGCTAGCCAATTTGAAAACAAAACTTCTGCACAAGAATTAGTTGTCCTAACCCAGAGTTGCTAGCTTAACACAATTCACACTGTTAAGATTCTCTTCTTCAAACAAGTGCTCGGAATCTTCCTTGTTACAGTGAATTCACAGTGTTGTGACCCCAGCTCTCCAAATCTTTCCAAACACGTCAGGTTCCTTCCTTGAATGTGAAGGGAAGGAAAAGAATCACTGTACATAGTCAAATATGGAAACTTTGGTTTGAATAAACATAAGAGGTAGAGATTTGGGCCAACACTCAAGTTAAATAGCATTTGGTTACTGCTCAGGGTTAAGGCATAACAATAAATACTTTTCGGATAACTAACTGAAAGACAGATGTGTCCCCTCCTTTTCTTGGGAACCGTACGCATACTTGAACATTCAGGAAAGGATCCTGGAGAGGGAGGTGAGAAGATTTTTACTATTCTACAATTGGGCTAAAATAATCTTACATGTAGAAATACACATCATGCTTTCCTTTGGAAAACCTCATTCTACGCACAGGGCATATGGACTGTGAAGAGGGTGGGCAGATGACTAAGTTGGGGTCAGAACATCTCTGAGTCCTGGCTCTGTAACTTCCTGACTATGCAGCCTTTGGCAAGGCGCATAATCACTCCAAATTTCACTTTCCTAATGGGCAACGTGGGACTAACAAAGGCTGCCCCTGGGTACTGCACAGGGATGGTATGAGGGCCAAATGAAAGAAAGACCATAAAGCACTAGGGAGATGTAGGGAGTTACTATTAGCTGCAGAACTTCCTTGCTTTGTGTGTGACTTGCTGTGATAGGCTGGTGGGTGGGGAAGTGGTGGTGGGAAGTGTGGGGCTGAGGAGGATATTGGTAGTTTTTGCATTCAGATGCTAAACCGCAGCTGCCGGCAGAAAGCCAGGGCGAAGCCTGCTCTCGCTAGCCTAGCCGCACTTGAGACTCCAGTTTTCTCTCTTCACGCTCATTCACTGCCTTGCCCATGAACAGGGAAATATTAGGCCCTTCACCTCTTACAGCCACAGGGAGGAGGGAAGCCAGCACTGAGCGACAGAGAGGTTGGGCTCCTAACAGTAACTGCTACCTACTGAGTGCTTACTGTGTGTCAGGCATGATGCCAAGTATTTGACCTATATGATCTTATTTATTTCTCATGTCAGAAAATGAGATAGGTATGATTATTATCGCCATTTTACAAATGAGGAAACTGAGAGTCAGAGAAGACAAATAACTTGCCCAAGATTATAAGTAGACAGCGGTCTTCACCAAGAGTCAAATCAGGTAGTCTGATTCTAAAACCCACATCCTCAAACACTAAGCTATACTGTCTCAGAAGCCGGAGTGGTCTCTGTCTCATGTGCCTCACACCCTTAGCTTCCTGCCGTCAAACACAGCTCCACTTGTGGGATCCTGTTTCTGAAGAAAGTAAATGCAGGGAAGGGGGTTGGGTGCTAATGATGATCTAGAAACTCCATTTCCTACTCACCACATAGACCTGCCTCAGTGCGGTAATGGCCCGTCCTGTGGGGGTGACCAAGCATTTATCTGGTAACCTGTGTCTTTTTGCTCTTGGAGATTCCAGCTAATAAATGTCATAAAGTTGTCTAACTCTAGTTTTAGGCCACAGCAGGATTAGAGTTGTAATTAAGGCAGGGTTTGGTGTGGTGGTCATAGCCAAGGAACGTCTGTGAGCTGGGGATGGAGAACAGTTGCTAACAGTGGCAGCAACTGGTAGCACACCAACTCCCATCTCCATGGACCGAGGGAATCACCATCTGTAGGAAATATTTCCTGAGCATTGCTGGGATGCCACCCACAAAGCCAGGTGCCAGGTATTTACACACGATAAGGTACTTAGACATAAGAGAAAGCAGTAGAAGGTAGTATATGGTGAAAACAGATCAGTAGCTCAGAAAGTAAGTGCATTCTAAAGAGGAGGAGACAATTTGGAGTAGAGCAGTCAGGATGACCTTTATGAAGGAGGGAGTGAATTGGACTTTGAAGGAGGGATGGAATTTGACTACGTGAAAAGGAGTGGGGATTGAAGGGAGAAATGTGAGAAAGGATAGCATTGTAGGAGAAGGTATAGTGCCAAGGTAGGTTCAAGCAAAGTGGCAATGAGCGCTAGTGTGTAAGGATGCTTTCAGCTAGTTGAAAGAGAAATGGCTTCCACACACATAGTCCAGAGGTTGGATGAGCTTCTGGATGGCTTGATCCAGCAGCTAAACAGTGCCAGGTTTTCATGTCTCTGCTTTACAGTTCCTAGAGTCACCTCCAACAGTCACAATACACTCCCTGCTCCCATCCAACAAAAGAGAGATTGATTCATCTTTCCCAGAAATCTCCAGCTAACCTCTCTTTGTATTTCATTGGCTCAAACTGGCTCTAGGCCTGTTTGCAAACCTGTCATTGAAGGAAATGGAATATTATGATTGGCTTACACCAGTGGATCTCAAACTTTAGTCTGCATTGGAATCACCTGGAGGGCTTGTACAAACACATATTGCCACCTTGTTCTACCTAAGAGTTTCTGATTCGGTAGGTCTCGGGTTGGAATTTACATTTCTAACAAGTTACCATGTGATGCTAGTACTGCTGGTCTGGGACCACACTTCGAGGACCACTATCTTAGAATAATCATTTGGGGGTGGAATGGAGGTTGGGGCCTCAATCACAATGTCTCCTACAGATATGGCCACCAAATGTCCTGGTTTGCCTGGCACAGTTCCTCTTTATGTCTGTTAAGCCAGTGTAATTTTGTCCCCTTTACTCTCAAAAGTGCCCTGGTCACTTTCACATATAAATTACATGATTACCTGACTATAAGGTGCTTTAGTTGAAGACAGAGACCCTTCTCTACAAGTGAGCACAGGCTAGGATTCATCAATAAAATACGCCCTCCAGTTGGGAGATCTCTTCTTTGTCCTGTGTCCAAGGATCTAAAAGAGAGAAAAAATGGCCATCAGTATCAACCATATTTTACACTGTTGGATCCTGACTGATGTGTGTTAGGAGCATTGCTCTTAATTTATATGGAAAGTGTTCTCTACTCATTGTAAATATAGCTTTTGATATCCTTTTTGCTTAATGTTCTTAACAGTATAATTCATTTTACTGAACAGTAAGGCATCAATTGCAAATAACTCATTTTATGTCTTATGGTCATCGACTTACAATTTTTATGAAAATATGAAACGTATTTTATATCAAGCTAAAATATCATATTTTAAAAACTTTGACCATAATGCAGCTCACAGTAAAAGAGAATTCAGAATTAATAAACAGTGTTGGTTGCCAAGTATTTCTGCTTCATCCAGGACTAAAAGTTTTTGTTGAAAATTTACTACATCCGGCATAGTAGGAGGCCATGTAATTTCTGGAAGAAAAGCAGTGAAAGAATATTCCTGTTTCTCTTTCTTAATCTAGTAGCTTTTTCTTAGCTTTTTCTACCTAAAGGTTTCCAAAGACTAGATTTGAAATGATCTTACATATTAGATACCTCAACCTTATTCATATAATCTGGTTTAACCTCTTGAGTTTCTTAAGGCACTGATAACAAGCAGTGTTGGGGATGGAGATTAAGTGTTTACTTCAACCACTTCCTCCCAACCCCACACAAAATCATAAACTCAAGCAAAATCCAGATGATAGTCACAGACATGTCATTGCTCTTGGCAAAACCAAGAATTGTGAAATTTTACTTAATCCAAAATTGTTTGAATTTTGTTGTTCTAAGCCTTTTGCTAGTTTCTTCTTATGCCAAAATAGCCACATATGGCTTCAGTCCTTTGAGAGAAGGACAATTTGGGCTGAACCTAGTAGAATAGCAACGTTTTAAAAGTTTAAATATGGTAGAATTTTTGAGTTGGAGAGAGCCTAGCAGTCTTCTGCTCTAAACTGCTGTTCATTGTAGGAATCTCCCCTCCAACATCAGTGAGAAAAGGGTTCTCTAAACTGAGTTACTGCTGCCAGTGATAGGAAGGCCACAGCCTCAAAGGGTGAGCAATTGGTTTCATTGTTGAACAGTTTTCACTAGAAATGTTTCTTACAGTGAGTTATGACGTGTCTCCCAAGATGTTTACTTTAGAGGACTATAGACTATGCTATGGACTAAATTCTATCTTCCCCAAGTTTGCATGTTCAACCCCTAACCCCCAATGTGACTGTACTTGGAGATAGAGATTTTAGGAAGTAATTAAGATTAAATGAGATGATAAGGGTGGCACCCTAATCTGATAGGATTGGTGGTATCATAAGAAGAGAAGGCGAAAAAGATCTTTCTCTCTCTCCATTGCATGCACCAAGGAAAGGCCATGTGAGGACTCAGTGAGAAGACAGCCATCTGCAAGCCAGGAAGAGAGCTCTCACTGGAAGCTGAATAGACCGGCACCTTGATCTTGAACTTCTAGCCTCCAGAACTGTGAGAAATAAATTTCTGCATTTAAGCCACTCAGTCTACAGTATTTTGTTATAGCAACCTGAGCTGACAAAGACAGACTGTATGGACTGCCTTTTCAATACCAGAGGTCTCAGCCATCATGCCCATCCTAACACAGTCTTTAAAATGAAAATTCACAGTGACTTCCATTTTCTTTATCTGATTGCTATCTGGACTGCCCATTTTGAGATGACTCCAGCTTGGATCTGTCTCATCAAAATAATGTTGTCTAGAACTGAAAATATAATATTCTAAATTCATTCTGACCAATGCAGAATACATTAAAACATTATTTTCTGTAAGCTAGATTCCATGTCTTCTTGTGGGCCGTACAATATAACATTGATTTGGGGTTTTCAGGAACACATTATATACAGGTTAAATTTGTGGTCCCCTAAAATCTACATATTTTAAATAATGAGCTTCTTTCTGGGCCCTGTAATCCAGTAGCCTCTTGGATTACCAAGTATTAGACCATATGAAAAAAAGGTAGAAGTTTAAAGAAAACTGATACAGTTGACCCTTGAACAGCATAGGTTTAAACGTATACCATTTTTCTCCCCAATAAATAGCACTACATGATCTGCAGTTGATTGAATCTGCAGATGTGGAACATTGGCTGTGGAAGGCTAACTGTGAAGTTAAACTCAGACATTCAAGTTCATGGTGGGTCGGCATCCCTAACCCCCTCATTTTTCAAGGGTCAAATGTATTTCACCATTTAGCTGTGAACTCCAAGAGCCAGGTGGTTTACATAATATATATCAGTTATATACTATGTTGGAAGGGGTTAAATGCTATGGAAAACAAGAAAAAGTAAAGCAGAGTAGGAGGTTTGGGGATTACATTCTTCTGGTCAGAGCATAGCAAGAAGCACTAGATCTCATTAACATGATTGTCACTTTTTCTGTTTCTGTTGCCGCAAACTCAGCCATGAGTAAATTGATTAATTTGGAAATTTATTATGTATTTCACATATTTAATATCTCTAATGCAGGGTTGTTGTAGACTATGCTAATTAATTCAGCTTAGGAAATAGTCACTGAGTTATTCATTTAGAATAACACATTGTGATTTTATTTATTAGTGGTATATCTGATTTTGAAAGTGCCTTCATTTAATCAATTGATTCATCACCCATCATTCAGTCAACAAATATTTGTGGACTGCTTGTTAGGCAGAAGATTGAATTATAGGTACATGTATTAAAGTTATAGTTACAGAATTACAAACTCTAGAATTCCTGGGTGTTTATAAAGGTGGATAGGTGTCTAGAAATATGAAGTTTAAAATGGCAGTATATATATATATATATATATATATATATATATATTTGGCTACATTGGGTCTTCGTTGCTGTGCGCGGGCTTTCTCTAGTTGTGACGAGCGGGAGCTGCTCTTTGTCGCGGTGCGCGGGCTTCTCACTACGGTGGCTTCTCTTGTTGCGGAGCATGGGTTCTAGGCGCGCAGGCTTCAGTAGCTGCAGCACGTGGGCTCTGTAGGTGCAGCACATGGGCCCTAGAGTGCACGGTCTTCAGTAGTTGCGGTGCGCAGGCTCTAGAGCGCAGGCTCAGTAGTTGTGGCGCATGGGCTTAGTTGCTCCACGGCATGTGGGATCTTCCCAGACCAGGCATCGAACCTCCCCTGCATTGGCAGGCAGATTCTTAACCACTGAGAAAATGGCAGTATATTCTAATCCAAAGAATATAGCTGAGGTATGAGCATTTTTCTTTTTTTGCTTTTCCCAGTATGTAAGAACATGTTAATTGGTCTCACAATACCTCCCTGGTAGATAGATTAGCATGTTTTCCTCATTGTATGTGTGGGGAAACTTGAAACTCCAGGAAGATAGGTGTCTTACCCTTAGTCACTCAGGGAGTGTTAATATTACAGTGGAAACTGTAGATTTCAGGATCATCGTCTAGCAACATCTGATCTTCAGCCGATTAGTATAAGAGTTCATGCAGCTTTGGCTCCAAGTCTCTGGGGGCCAGGGGGCCTTCACTGTAACATCACCCAGACCTCCCCTGCTTCTGGAGTCCACATCTTTGGTGTCAAAAGGCCTCAGGTATCAGAAGTTCTCAGGGTGCTCCAGGCTGTCTGTCTTTGCCAGTGGGGTTCAGCCCTCCCTCTGGTCCAGGTATCAGTAGGTGAAAGTGGGGGTAGGAGAAAAGGCCAAAGAAGGAACCAATCATATTTATTCCAGCTCCTTTATCTTACTGCTGCTCCCAACTTGCTACTTATCCTTCTCCTAATCAATTACAGAAAAAAAAGGAAAATGATAATCACAAAAGAATCTAGATAAGTGACCCTGACCACTTAGCTTTTGGGAATGTCATGTTGTTGGGCTACACCCGCAGACCTGCAAGCCTTGTAGTTGCCCAGCGCTGAGACAGAAGAAAGAGGCCGGAGACAGCGACAGAGACAGCAATGATTTATTGAACAGGATCTTACATGTCCGCAGCAAAAGGTCCTGCTGTCTACCGTCCACTGTGTACGACAGACAGCAGCAGGACATGGCAGCAACCTTCGCTACTCGGGGAGAAGGAGGCTACCATATATAGGGGAAATTGACCTCAGGTTGACTCATCAGTTACCAGGGAAATAACCAGTTGGGCCATGTCCTTCCCAGCCCCTCAGGTTAATGACCATCATGAGGGCAGATGTTTCCCTTTAATAAACTAACAGGTAGAGCCATTTTGGCCTAAGGATTAGAACAGTCACTAGCTAAGGCAGGGGGCAAGCACGTTCACGTGAGGAGGGTGTAGGTGAAGCAGGGACTGGTTGAGCAGGGGATGTACAAACAGCAAGAGAACTTCTTGAGCGGCCTGACCATACACATGTTCACCCCTTACCTTTTGCACATTGTTATCTGGTGATTTTCAACCTGGATACAAAATGGGCAGGAGGTATATTACCCCACTGAGATGTATTAAAAATACCTAGGGGAAGGGTGTTAAAACATGAATCTCTGCCTCTGACCTTCCCAAGAGGATCTCATACTAGCAAAGGTTCTCAACCCTGGCTGCACATTAAAATTACCTGGGGAATTAAAAACAAAATTCCCAGGCCTGGGGCCCACCTCCAGGTGTTCTGAGTTCTTTGGTCTGAGGTACAATCCTGACCAATATTTTTTGAAAGTTCCAATGGACTTTTAATGTGCAGCCAGGATCACTGCTCTGGTAATCCCCTGTGGCTGACAGGAGAGTGTCCTATCCTCACTGTCCTACTTCCAGGTATGTGAGTGTTGACGACAAAAGCTTGAGAACCATCAGTCCAGTGATTCTTTTTTTATTAAATTTATTTATTTGTTTTTGGCTGCGTTGGGTCTTTGTTGCTGCACGCAGGTTTTCTCTAGTTGGGGAGAGTGGGGCTACTCTTTGTTGCGGTGAGCGGGCTTCTCATTGCGGTGGCTTCTCTCATTGTGGAGCACGGGCTCTAGGCGTGAGGGCCTCCAGTAGTTGTGGCACGCAGACTCAGTAGTTGTGGTGCACAGGCTTAGCTGCTCCGCAGCATGTGGGATCTTCCCAGGCCAGGATCGAACCCGTGTCCCCTGCATTGGCAGGCAGATTCTCAACCACTGCGCCACCAGGGAAGCCCCAGTCCAGTGATTCTTAAACTATGGTTCACACACCAGCAGCACTGGGATCACCTGGGAACTTATTGGAAATGCGCATTTTTGGGCTTAACTCCAAACCTACTACATTGGAAACCCTCTGGGTGAGGTCCAGAAATCTATGTTTTAAAAAACACTCCAGGTGATTCTGTTGCATAGTAAAATTTGAGATCCACTGTCCTAACCTAATCTATGGTATTCTGAATTTGTAATTTGAATATTATTGAGTTAGGTACCTGTCCTTTCTGATAGAGAAGATTCTAGTTATAAATGTGAATATAGATAAGGCTTTGTTTGGATAAAGAAATTAAAGTGTGGCTATAGAAATCTTAGACACTAACTCTGAAGGACTCTGGGGTAAGGACAGAGGATGTATATGTTTTTTGTTTTGAGATATTGGCTCTTTCCCAAGAAATCACACTGCATAGGCAGACATCTCCTCCCCTTGAGCTAAATCTCTTTTTGTATTGACTATGAGTTTATATTTTAACCTACCCAAGGTAGGCCCTTCCCTGTAATCAAACAATATTTTCAAAGACAATGAAGATCAGCAAACAAAGCCCTGCACTAGACAAAAGGACTGAAAATAGTCAAAGCTACCCTCAGCCAAGACGTGTCCCTGGGAATCCATTGGGTCCTTGATTACAACAATAATATTGATTTGGCAACGTCAGAGAGCTGTGGTCATCACAGTTGCGGATGAAGAGTGATATTTTCTGATCCCTTTTGTCCCTCAGTGATCCCATTAGCTCTGAGAGAACCTTTAGATATGAATCTTTGGAGGTGAGAAGATGTGTGTTTTCATGCATGCTTCATATTATCATGTTTCCAGCTTTCGATCATATCAGTGAGGACTTGAGCAATGCCCTAAAGCAGGAAAACTGTGCTGTCATTAGAAGAGCCTTTCAGTTGACAAACTTTCATGCAGAGTCAGATTTCTTTCTCATGGAGGAATTAATTATATTATCAAAGACCTCAGATCATGTTGGATTAGACTGAAACAGGTCTAAGGGTTAGGCTGCTTTAGAGCTCACCTGCTTCAAATAGCTCATAAATTCCTGAAGAATAGACCACTCTTACTGGGACTGAAGACACATTTAAAGTCAGAATGTAATGATTCACTCTGAGATTTCATATCAAGCCACAGGAACTAAAAATGCAAGTATATTTCCCAATGGGGAACATGGCCTGTACTCTTAATCCATTTAACTTCCTCAAATTACTGTATTACTCAAAACAGCCTATTTCTTCATTAAGCATAGATGAATTTCCTCTGTGGTAACTGTCACAATCTGACCCAATGGTATAGCCAGGCTCCCCCGGCCACCTGTGTATTCTCCTTCAAGGAAGGACATCGAGCAAGCAGAATTGGTCTAGCTAAGACCATGTGCTTGGAATCAGATTACCCAAATTCGAATCTACCAACATGGCTTCTTAGGGGTGGAAAGTGTACTTTCTAAAGTAGTTTCCCCACCTGTAAAATGGGGAAATAACAGTACCAACCTGCTAGTATTAGCAATAGCACAGTGTCTGGTACACAGGGAGTGCTCAGTAAATATTACCTCTTATTTGAGTGGTTTACAGCATAATGGTTAAGAGCAGGATTTGAAGGCGAAACTGTTTGGTTCAAATCCTAGATCTGCCACTTACTAGCTGGATGACCTTGGATATGTTTCTATTTCCTTATTTATAAAATAGGAATAGAAGTAATGTTAGTTCACAGGTTGCTGGAAGGATCAAATGAATTAATAAATGTAAAAGGTTTACAACAGTAATTGGCATATAGCAAACCTGGATTAAGTATTAGTCCTGTGATACAGGAATCATGACATAGAATTCTTTTCAGGATATAGTAGGGATGGGTCAAGATCAGGTGGAATCAGACTAATATTTCTCTCAACTTCCTTACCTAAGACTGGCTTATTTATCAGAGATAGAGGTGAAAGGGAGCCCAGAGGAAACTGGGACAACCTGCCAACACGTTTGCTCCTCACATTTGTGGGGCATCAGACAGAGTGTTAATGAGGCCCACCTACCATATTTTAAATGCTTAAAAGTTATAGATCAAGTCAATTATACCTCAGTAATAAATAAATAAATAAATAAATAAATAAGTTCTGGGGATGTAATGTATAGCATGGTGACTATAGTTAACAATACTGTATTATATTTTCAGAAGTTGTCAAGAGAGTCGATAGTAAAGTTCTTATCACAAGAAAAAAAATTTGTAAGTATATGAGGTGATGGATATTAACTAAACTTATTGTGTTAATCATTTCACTATATATATATCAAATCATTAGGTTGTACACCTTAAACTTATACAATATTATGTGTCAATTATATCACAATAAAAATGGAAAAACGTTATAGATCAAGCTAAAAAGCTGTTAAATAAAACATTTTAAAAATCCTCCTATCTTGACAAATATTTCTTCATAACTGCCTGGAAGTTCAGGCTGGAATGTAGACTTCTCAGAGTTCCATGCCAGAAGTCAGAGGTCAAGATCAATCCAGGGTCGAGCCCCTGGCCCTGAGCTTCTTCCTGAAGCCAGTCTCAATGTTCAAGGTGTACCCCCACCCCCCAGGCCTCCACCCCATACACAACTCAGTGGTAGAAGTGTGGTACCTGGCAATCTCTAGGGAAGTCCCAGGTGGATATTCTCCAAAGAGCCTGGGCTCTTTGGGCAGAAAATTCCAGAAACTTGGGTACTAGAAACTCATTCTAGAGGGGGATGTTGTACACTAAATGTTTGTGTCCCCTCAGAATTTATATATTGAAGTCCTGACTCCCAGTATGGTTGTATTTGGAGATAAGGCCTCTGAGGAAGTAATCAAGGTTAAATGTGGTCATAAGGGTGGGGTCCTGATCCAATAGGATTAGTGTTCTTATGAGAAGGTACACCAGTGAGCTTGCTTTCTCCCCCTCTCTGTGTGCACAAACTGAGGAAATGCCACGTGGAGAAGGTGGCCATACAAGCCAGAAAGAGAGTCCTCACCAGAAATCATCCTTGCTGGCTGACTGATCTCAGACTTCTAGCCCCCATACTGTGAGAAAATAAATTTCTATTATTTAAGCCCCCAGTCTGTGGTATTTTGTTATGACAGTTGGAGCTGACTAATACAGGGAGTGTGAGGCAGGCTCCTGCTGGCACACCCCTTGGCCCTGAAGAGACCTTGATCTGTGTGGAAGAAAGGCAACCAGAGAAGAGCCCTCTAAAGAGTCCCTCTAAAGAGCGGGCCTCAGGGCAGGAACCGCTTTGAGCCCTAAGCATGGTCCTTCTCCCCAAAGGTACTCAGGGAGAAGTGGAGAAATCATGACTTTCATTTGTACTTGGTCTAGGGAGAGAGACTCAGCATGGGAATTTAGGCCAATAACTAAATGGACCTTGACAATTATGGTCATGGACTCTTCAGCTAGAAATTACCTTAGGAGTCATTTGGCCTTAGTTTTACAGTTGGAGAAATTGAGATCTACAGACTTCCCACAGTTTGCATAGAACCTTGCAGAGACTTTGACTCTAAAATCTTAGGCATATACTCTTTTAATTATTCGCTTAAGTTTCCCAATTTTTGGATTAACTTTCAGAGGCCCGCTGAATTTGCTAGGAGAAGAACTTTGGAGAATGCTTTAAGAATTCTTGCTTCGTTGTGGGCCAGAGCTACTCATGTCGGCTTGACCCAGGGTTAATAGACAAAAGCATTTGGTTAAAAAACATACACAGCCTCCATGTAATTATTTGCATTTTTCTTTATACTAATTACCTTCAGGAAAAGTGCTTAATAATGTTTTTAGGGCAAGACTTTGGATATTTACAGACTGTTATTCACCCCATTAAGACAAACATATGACTAACAGCAAATATGGTCCTATGAAGTTCAAAGGAAATGTCTGTTTACATTAAAAGTCTATTGAGGTCACATGAAGGAAGCACTTTTGAAACTGGGCAGAGGTGGCCAAGCTGTAGCTTAGTAATGGAGCTCATATTCTCTCACATTCCTGAGGGTCTGGGGGTTTGAGAGGGGGCCAGAAGATCGAGGTCTAAAGCAATAGGGTCAGCATCCAGCACCCGTGGAGTTCAATGCAGCTTCTGTCCTTTCTTTGACGATAGGTAACCTGTTCCACCAATGACAATGAGAGCCTTTCCAGGCAGGGAGAAAAGTCTAATTATAACAATAATCTTCATTTATCTAGGGTATTTTCATTTCCAAATGACTCCTACACATTTGAAGGCATTTGAGCTGACTGGTCCTACACTTTTATTATTCTTTTTTGGGAAATGACAATATTAAGATTCAGAGAGACTAATAAAATGATTGGCCCATAGTCATGCAGCTGAGAAATTTAGAGCTGAGTTCATGTCTTCTGGCATCAACCTTGGTAGGGTGCTGTAAAAATAAAACAGCCAGAGAGTATGGACATTTCTTATCCAGACCTTGGCTGTGCTTATCAAAGGAAATTGTTTTAAGAAGGTAAGCTGATGTACTTTGTTTCCTCCTACTAATGCTATAAATTTGTAAGCATCCTTTGCTCACAGCCTGGGCAGTCCAGGTGGTTCCCAGGCCTCTCTCTTCTGTCTCCAGGAGGACAGAGTTGTGGCCCTTTTCTCTCTGAAGCTCTGCTTTTGACAAAAATGATCAATGGCCTCTGCTACTGCTCTTAGGTTTGAGTGGATAAGATTGGGGGATATCTCAGGGTACGCAGTTTATCTCCTGAAAGGAGTAAAAGTCATTCACAATGTTCCAAATAATTCTGTTAAAACATAATCTAATGTTCATTGGCTTTTCCCTGATTACAAAGGAAAAAAAAAATCTTACAGATTTCTTTGTAGAAAATTTAGAAGGCACAGAAGAGTATTAAAAGGAAATCAAGTTCACCTGTAATTCTGCCTCTGAGATGATCACTGTGAACACCTTGATGTGTTGGCTCAAGTCTTTCTGTTCTGTATTAAAATACTTAGACCACTCTATATACATATTATGTTATATCTTGCTTTTTTTCATATGGTAGTATATATTATTGTATTTCCTCATGTCATTAAATACATTTTAAAATGCGTATTTATTTTAGTAAATGCTTTCCTGTTGTTGAACACTTAGGTTTGTATCTAAATTTTTCAGTTTTATAAATAATTCTATAATAAATATTCTTCATGTGATTCTCTATTTTTATCTCTAACATCCTCAGAATTGAATCTTGGACGTGAAGTTATTGGATCAAGGACTACAAATCCTTTTAAGATCCTTGATACTTAGATCAAATTGTTTTTCAAAGAGGCATTTCCAATTTATTCCACCACCAGCAGCACAGAAGAATGTTTGTTTCACCACTTCCTCTCAACACTAACACTTGCCTCATAGCTTAGCACTGGGATCAGGCTCCTGAATCAAACTGTCTAAAATTGAATCTCGACTCGACCACATCCTAGCTCTGTGGACTGGGAAGAGTTGCTTAGCTGCTCTGTGTCTTGGTTTCTCTTCTATTAAGTGGGCATAGCAATATTGCCTACTTTGTAGATTAATTATGAAGTTTAAATGATGTATTGCAAGTAAATACTCAGAAGAGTGCCTAACACACAGTAAATACTCAATAAATGCTTGTCTATGATCATTAATAAAATTCTCTTCCAATTTGATATGTGAAAAATTATCTTGTTGCATTAAATTTCATTCTTTGATTACTAGTGATGATAAACTTTTTTTATGCTTATTGGCCAATGTGTGTGTTTGTGAGTTACTATTCATGTCCATTGACTACTCTCAATTGGGGTTGAAGTTTTCTTGTTATAGATTTGTTGGAGACTTTTCCATAGTAAGGATATTTACCTCGTGCATGTCACTTATACAGTAAATATTTTTCACAGTTTGTGATTGGCTTTTAATCTTCATTTATGATTTTTTTGTTATATAAATGCTTAAATTTCTATGTGGTCAAATTTGATGTTGTCTTTGACATCTTTTTCTATTGCTTTTATGCTTAGAAATCCAACCCTTTGCCCATATTTGTTTGTAATGCATAATTTATCATTTATAAATTGAATTTTTTATATTTTAAGGTCTGTTTTGAGTTTCACTAAAAGGTTCCATTTTTGCATCAATAAAACAGTGTTTTAATTATTCCAGCTTCATAATATGTTTTAATACCTGATAGCTTTTGTCTTTCAAAAATTTCTTAGAAATTCTTGAATTCTTATTCTTTCAGTTTATGATTATTTTAATATCATGTTGTAAAGTTCCCATGCATGAAAAATCTTTTTAATTAGACCCAAATTTAACTTATAAATTAAACCTGTTTTAGGAACATGGATTATTTCTTCACTTATAACAATTTTATTTTTAAAGTTTCACAGGTCTACAGTTTTTGTGGTTGTTTTCATACAGGCCTATATATTTCTTGCTAGGATTATTTCTACAGTTTTAAAAAATATTTTTGTATTATAAGTGGGCTGGTTTTTCCCACTGTATTACCTAACTTATTGCTGGTATGGGACATTTACAGATTTCTGGATGTTTTGTATTTGACCACTCTGAGGAACTTTCTTAGGAATTCCAAAGATTTACGGTTGAGTCAGTTGGATTTTCTTAGTACATAATCAGAACATCTGGAAATAACGTTAATCTTTTTGAAATCATTGTATCTTTTTCTGTTTCGTGGATATTGTCAATTGCTGAAAATGTGTGGAAAATGCAATGTCTAAAGCAAACTTTTCTTCCCTCTTCTCTCCACGCCTATGACAAATTTGCTGAGAATGAGTTGGGGGTTGGGGAGAGGAGCAGGGATGGTGCTTGTCTGCTAATCTGAGAATAGGCAGAGAATGCCTTGGGGCTCCAGGTAGCACAATTTCCATAGCCTGAGGGCTGGCTCCTGATCTACTGTTTTCAGCGATCTTCCACCTTCCTTGTTTCCCTTCTTTCTGCCTGAAGGTGAGGTGAGGATATGGCAGTGGCTGCACCCTCTGCACCCAGGA
Organism: Physeter macrocephalus; assembly: GCF_002837175.3. Lineage (NCBI taxonomy): Eukaryota > Metazoa > Chordata > Mammalia > Artiodactyla > Physeteridae > Physeter > Physeter macrocephalus. Next base: position 59,971,699 of record NC_041221.1, read on the forward strand.
GAGAAGCTGCTGACATGCTTCTTGCTCTACTACGAGCCTGTTCATCTTTGGCCAGAGATAGGACCTTGGATCAGCTGTAAGAGCCCTTAGTGCACCTGCCCTGATGCAATTCCTCCCTTCTCTCCATCTTCCCTGCTCCTACCTTCCTCTGAGCCACCAACAACTCTCACACGGACTCCAGAAATAGCTTTCTAAATGGTTCCCCTCCAATCCATTCTCCTCTCAGGGTCATACTTTTAAAAATCAAAATCAGAATGCACTCCCTTGTTAAAAACCTTTCAGTCCCCATAGGACTTAGAATGAAATACAAACTCCTTAACATGGTCCCGTGTGATTAATCCCTTTCTATCTCCAATAGCATCTAGTACCACCTCTCTTTTCCTTGTTCTCTGGGTTCCTATCACTCTGCCTTCTTTCTGTCTCTAGAACACACCAAAGGCATTTTCAGCTCAGGTCCTTTGGACTTGCTACACCTTCCGCCTGGAACATTTTTTTCTCCAGCCCTTGGCATATGTTCACCTTCTTATGATTCAGGCCTCATATCCAATACCCAGGTCCCCACCCTTCCTGCTCTCAGAGCAACTTGTTTGTGTTCTTCAAGGCACTTATCACAATCTGTAATGATCTTGTTTATTTGTTCACTAACTTATCATGTGTTTGCCACCTGGATTGTAAACTTTATGGTGGCAGGAAATTTTGTTCTGATTACGTCTGAATCCCTGGAATCCAGAACCATGGCGTAGAAGGCACTTGAAAAACACTGCTTTAGCCTGAGTTATTCCTAGAAAATGGTGTCTGCTACCAGGGCTTGCGTGCATTTGCGGAAGTAATCTCATGTAAGATTGGGGGTTGGGGGACTTCCCTGGTGGGGCAGTGGTTAAGAATCTGCCTGCCAATGCAGGGGACGTGGGTTCGAGCCCTGGTCCAGGAAGATCTCACATGCCGTGGAGCAACTAAGCCCGTGCACCACAACTACTGAAGCCCACACGCCTAGAGCCTGTGCTCTGCAACAAGAGAAGACACCGCAATGAGAAGCCCACGCGCCACAACGAAGAGTAGCTGCTCGCTGCAACTAGAGAAAGCCGGCGCACAGCAACGAAGACCCAACGCAGTCAAAAATAAATAAATAAATAAAATATTAAATTACTTAAAAAAAAACTTATAGAAGAAAAAAGATTGGGGGTTGGGGAAGTGGTCACTCAAAGATGGGGGATCGTGGTGACACGCACCTTCTGTGCGGCCTTCTAGAATGTGTCTCAGAACTGTCCATTCAAGGGACAGAGGAAGGGGGTATCTACCTACCAGATTCTGCTGCAGCTCTGGTCAAGGGCTCTCATTTCCATGGGTGCATGCAGGACCAGCTATAAAATTCATGAGGCCCAGTACAAAATGAATTTATAGATCCTTGTTCAAAAAGTAGTAAAAAATTCAAGACAATGAGAGCAGAGCCTTAAACCAAGCCTGGGGCCCTTCTGAGCACAGAGCCTGTGACACTGTACAAGTCTCATGGCCAAGCCCTCAGGTCCTAGGTTATACCTGGGCGCTAAGCAGGTTCCGGGAAGGCATCCTCCTGGATGTCAGAGTATCAGAGAAGCCCCAGGGCAGAAGAGCTAGAGGGATGAGGGGCAGCTGAAGGAAGGTGCTGGCAGGTTACACCTGCAAGAAGCAGGTTTCCCAGCAGTGGCTGGAGGAAAGGGTGGGCTGAGAGGATGTCAGGCCAGGCCACTAGAGGTATCAGATACCCAAAAGAATAAATGAGTTTTGTGTTACTACTGCTCATTGAAATATACCTAAAATTCCAGAAAACCTAAATGATAAGTTTGAGAGTAATCAGTCTTGTATTTTTGATGTTAATGAATACATTGCTTTTGCTTCACCATTAAGTATGATCTTGGTATTAGTTTAAGTGAGATTATATTTATTTCATGCGAAAACACCCTATTCCTGGTATTCTGTACAATTAATTATTAAAGTACTAAATAATAAAATAGTTTTGTTTTCTTCTGTTCTGGTTATCTACTGCTATGTCACAAAGGACCCCAAACTTTAGTGGCTGAAAACAACTACCTTTTTTATAGTTTATGACTGAGTGGGTCAGAAATTTGGGCAGGGCTAGGTGTTTCTTCTCCTCCACATAGTGTCAACTGAGTCACTGAGCATTCAGCTGTGGGGTAGGCTGGTCTGGAGGGCCCAGGATGGCTTTGCTTACATGTCTGCTATCTCAGCAGGGTTGGCTAGAAGGCTGGGTTCAGGGACTGTCAACCAGGGCTCCTACATGTGTCCTCTCCAACATGGTGGTCTTAGGGTAGTCAGATTTCTTACTACCCTTCTCAGGGCTTCTAGAGGGTCCAAAGGGACCTGGGTGGCAGCTGCAAGGCTTCTTGTGTCTTAGCCTCAGAAATCACAGAATGTCACTTTTGCTACATTCTATTTGTCAAGAACGTCCCTAAGGCCAGCCAGGATTCAAAAGAAGGGGAATAAACTGATCTTCTCAGTTGGAGGAGTGGCAAAGAATTCGTGGCCATCTTTAATTTACCACACTCCTGTTAAAGTTTCTTGTAAATCACATGGTAGGACAACTGATTCCTTTGGTATGGAACCAGTGGTATCTTCAATTAGGTTTGCCAGATAAAACACAAATATCGAATGGGACATATTTATCCTAAAATCTATTTGTCGTTTATCTAGGCATCTTTTTTTTCCTCCTAAATCTGGCCACTCTATCTTCATTACTCTGAAGTATACTGCATATGTACTAAAGTATACGGTAGATATGCCAGTGTATCCTCAGCCAAGGGAGATGAGCTGAAGATCAAAGTGAGAGTGGATCTGTAACATAAAGCAAAGCCAAGGAGCAAACTTCATGGGAGAAAGGGCTGGTTTACTTTTCTGATCAACTGAGAATTAGCTAGAAGCCTTTTTGTTCTTAGACCTAGTTTCTGCAAATTGTCTAAAGTGTAGGAAAGACAATATGCAACAGTAGTAAAAGGTCTAGGCTCTGGAGTTAAACATATCTGGACTCAAGTGCCAGCTCTCCCTTGACTAGCAGTGATCTTGGGAAGAAAGTTGACTCTCCTGAATGTCATTGCCTTATTTATAAAAGAAGGGTAATAGTACCTTACAGGGTTGTTGTCAGGGTTAAGTGAGTGCCTGTAAAGTCCCTAGCACAAAATGAGTGCTCACCAAAGTTACTTGTTACTATCATTATTTTAAATCTTAATAAGTAGAATAGGCTGAACATAATTGTTTTTTAATTATTGAAATTTGGATGAAAGCCTACTCTTGCAAGACATATAGTTACAGTTTTTTAAAAAAATTCTTGGTATCTTCATATAGCTGGGCACACAGAAAGAGCTCAGCAAATATTTGCTTATCAGCCTCATTCATTTGTACACACACTATAAAAGAAAGAGAGGTTAAATGGTTCCAGCTAGTTCACTTTGAGGTAAAGGAGAGACTACCCACTCTTTAGAAAACTCCCTCTAAAGTATGATTATCTGATTGTGAGACATTTGGGGTGATTTGCTTAAAGTGGCGTCATTCCTCAATAGTCATGTTGCTTATGTGCCAGTGACTAGCCTTCAAACCCCAACACCTACTCAGCCTCAAAAACCCTAACTAAAATGACTACTTTTTATCACTTGCAAAAAGATAAAAGATTTAATCTTTTGATTTTATCCTTCTGTGCTCTATTCACCCACAAAATGAAACCAGCTATAGTATTTTCAACCATTGAGCCCACTTTGAATATCAACTGGCCAGTGGGGACAGCTCAGCCCATTATTCCTCAAGGACTAAAAAAGTGTGCACACTCGGGAATTCCCTGGCAGTCCAGTGGTTAGGACTTGGCACTTTCACTGGGGGGTCCCTGGTTTGATCCTTCGTAGGGGAACTAAGATCCCATAAGCCATCCGGCATGGCCAAAAAAAAAAGTGTGCACACTAACCAAGCAAATGTGTTACAAAATATTGGTACTGTGGGCTACATCTAAGTTTATTTACTTTAAGCATTGACACAATTTTCTAAGGCATCCTAGAGAGCAGCTCTGTCCAATAGAGCTTTCTGAGATGATGAGAATGTTCTAGGTCTGCTGTCAGGTATGGTAGCCAGTAGGCACATGTGGCTATTGAGTACGTGAAATGTGAGGAACTGTATTTTAAGTTTCATTTAATTTTAATTAATTTACATTTACATTTAAATCGCCACATGTGGCTGGTGGCTCCTGTATTGCACCGTGTAGCTAGAGACAATGACATTTGGTCACTCTACCAATTTTTTTTTTACTTGTATTTTTAAAAAAATATTTATTTATTTATTTCGGCTGCGCCGGGTCTTAGTTGTGGCATGCAGGCTCTTAGCTGCGGCATGCATGCGGATCTAGTTCCTTGGCTAGGGATTGAACCCAGGCCCCCTGCATAGGGAGCGTGGAGTCTTACCCACTGGACCACCAGGGAAGTCCCTCTACCAACCTTAATAAAATTCACCAAAAGTTCACTTCTGTTCAGTCTGTGAGCCTCACGAATTCAGAAAGTTAGTCCAAGCTTGCTTAAGTCTAAGGCAATATATTCTAGATCCAGGACAAGAAGTTCCATTTCCCTATCTCGTACCCAAGGTGAAACAGCTAATTGATCATGGCATTTTTTTCCCTTCTGAGCATAGAAGCTTTATAATCTTTCCCACAGCTAGACTCTATAAAGCCACTACTCATTGAGAGGAGTTAATAAGCTGATACTTACTGAGGGCTAACGATGTGTTGAGCATTTTATAAAGCGTCACCTCATAATTAAGTCCTAGTCATTCCAGCCACACAGATCTGAATCTTCTTTGTGTTAGAAACCAACAAGATATTCTTCCAAATGTGACTGGACATCAACCTGCTCTGAGACAGCCCAGTCATTCAAAGGACAAAGGAGCTCATTTCCCTCCTCACGATATTTGACAAAACTTTAAATACTGATCTTCCAATTTTCATTCCACTACATTAATTGCATGTACATAATGGAGGCTGGACATGGGGGAAGAAAAGCAAAAGAACATTTACTAAGTGTCTGTGTCAGCACTGTGGAGGATGCTACAGATATTTGATGTCATTTAGCAGCTAGAAGAACCACACTGACAGAATATAAAAAGCATCTTTAGGGGCTTCCCTGGTGGCGCAGTGGTTGCGCGTCCGCCTGCCGATGCAGGGGAACCGGGTTCGCGACCCGGTCTGGGAGGATCCCACATGCCCCGGAGCGGCTGGGCCCGTGAGCCATGGCCGCTGGGCCTGCGCGTCCGGAGCCTGTGCTCCGCAACGGGAGAGGCCACAACAGAGGGAGGCCCGCATACCACAAAAAAAAAAAAAAAAAAGGCATCTTTAATTTTCCTTCTCTGCTGTACCTCCCAAGAAGTGAATAATTTTTGGCAGAGGATATTTAATTCAATTTGCTTATTAATTCATTCACTTACTCCTTCAGTGATATTAATTATCTATTAAGCATAAAAGCCAGTGCTGGGTACTGGGAGAGGCATATAGACAAGGTCCTGGTTTCAAGGTGTTCGGCTTCTTGGAGTATAAACTTAGAATAAAGAGCCAGGGCAATACAGAGAAGAGAGTGTTTGAAGAGACAAGAAAGGCTACAAAGAGAGGTGACCTTTGAACTGGGTGTTGATGGATGAAAAGGGTTCATCAGGCAGGAAAGGAGAATCCAGACTGCAGTAAAATCGTTTATAGTAGCATGGAGGCTTAAGAAAATCATGTGACATATTTGAGAAATTGCAAGAGGTTTACTATTACTAAAAGTTCTGCTCTGGGACTGATGTGTTGCCATTTACTATGGTATGTTGTAAATTACTTTGCAGTTTCACAATGAACTCAAAGTAATCATTTGGTATGTAAGTGAGGTTGTTCTTGTGAAGATGTTGTCATGTGAAATATCAACACATTACAATATTGAAGTAAAATCAGAGGGAAAGTGATCTGCTGCTAACTAGCTATCTGATGTCAGGCAAGTAAACTTGGTTACTTTAGGTTTTAGTTGCTTCATCTATAAAATTGAGAAGTTGATGTAGAATTTAGTCTTCATTTTTTTCTACTATTCCAAGAAACAATAATTATCCTAAGGAATCACTCTCAGAATGAAGGAAAAAAGATCGATAGGTATTTATTGAATCTGCCTCCATAAGCTTGTAAGCAAACAAAGGAAAAGAGGTAAGTATATATCCAATATAAATTTGTACAAAATGATTAAAACCTGCTAAGATGGTATTAAGATGTAAGTTTAAGCATAATTATGAGTCTAAGCTGTACTGTTTGAGGAAGAATTGCCAGACTTGTACAAAGCAATCAAAAAAAAAAGGTACTGCTCTATCAATATCTTGTTCTTAAAAAACAGAAGTTATTATTCCTGAAACTCTGATAAGAAAGGTTCCAGTAGGCAGGTCAGCTGACATTCAGCCCGGAAGGCTATTTACTTAATATTGTTGCTGCCTGGATTGAAGGGAAAGAGACACTCTTAGTTTCAAACTCAGCCTAGGCTATAACACATGGAAAAAGGATTTGTGTGTTTTCTAGGAAGAAGCAGATGTTATCAGTAATAATAATAATAACTCTACATAGCTGCTGCTATTGTAAAATTCATGTATGAGAACTCATGTCACATTCGTGTGATAAATGCCATTTGTTCTTTACATAAAGAAAGACAGTAATGCATTTTCAAATGATCAGATAGTTTAAAAACTATTTGATTTGTTAAAACTAAATTAGGAGGTGAATTCTCTAAGACCAACTGGTGGCAGATCTGAGGCTCCCACACCTAAAGATTTCATTTCATTCCAACAAATATTCATGAAGTATGTGTCAGGCACTGTGCTAGGGGTAGGTATACATTGAGAGATGAAACAGACACAGACTTGGTCCTCATAGAGTTTAGAGTCTAATGGAGGAAACACATGTACAAATAAATACAATAATAAATAACTCATTAAAGCCTTAAAGGAAAACAGCAGCATGCTATGAGAGACAAAAATGAGGAGAATGTAATTTAGGTTGAGGAGCCAGGGAAGTAGATCCTGGCTGCTCTTTTCATTCCTTGTTAAACAGACCTCATTCAGCTGTCTATTAGGGATTTCTCAGAGTAAAATAATTCTGTAAGCATCCAAGTGATTTAAGTATTAATTCAGAATTTTGTGGCCATAAGAGTTTTAAAATCTCCGTCCTTGACACACTAGTCAAAAACTATTTTCACTCATAGCATCTTGACCCACATTAAAAATAGCAACATAATCCATGTCATCCCCTTCAGATCTAGATAAAGTTTCATAAAACCTCCTTCATTCCATGCTCTGTAGAAGTCAAAGTCCATTCCAATACTTCTATAAATTCTTTAAGATTTTATGAACTCATAGTCATGGCTGGCCCTGAACTCCTGCTTTTGTAGATGGGTTTAGATTATGGAACATATTGCTTCCCTGTAAATGCGGTTTCTGTTCCATGCCATGTTAACCCAGATGTGAAACTCAGCCTCCTTTATGAGCACCACAGAGCCCTCACTCTCATAGGACATTCATATGTATAGTAGACTTTTTTTTTAAGATTTGAAAGGGGATGAGATGAAGAAGAACCTTGTGTTAGTCAGGACAAGTCCGCTTAACCACTATAACAAACCAGTCCCAACTGCAATAAGTTAACAACAAGAGCAAAAGAGGAAAAGGATGATTCCTTACTCATGTCACAGTCCAGAGGAGATTGGAAGGGGCCTGATCCATCCAGTCCTTCACAGACTGAGGTTCTACTCATCTAGTGGCTCCAGCATCTTCTGGGGTCCTTGGGGTCCTCCACCTGATCCTCTGTAGCCGGCCTGCAGGAGAGGGCAGGGTGTGGAGGATAAGGTGGGAGTTATATTAGCCAGGCCTGGAGGAGGCCCACATCCCTTCCGCCCACATTCCATTGACTAGAACTAGTGCTATAGCTACACCTAACTGCCAGGGAGGCTGGGAAATGTAGTCTAGTTTTGAACCAAGGAAGAAAAGAAAATGGGTTTGTAGAACACTGAATCTGTCTTGGTCAGAGGATTTACACCACAGTAACACAAACAACTTCAAATTTAATGTTACATCTCCTAACTTTTAGATTCCTTGCCTTCTCACTACTAGGGATTTTTAATGCAATGCTCAGGCTCATGCCAGCTCGTTCTTCTCTCTCACTTTATTCCTTCTATCCTTTTCTTTCTTTCAATAACCCAAAAACTGAAATACATGTCCCCCAAATCCTGCCATATCCTCCACTTGCAGAGAAAAGCAGAAGCAAGAGGCAGAGGGGAAAACTGTGTTGGTGGTGTCAAGCCCTTGAATTATTCTTTCCCTTATCTTTTCTGGTTATATGAGCCAATAGATGCCCTTCTCTCTCTAAGCTGGTTCAAATATGGTCTGTCACTTACAACGAAAAGAATTCCGATTTACATAATGAACATGGCAATTTTCCCAAAAATTCATCTTTTACTACCAAATTCGTGCAACTCCCCAACATTATTACTTTTTTTTTTTTTTTTTTTTTTTTTTTTTTTTTGTAGTACGCGCGCCTCTCACTGTTGTGGCCTCT
>NC_041221.1:59980345-59983357 GCF_002837175.3 Physeter macrocephalus
GTGGCCTCTCCCGTTGCGGAGCACAGGCTCCGGACGCGCAGGCTCAGCGGCATGGCTCACGGGCCCAGCCGCTCCGCTGCATGTGGGATCTTCCCAGACCGGGGCACGAACCTGTGTCCCCTGCATCAGCAGGAGGACTCTCAACCACTGCGCCACCCGGGAAGCCCTCCAACATTATTTTTATTTTAAACCACTACTTGGAGGAAGACTCACTATTCACAGTTTGGGGAGAGATCAAATTACCTCCTCCACAGAGAAGGAACTTTTGCCTGGGGACCTGTGAAATAATGAGCTTTTTATGCACTTTCTTTTTGGATGTAATTTGGGGTGTGGGGTAATAGCGGCAGGGATGTGCAATAGAGTAGCAACACCAGAAAAGTCTACCGAGCCATCTGGCATCAGGAGAATTTGCCCAGCTTGCTTCCTGGAGGGTGTGATAAAATTGATAAATAATTTATAATACCAGGACTTCTAGAGAGGCTTATAGGAAAACTCAGTGCTGTCTCAAACTGCTAGGAGTAAGCTGTAAGTCCTCAGCTTCCCTCCCCCTCCACTACAAAAAAGTGCTAGTTTTGAATGGAAAGGAAACACTTGTAGCTCCATTTCCTCTCAGGCACAAGCAGCTCTAAAAAAAGAAGCAACATGAACAGAATGCATCGTTTGCAAAGTGATGAGGAAGCAAAGCAATAGTGGTAACAGAAATAGTTTGAGGCTAGGGCAAGCAAAAAGAATTGTAAATTAGAAAATATACTCTAGTGGGATGGAAGCATCAGATAAATCTACCTCACTGCACAGGGAGATGTTTTGTTTTGGTTTTTTTCCTTTGTCCCGCAATTGAAATGAGCATTATCTTCCAATCTGAACATTGCCTACTTCTGTTTTTTTTTTCTTGGTACGCGGGCCTCTCACTGTTGTGGCCTCTCCCTTTGCGGAGCACAGGCTCCGGATGCGCAGGCTCAGCGGCCATGGCTCACAGGCCCACCCGCTCCGCGGCATGTGGGATCTTCCCGGACCGGGGCACGAACCTGTGTCCCCTGCATCGTCAGGCGGACTCTCAACCACTGCGCCACCAGGGAAGCCCTGCCTACTTCTTTCTTTTCTTATACCTGGAAGCTTCTATTTCAATTTTATCCACCTTGTTTAAGTAGATGGTTAACTACAGCAGGATATGGCTTTTTTCTTAAAGTGAGATTGGGCACAGGTTAGATCCACAATTAATGAGGTTGGTTAATCCACATAAACATCTGTCCACAATTTTCATTTGTTTTCCATAGTTGTAAATTTTCACAAATAAAGGGATCTATGAAGAGTCTATTGTCAAATATGCCACTGACTCACTCTGCATCTTGGTTAAATAAACCTCTTGTTTTCCTTTCTGTAAAACAGGTGTCTAATTTTAGAAAAATAATCAAAATGACCTGCACTGAAGTTGATTAGGATCATTGGATTTATCACATGAAAACTTCTGGGCTTTGGTTTTGATTTGGGGTAGATCTTAAAAATAAATTGTTAAACATGATGTTAAATATATGTTTTGATAAGTTCATAGGTTGCCTTCTGATCTCCATCAGTGGAAATGATTTCTCTATGAATCTGATGAAGATTAATCTGATTAAGAGATAAAGCATAATTCATATTTTTAAAAAAACGTTCTAAAGTCACTGCATTTGTTGTAGTGATTTCAGTTTGACAAACACTGGAACAAAACCACTGCATAGCCCATGTCTGTGATCTGCCGCACCTGACAGCTTACCTTCATGCTTCTTATCTGTGGAACTGTCCAAATGCCATGATGATAAACAGAGAGATAGTAACTGTAACTTGGCAGGCCCCAGGTGTCCAAAGTGTAACTTGACTGGGTTATAGAATAACCAAGTTGTCCAGAATTATCTACGCACTTGTTCCCCAAACAGGATGCACATCATAAACATCCAGAGAACTTTAAAATGTTTTCCAATTCATTTTAAAATTTAAACATAGTAAAATTCACCTTTTGGTGTTAAGTTCTATGAGCTTTGACAACTGCTTGTTACCACCACCATGATCAAGAAGCAGAACCATTTTACTGCCCCTCCAAAAACTCCCTTGAGTTATGTTTCTGTACTCAAAACCCACCCCCACCCTTAAACTCCGGAACACACTAATCTCTTCTCTGTCACTACAGTTTCACATTTTACAGAAGGTCATATCAATGGAATACATACCAGTATGGAAAGGGGATTCCTTCACTTTGTATGATGTACTGGAGATTCATCCTTGTTGTTGCTTGTATCAAAAGTTTGTTCCTCTTAATTGCTGAGCACTATTCTATTATATGGATGTATCATGGTTTGTTTATATATCCCCAACTGAGAGACTTTTAGGTGATTCCCAAATTTGGATGATTATGAATAAAGCTGCTATAACCATTCATATATAGCTCTTTGTGTGGACGTACATTTTCATTTCTCTTCGGTAAATACGTAGGAGTGAGATACCTAGAAAGTTTTGAAAAATAATCCCATGTCCTCTGAATTTCAATCTCTTGGGTATGGGGCCTTGGAATATATACTTTTTTTTTTTTTTTTTTTTTGTGGTATGCAGGCCTCCCTCTGCTGTGGCCTCTCCCGTTGCGGAGCACAGGCTCCGGTCGCGCAGGCTCAGCGGCCATGGCTCACGGGCCCAGCCGCTCCGCGGCATGTGGGATCCTCCCAGACCAGGGCGCGAACCCGCTTCCCCTGCATCGGCAGGCGGACGCGCAACCACTGCGCCACCAGGGAAGCCCTGGAATATATACTTTTAAAGTGCTCCTCAGGTGTCACTTCTTAATGGGTATGGAGTGTCCTTTTGGGATGATGAACTGTCTTACAAAGAAATATAAATGTCTTACAAAGAAATATGTGAGATTATTGCACAACATTGTGAATGTACTAAATGTCATTGAATTGTACACTTAAAAATAGTTGATGAGGCTTCCCTGGTGGCGCAGTGGTTGAGAGAACGCCTGCCGATGCAGGGGACACGGGTTCGTGC
>NC_041221.1:59983438-60003399 GCF_002837175.3 Physeter macrocephalus
AATGGAAGAGGCCACAACAGTGAGAGGTCTGCGTACCGCAAAAAAAAAAAAAAAAAAAAAAAAAAAAGGTTGATGGTTAATTTTATGTTATATGAATTTTGCTTCAATTAAAAAGAAACTAAAAGAAAAAAGCTCTCCAGGTGATTTGGATTTTTGGAAGCTCTGAACTTGGGAAGCTGTGTGTAGATAGGTTTTTTCATGTTTAAGATGTCTGTACTTGTTAGAGGCGGATCTCAGGAGAATGAACTGGATCTTGAGTCCAACCTTCAACTTGTAAATCTGTAACAAACTGAATTTTCTTCAGAAAGTTCAGGGAGTCTTAACAACTTTTGGTGGTTAGAAGGCAGGCCTGTAGGTTATGTGCCCTCTTGGAGGTTGCTCCTGGTTTGGATGGATCCAGAATTCTGAGGTCATCAGAATTCTGTGCTGGTCAAACCAGAGCTCCAAGAAATTAGCATGGAGCCTGGATCCAGCCTGTCCTGGAGTGGAGCAGTGTAGCTGAGATCCTTCTCACCAGAGGATTATCAAGGGGCGGGATCACAAGGATGTTACAGTTTAGACGTGAACTGGTGAAGAAGATTCAAGGATTGAACTTCCCTTCATCCATGTAGGTTGCATCTGACCATGAACATAAAGAGGAAATTACTGCCCCACCACGTACATGTTGCCTTTCCCACCTTCCCCTGCTTCCTCAGGCTGACTCAGGGCTAGGAGCATTTACTACATATTTGGTCATGGGGATGAGGGACAACCAGGCAAACTTGTAGTGAAGATAATTTGTTTGGACTGGCTGCTTCTTTATCTCCCTTTCTGGACTTCTTCCCCCAGACTTGATGCCTTTCTAGACAGACTCTGTATGGCCTTCCACTCCAGTAGGACTTTTTGTACTAGACCATTTCTGACCACTTCTCTTTCCTCAACCTACTACTCCTGTATCCTATCCTCCCTTTAGGGCTAGTGTGAAATTGGACTTAAGGTGTGGTGAATGGCAGGGTCTTAACATATTTGCCCTCTCTCTGCTTCTAGGTGATGTTTTATTCCCTCCTCATTATCACCCGAAGAAATGAGCAGGGCAGGAGTGTGAAGACACATGGTAGGGCTGTTGGTGAAGATATTTTTTTGGTCAGGGGAACATTTAGATGCATATTACATAGGAAATTGACTTGAATGTATTCAGCTGTTTATATAAAAGCTCAAAATTCCAGAGTATTCTATGGAAGCATAGAGTTAACATGCTTATCCACCCATCCATTCATCTGTCCATCCATCTACCCAATAAACAATTATGGGCCCCTCCTATGTACATGCTACTGTGCTATATAATATACTGTAACATATGTTGGGAAGGAGAGGGGAAGAGACAAAAGATAAGATAAACAACTGCTTAAGGCAGTTATTGTCAGGGGTTTATCATCTGAGAGAGAATTTGAAAATCTTGGCTCGTACACACAATGAGGAGCCCTAAGGAAAGCAATACAACTGCTTCACAGACTGTAAGGGAGACCAAAAAAGCACATAATGCCATCTTAGCAAATCGTACCCCAAGGCACATTTCCCACAGGGCTATGGTTCCTCTGCACCCCTCCTTGGTTATACTAGTGGCTAGCAGGCCACGTTCTGTCATTAGTAACAGCTCTCTTTGTGGGAATAGTGGTGTAATTGTGGACAGAAGTTCATGCTGAGTTCTATTTATAGCCTGTGATTACTCATTAATATGTTACCTTAGCAAAGGCTAGCTCCAGAGCTAGCCTTCTATGACCTTTAGTCACAAACATTCTCACTGGAGTATTCTGATGAAATAAAAAGCAAATTGTCTGTAAAACACTCCCAGCAATTTGCACATCAGCGTTTTAATTAGTGTAATATTAGCCACACTTACATTTAGTATTGTAAACTACAATTTTCAAAAGTACCGGCATCTCCTGGTGCTTACCAACATGTAGATTTTGTGTTAAGGAAAAAAGAAAAAGAATTCACTGGTAGTTTTCTAAAGAGTTTAACCAGCAGTTGATCTGGAAATATGTTAACCAACCTTCAAAAGTATTTCCGTTCCCGGAAGTCTCTGTGCCCTCTGTGACTAGGCCCTTTGTGACATTTCCACACACGTGACTTCACACTCATCACTTCGATTCCAACAGCGAAGTCGTGGTCAGGGATAACTCTGAGCTTTGTAGAGATGTTAAAGTAAGACTTTGAATATACAGTGCTTTTATCAATTCAGTCTGAAAAACAATCTCTGTGGTTAAGCATATTAAATCCTCCTGTGCTTTCATAGCAGCTTGGCTAAAGGGTGTTACTGTGAACACTGGAGGGTGAGTGGGAGATAACTGAGACCTGAGTGCTGTCACTAAGATGAGTTCAAAGGAGTTACTCATCTTCTGTGCATTTTGGCGAAATCTCATAATCAGATATTATTCTATGCTTTGTTAAAAATACAGCAGACAACAAAGACTACCAAAGCCAAGTGCTAGCAAAGATTAAAGCAACTGGAGCTTTCATACATTGCTGATGGAAATGCAAATGGTACAGCCACCTTGGCAAAAAATTTGGCAGTTTCTTATAAAGTGAAACATACGCTTAGCCCTTATAACAGTCTCAAAAGCCTAGGTATTTACTCAAGAGAAATGAAAACATATATCCCTGGCAGGGAGTGGTGCGTGTGGTAGAAACAGAGCATTCAGGCAGAGGAAACAGCATTTCCAAGAGCTTGACAAGGTGGAGGAACTGAGGATGTGGAGGATGGAGGGTTGGGAGAGGCAACAGGATGAGGCTGGAGACGGCCAGTGTTGGGCTTGGCAGGCCATGGCAGACTTTAGTCTTTATCCTGAGGTTGATGAGAGACTATTAAAATGTGTAAAGCAAGAGGATGGTATAATCAGATATGCCTTTATAAAAGATCAGTCTGGCTGCAGTGTGGAAAACAGACTGGAGGGAGGCACAGATGACTGTGGAGAGGCTGCTGAATCATCTGGGATAATTCACAGTGGCCTTGGGTTGGGGCTGTGGCCTTGGGGATGTTCTCTTTAACCGCCCAACCCCCTGAGATGGCTTGCACTGATGCCTTTCATATAACAATATTTCTAGTAGAAACAAGAATGATGAATTGCTTATTATAAAATTTGTTTATTATAAAATACTCAATATATAAAAAAGAACTTATGTAACATAAAGGTAAATTAAAGAACATAAGGAAAACTATGCAAAGACATCTCCATGTTTCAGAACTAGAGCATTATTGTTATGAAAACCTTCCTAACTCAGACTCTGTGCTTAATTTTAAAAAGGGATTGAAAACTCTCCTTGGAATGCGGTGATATCAGGACTTTCTAACAATTAGAGCTTTTAGGCAATTAGAAGAAGCTGTCTCAGGAGGCCTTGGGAGGCCAAGCTGCAGTCTGTGTAAGAATGCGGAGGAAGGGTTCCCAGGAGGGGAGGAAGGTTGGGTGGATAAGTGCAAAGGTGCCTGTCCTAAAATCCTCTGCCACAAATGCAACAAAGGGAATAAATATATGGTAAGAGCAAAGCTTTCGAGAGGCATTTAAAATCCCGGAATGTTGATTTCTTAAAGTTAAATGTGGAATTGTAGTTATTTTGTGGAGAAGTCCTTTGATTTTTGGAATACATAAAATAGAACCCAGGACTTCTCTGTTGGCACAGTGGTTAAGAATCCACCTGCCAATGCAGGGGACACGGGTTTGAGCCCTGGTCCGGGAAGATCCCACATGCCGCAGATCAACTAAGCCCGTGCATCACAACTACTGAGCCTGCACTCTAGAGCCCGCGAGCCACAACTACTGAGCCTGTGAGCCACAACTACTGAAGCCTGTGCGCCTAGAGCCCGTACTCCGTGACAAGAGAAGCCACTGTGATGAGAAGCCCACGCACCTCACAGAGTAGCCCTCGCTTGCTGCAACTAGAGAATGCCCACGTGCAGCAACGAAGACACAATGCAGCCAAAATAAATAAATAAATATATTTTAAAAAAGAACCATGTTTATACACATATCCAGAAATATACAGAAATATATGTGGCTGCAGTATTTTAAGTTCTTCAGCCCCAGAAGTAGTGGGTTAGGAGCAGGATGAGGGACTGGATAGAGTTTTTGAATACAAGGAAAGAGTTGCAACTCCGTTTTCTATCCGTAGCAGAGGGTGGCAGACTATGGATTTGGGGCCAAATGCTGCTTGTTTTTGTATGACCCACAACCTAAGAATGGTTTTTACATTTTAAATTTGAGATAATTGTAGATTCACATGCAATTATAATATGTGTATGTATTACTATACAGAAAAAAATTAGATATACTAGATTCATCAAAATTAAAACTTCTGTGCATCAGTGAAAAGGCAACCCACAGAACTGGTGAAAATATTTGCAAATCATATATCTGATAAGTGATTAATATCCAGAAAATATAAAGAATTCTTACAACTTAAAAACAAAAAACCAAACAACCTATCAAAAAATGGGCAAAAGACTTAAATAGACCTTTCTCCAGAGAAGATAACAAAATGGCCAATAAGCACTTGAAAAGATGCTCAATATCAATAATCAATAGAGAAATGCAAATCAAAATCACAATGAGATACCACTTCACACCCATTAGGATGGCTATTAAAAAGTAGGAAAATCCATAGGGAATTCCCTGGCAGTCCAGTGGTTAGGACTCAGAGCTTTCATTGCTGTGGCTCTGAGTTCAGTCCCTGTTCAGGGAACTAAGATCCTGCAAGCCGCACAGCGCGGCCAAAAAAAAAAAAAAATTAGGAAAATCAAAGTAACAAGTGTTGTCAAGGATGTGGAGAAATTGGAACCCTTGTTGCACTACTGGTGGGAATGTAGAATAGTGTAGCTGCTATGGAAAACATTATGGTGGCTCTTCAAAAAGTTAAGAATAGAGTTAAAATTACCATGTGAGCCAGTCATTCTACTTCTAGGTCTACATTCAAGAGAATTGAAAGCAGGGACCTGAATATATGTTTGTACACTCACATTCATAACAGCATTATTCACAGTATCCAAAAGGTGGAAACAACTCAAATGTCCTTCAATGTGTGATAAGATAAACAAAATGTGGTATACACATACAATGAAATATTATTCAGCCTTAGAAAGAAATGGAATTCTGACGTAAGCTACAGTATGGATGAACCTTGAAAACATTATGCTAAGTGAAATTAACCAGACACAAACAAATACTATATGATTCCACTTATGATGTACCTAGAGTAGTCAAATTCATAGAGACTGAAAAGGGACAGCAGGAAGGGAGGAATGGGGAGATATTTTTTAACGGCTACAGAGTTTCATTTTGGAACAATGTAGAAGTTCTGGAGGTAGATAGTGGTGATGGTTGCACAACATTGGAATGTACTTAATACCACTAAATTGTAAACTTAAAAATGATTAAAATAGGGCTTCCCTGGTGCTGCAGTGGTTGAGAGTCCGCCTGCCAATGCCCGGAGCCTTGGCTCGGAAAGGGGAAAGGCAACAACAGTGAAAGGCCCGCATACCGCAAAAAAGAAAAAAAAAAAAATTAAAATAATAAATTTTATGTTATGTATATTTTACCATGATAAAAAAAATCAGAGAGATCCTGTATACTCTCTAGTTTCCCTCAGTGGTAACATCTCACAAAACTATACAGTACAATACACAATCAGGACGCTGACATTGATATAATCCATTGATCTTGTCTAGAGTTTCCCAGTTTTACATGTACTCATTTGTGTGATTTTAAAATTCTTAAATGATTGAAAACAATCAAAAAGTAAAATTGTGTGACACATGAAAATTATATGAAATTCAAATTTCAGCACTCATAAATAAAGTTTGGAATATAGCCATGCTCATTCATTTATATAATATCTATGTCTACTTGTTTAAAAATAAATTTATTTATTTTTGGCTATATTGGATCTTTGTTGCTGTGTGCAGGCTTTCTCTGGTTGCGGCGAGCAGGGGCTACTCTTCATTGCAGTGCACGGGCTTCATTGAGGAGCACGGGCTCAGTAGTTGTGGCTTGTGGGCTCAGTTGTTGTGGCTCGCGGGCTCTACAGCACAGGCTCAGTAGTTGTGGTACACGGACTTAGCTGCTCCATGACATGTGGGATCTTCCCGGACCAGGGCTTGAACACACGTCTCCTGCATTGGCAGGCGGATTCTTAACCACTGCACCACCAGGGAAGTCCTTCTATGTCTACTTTTGTGTTATAGCGGTAGAGTTAAGAAGTTGTGACAGAGACATATGGCCCACAAAACATAAAATATTTCCTATCTGGCCTTTATCTGGTCAAGTTTACTGAACCCTGTTCTAGAGTACAACCAGCTGCTTCCTCTAACCCCCCCTACCCTCCCCAAAAAAGGTAGTGAGTGTAAAATAACTTAGGGGAAACTACTGGATATATGCATAAGTTCAGGCAAAAGAATCATAATGAAAATGGTAAATTGACAAGAGTGGTATTTACATAACTTAAGTTGGTGCTACTTGGTCTTGCTGGGAATCTTAATTGTCCCCAGTGGGCATACTCACTTCTGGAGAGTGTTGAATATTGTCTTTTTGGTTCTTATCCTTTGGTCATTATATCAGTGGATATGTTTCTGATGCAAGTAACAGAATACAAAATTGAATTGAATTTAAATAATAAAAAAATTTTTTTTACCTCTCATTAAAATTCTAGAAGCAAGGGGACTCCAGAGGTGATTAATTCAATGGCTCAAAGATGTAACCAAGGACCCAGGTTCTGTCCACTTTTCTGCTCTGCCATCTTCAGCTTGTTCTCAGGCTTATCCCGTCACGTCCTCAACGTGGCTGCTGTAGTTCATCATGTCCTAAGATTGGAAGAGGGGAAAAGCCATGACTCTTCGTCATGTTCCATTGTAAGGATGATGAAAACTCTTCCAGAAGTCCCCTAGCAGCCCTGCTTCCTGCATTGTTTTATAAACCTAAATATTGATAGAATACCATGATCAGCCTAGACTAATCAGGATTCATCTCTGGAAGGGGGAAGAGCCCAGTGTTTCTGAGACACATGGTCATCTAATACTTGAATACAACTGGGATTTTGTTAGCAAAGAAAAATGTGGGGGAATGAACATTGGGAAGCAACAAATAGTGTCTGCCATAGTCACAGTTTAGATTGTCCGCAACCTCAGTTGCGGAGTCTGCGAACCAGGATGTGGCTTTTACCAGACACCAATTCTGCTGGCACCTTGATCTTGGACTTCCCAGCCTCTAGAACTGTGAGAAACAAATTTATATTGTTTATAGGCCACCCAGTTTATGGTACTTTGTTATAGCAGCCCAAACTGACTAAGATACCATTCAATATCTCCTTCCATCTGGTCTTAAAGTATTTTTGAAAGTTGACTTTCCTTTCTTAGGTGACATAACTCAGTAGTAGTCATCTCAATTTGTGGGTAGAAATAAAATACTTAGATTAGTCTGGTTCATGCAGAATCTCAAATTTACCCACAGCTAACCCACCCCCTCTTTTTAGGAATAAGGAGAAAAAGTCTGAGAAATGTACCTCTGACTGAAATAGAGAAAAGAGATCAATGGTATCAAGGAGAGGGCTTCTAGGAGAGTGAAGTTAGACAGGTGGGAGATGCTATGGAGGGACAGCCTGGGGACTGAATACTTACATAAGAGGGGCACTTGGGGCAAAAGGACATTAGAACTAAATTTTGGGGGTAATGGCGAGTGCCTTCTTTAGACTCTGTTCTCACACTGACCTGAATCTGAAATTTTGAGTGATTAGAAGTTTGGATGGGGGCTATTAAATTCAGACTAGTCCAGAAGAAGACTGTCCTGACAAGAGTTAAACCCCTGTCCCCACTAATCAGCAGCTTTCCTCACCTTCAGGCCTCTCCGTACATCAATCCTTGTTTGCTTCTTCCAGCAGGTCTAGTGTCTCTGCAAAGATAGCTCAAGTCTTTTGGAAAGTCCAGGGAGGTTGGGCCTCCCCCTCCCATGATCAGATCTCTTTCCTGTCTGAATTATTTGTAATGCCATTCCTAGGCCACAGTGCCTTCACACTCTTTTTCAGACTCTTAAGAATCTTCTCAAACTTCATTTGTATCCATCTGCCCTGAGTACATTTTATTGATATGCTGAGTACAATTTGAATCTTGGTAAGCATTCTCAGAGCATTCCTTATAATGAATGGGGATGAGGAGAGACAGACGGTGGGATAAATTCTGAGTGTGGCAAAGATGGGATAGAAACAAGTTCCACCATTAGGGTTTCCTGAGATTAACTGACAGAATGCTGGGATGATGTAAGAGGCACACGTGACACCCTTGGTGAGCAAGCAGAAGTATGAGTGTGGAGAAGGTAAGTGGGAAGCATCAAGAAGGATGCTTCACAGCTAAATATTCCACCTTCAAAATCTTTTTAGTTTTTGGTGTGGTAAGTAGAGAATTTTTGCTACAAATCCTTGTGGCTATGATACAACTACAAACAGAATGTTTTAGAAATAATGTTTTATTAATTCTTATCCCTACTCTCTTGAGATAGGATGCATAAAATGAACAGTATAGCATGAAAAATAATTAGAAATAAAAGAAGAAAGACAACATAAAACAGAGCCAGGAATGTGACTACAAAAGCACACCATAATTATTAGTCATGACCCAAGTGCAAATTTAACTTCAGGCTTACCAGCAACCAACTCAAAGTGGGAAGTATGACTGGTTATACAGTTCACATAGTTGATAAGATTAAAAAAAGGCCAGTGGCCCCGAATAAGTAAATCATTCTTGGTACTAGGACCAGACAAATTCTTTGGAGAGTCTCCTGGAATAGGATAGTGTGAAACGCTGAACAACTTGCTCAACCGTATTCTTATAGGAGATCCAATGATAAGCTCTTTCAGTCCATAAAATTGTACTCAGGGGAAGGGTGGGTGGTGGTGATGGTGGGTTCTTTGATATATCAGTATGTGTTCATAACTGTGAAAAGCCACAGACATGTTGCCAGTTTAGAACATTTCAATGTCTCAGTGAGGAAAAATCATTAATAGTCCATTTTCTAGCAGAAGGAGAAAGTCCTTCCTTCAGAGCCCTAATATCACTGTTCTCTTTTCAACCTATGGCATGCAGCATACACACACACACGCACACGCACACACACCTCTAAATTCTCATTCCATGCCTTGGCTGAATGAGGGAAACATTATACTATAATTGTTTTTATTTATTTTTAAATTTATTTATTTTTGGCTGCATTGGGTCTTCATTGCTGTGCATGGGCTTTCTCTAGTTGTAGCGAGCGGGGGCTACTCTTCTTTGTGGTGTGAGGGTTTCTCATTGTGGCTTCTCTTGTTGCAGAGCACAGGCTCTAGGCGCGTGAGCTTCAGTAGTTGCAGCATGTGGGCTCAGTAGTTGTGGCTCGTGGGCTCTACAGCACAGGCTCAGTAGTTGTGGTGCACAGGCTTAGTTGCTCCGCAGCATGTGGTATCTTCCCAGACCAGGGCTCGAACCCGTGTTCCCCTGCATTGGTAGGCGGATTCTTAACCACTGCGCCACCAGGGAAGTCCCTATAATTGTTTGTAAAATTAAAAAGGAGCCACTAATCAAGATTACTAGGAACTGACACTAGGCAATAAATTATAATTAAATATTATCCATTCTTTTACAATAGTAGAGCCACATTTTGTGGGTCCTGAAGCTTATACAACTTTGGGCACTCTCTTTAAGGAAAATAAGATAAAATTATGAAAAAATGGGTATGAAAATAAACATACAGAAAGAGGAAAATAAATCACAACAAATTACTAGAGCTATGGAGATTTGAGTTCTTTCCTTCTGAGATTAGGCAATTTACCAGAAATGCTTCTTCCCTTTCCCACCAGCAGCTAACCCCCAGCACTCACAGGGGCCTCTGCAAGTAAGGGGCCCTGCAGCTTAACCTTCATTAATTCATGGCTTTATAGAACATCTTGTCCTCAGTTCCCATCACTAAGTCCATCATCTTTTCCTGGAAGATTCAGCTTCTCCCTTCCTCTGATAATGCAAACTTTGAACTGTCACTGACAAGACCCCAAAGAAATCAATGCCTTTATTTGAAAATGACTTCATATCCGTCTGGAAAAAATAATAGCTCCCAGACTTGTTCTTTTAAAAGTGATCCTTTGCCCCTCACTTACAGGTCATGCTCTAAATATGGGTATCTTTGGCTGTCATGCAAGAGAATTTCCAGAGAAGTGTTTTGGGGCCAAAGAGAAGGAATGTGAGATCTGCTCTGCTCTACAGCAAACAGCAGGAAACTGGGAAAGTCAGATATCTCTGAATGTATTTTCTGTACATCTTGTCCTCTCTTCAAATCAATTTTACTTTCATTTCTTGGATGAAGAGCTAAAATCAAGTTGCCACTGACCAGCTGTGAGAATTCTGACTTCAGTTTTGTAACAAATGAATTTGAAAGTAGAAAAGCCAGATGGAAAAACAATCTCCAATCTGAAGAGCAAAAAGTAAAATTTACTTGTAGAAAAATACTGCCTATGACTTGGAGAAAAATTAGAATTATTTATAAAATGACATTGGTTTTGCTGAGAGTGTTTCCTCTCACTTCCTGTAATTTTACTATGGGATTTAAGCAGTGTTAGCATATTTGCTACACAATAGATTTCCTGTAGTAAGAGGAAAGAGTCATAGGCTGAGTTTATCTGAAGGAAGGCAAGGCTCTCTGATGATTAATACAAAATGTAAAGTGGTCAGATTTTTTTAGAAGTCAGCAATCAGTTTAACACAGGAAGATTCCCCCTACATGGCCATGGCTCCTTGTCATAACTGAGCTCCTGGCGGCTGCTTCATGGCAGTGATCCCCTCCAGGTCCCTGGAAGGTTGTGTGTGATGGGAAACTAGGTGAGTCTGAGTACACAGGGGAGGCAGGGCTCCAAGCCAAGGCTGGAAAGCAAAGCCTGGGATTCTCAGGGCTGATATTTAACCTCTGGCCCATGGGTCTCTGCATAAATTGGGGAACCCTTTTATAGAATTGACATCTTTGCTTAGAAGGCCACAGGGCTGCCAATAAGAACATACCAAGCTGATCCACCAATGTGTTTTATAGGAGACTCTGAGAGGAACAGAATGGGAAACAATGCACAAGAAGGCGAAAAAAAGAAAAAAAAAAAGAAAAAAAAGCAGAGATAAATTCAAGCTCAAAGTATGGAGAAGAAACACAGACAGACTGTTTTGAAGCATAAAACTACAATGAGCTCTCAGTAACTCAGAATAGTGTCGAAGAGGTCTGATTTGGATAAAAACAGAATTAATACATTCATTTTTAAAGTAAACATAAATTTATTATTTTCAGGCCTATTCCTTAATAGTTAAATAGCTGAGAAAACAAGTAGAAATCCTCCTGGGATTGCTTAAATGCCTAAGTGAAAAAAAATTATGATGAGATTAATTAATTGTTCTTATCTAAATATATGCTGCCAAAATACTTGAAGTACTTGAAAACTGTTTCCTTCAGAAGGCTAAACATGATTTTGACATTTGTTCTGCAAATCTTATTTTTCAAAATATTGAGATTTTGACTATGTCTTGAAATTCTTTCTGTACTCTTTCTTTTTAGCAGGATGAGAAAGAATGTGGTCTTATTCCATGTGGAATACATGTAGCAATAATAACAATTATTGTAGCAATAATAATAATGGCTCCCATTTTTTTTTTGTATTTACTATGTACCAGGCTCTGTACTGATCTCTCTTTCTTTTTTAAAAAAAATTTATTTACTTTTTTATTTTTGGCTGTGTTGGGTCTTCGTTGCTGTGTGTGGGCATTCTTTAGTTGTGGCGAGCGGGGGCTCCTCTTCGTTGTGGTGTGCAGGCTTCTCATTGTCGTGGCTTCTCTTGTTGCAGAGCACGTGCTCTAGGCGTACAGGCTTCAGTAGTTGTGGCACGTGGGCTCAGTAGTTGTGGCTTGCAGGCTCTAGAGCTCAGGCTCAGTAGTTGTGGTGCACGGGCTTAGTTACTCCACGGCATGTGGGATATTCCTGGGCCAGGGCTCGAACCCGTGTCCCTTGCATTGGCAGGCAGATTCTTAACCACTGTGCCACCAGGGAAGCCCTGTACTGATCTCTTTTTGCATATGTTTTTGAGATTACATTTTTTTTAAATTGGTAATCTCCACCCACTAAAAAATTTAAAAGAAATGGAAGAGCATAGCCTAAGTAAGTCTGAGGTAAGTCTTCCTTCCATTCTTGTTCCCTAATCTTTCCCCCAGAGTCCACCAGCCTCACCAGTCTCTTTTGTTTGCCTTGACCAGCTGTGAGAATTCTGACTTCAGTTTTGTAACAAATGAATTTGAAAGTAGAAAAGCCAGATGGAAAAACAATCTCCAATCTGAAGAGCAAAAAGTAAAATTTACTTGTAGAAAAATACTGCCTATGACTTGGAGAAAAACTAGAATTATTTATAAAATGACATTGGTTTTGCTGAGAGTGTTTCCTCTCACTTCCTGTAATTTTACTATGGGATTTAAGCAGTGTTAGCATATTTGCTACACAATAGATTTCCTGTAGTAAGAGGAAAGAGTCATAGGCTGAGTTTATCTGAAGGAAGGCAAGGCTCTCTGATGATTAATACAAAATGTAAAGTGGTCAGATTTTTTTAGAAGTCAGCAATCAGTTTAACACAGGAAGATTCCCCCTACATGGCCATGGCTCCTTGTCATAACTGAGCTCCTGGCGGCTGCTTCATGGCAGTGATCCCCTCCAGGTCCCTGGAAGGTTGTGTGTGATGGGAAACTAGGTGAGTCTGAGTACACAGGGGAGGCAGGGCTCCAAGCCAAGGCTGGAAAGCAAAGCCTGGGATTCTCAGGGCTGATATTTAACCTCTGGCCCATGGGTCTCTGCATAAATTGGGGAACCCTTTTATAGAATTGACATCTTTGCTTAGAAGGCCACAGGGCTGCCAATAAGAACATACCAAGCTGATCCACCAATGTGTTTTATAGGAGACTCTGAGAGGAACAGAATGGGAAACAATGCACAAGAAGGCGAAAAAAAGAAAAAAAAAAAGAAAAAAAAGCAGAGATAAATTCAAGCTCAAAGTATGGAGAAGAAACACAGACAGACTGTTTTGAAGCATAAAACTACAATGAGCTCTCAGTAACTCAGAATAGTGTCGAAGAGGTCTGATTTGGATAAAAACAGAATTAATACATTCATTTTTAAAGTAAACATAAATTTATTATTTTCAGGCCTATTCCTTAATAGTTAAATAGCTGAGAAAACAAGTAGAAATCCTCCTGGGATTGCTTAAATGCCTAAGTGAAAAAAAATTATGATGAGATTAATTAATTGTTCTTATCTAAATATATGCTGCCAAAATACTTGAAGTACTTGAAAACTGTTTCCTTCAGAAGGCTAAACATGATTTTGACATTTGTTCTGCAAATCTTATTTTTCAAAATATTGAGATTTTGACTATGTCTTGAAATTCTTTCTGTACTCTTTCTTTTTAGCAGGATGAGAAAGAATGTGGTCTTATTCCATGTGGAATACATGTAGCAATAATAACAATTATTGTAGCAATAATAATAATGGTTCCCATTTTTTTTTTGTATTTACTATGTACCAGGCTCTGTACTGATCTCTCTTTCTTTTTTAAAAAAAATTTATTTACTTTTTTATTTTTGGCTGTGTTGGGTCTTCGTTGCTGTGTGTGGGCATTCTTTAGTTGTGGCGAGCGGGGGCTCCTCTTCGTTGTGGTGTGCAGGCTTCTCATTGTCGTGGCTTCTCTTGTTGCAGAGCACGTGCTCTAGGCGTACAGGCTTCAGTAGTTGTGGCACGTGGGCTCAGTAGTTGTGGCTTGCAGGCTCTAGAGCTCAGGCTCAGTAGTTGTGGTGCACGGGCTTAGTTACTCCACGGCATGTGGGATATTCCTGGGCCAGGGCTCGAACCCGTGTCCCTTGCATTGGCAGGCAGATTCTTAACCACTGTGCCACCAGGGAAGCCCTGTACTGATCTCTTTTTGCATATGTTTTTGAGATTACATTTTTTTTAAATTGGTAATCTCCACCCACTAAAAAATTTAAAAGAAATGGAAGAGCATAGCCTAAGTAAGTCTGAGGTAAGTCTTCCTTCCATTCTTGTTCCCTAATCTTTCCCCCAGAGTCCACCAGCCTCACCAGTCTCTTTTGTTTGCCTTCCAAGTTATTGTGCTGAGCATTTAAAATATATTATTTCGTTTAATCCTCACTACAACTCTATGTGGTAACTACGATTATTATCATTATTAATAGATGAAGAAACTGAAGCACAGAGTGTAATCGCCCCAATCACAAGAAAACGGAAGAACCAGGATCAGAACTCACATCAGTTTCATCACTCCTTCCCGTTATCTTCACTCCAGATGGCCTCAAAGCCTGGACTCTACTCTCTCTTTCCTTCACCTGCCTGTCTAAATCCTACCCATCCTTCAGGGCCCTGCTCATAATAATAATTATAATACCAGTATTTATTGAATGCTTTCCGTATGCCAGGCGCTTACACACACCATCTTATTTAATCCTCATAGAGCCCTATGAGGCATGCGCTATTATTATCCTCACTTAACAGAAGTGAAACTGAGACTTAGAAAGTCACACAGCTAATAAGTGGTAGAGGTCAGATTCAGTCACGATGGTCTGATTGAGGCCCTTGCCTCCCAGCTCAGGAAAGCCTCTCAACACTTCTCATCACAAACCAAGACGATATCAGCTAGCAAATCGTCCTGTATTATTCTCTGGCAATTCAGCCTTCTATTGATTCTTCTCTTTCAACTTTGCGGTCCACTCCTGAAGAGTAAAGACTCTATTTTTAATGCTTGGTCATAATGCTTGGCAAGTGCCTGATGAATGGTAACTTTCTTTATTATAAAGAAAAATGTTAGCTCCATGTGAGCAGTAGTAGAAATCCTAATGAGATCTTACAAAATATAACAAGAAGATGGACTAATGAAAACTGAACTCTTTAAACTTCCATCTGGAATTATGTCATCAGCATATTTAACTTCTGAAAAATCATATCACTGCGCACTAGAAAAACTGAGAGGAAAAAAGTCAACTTAGAGAGGGCAGTGATTTAGAGAGGCCATATGCACCAGGAGGCTGCGGCCTGCCTTCCCTGGATGGGTCTCCATTCCAAGGGCTTCTCAGAGTGTGACGTACCTTCTTTCTGAATGTGGTTCTATTGCTTCTACTGTGTCTTGCTGGGTTTTGTTGTTTATTTTTTGTTTTTAAATACAACACAGCCTCTACAAGTTGACTATTTTATCTGGTGTTCAACTGAGGACACTGAACTGGGTTCAAATGTTAGAAGATAATCCAACAATATATCCTACTTTTAGGGAAATTAAAGAGTTTTAATCTGAGCTTACACATTTTCTACTTTTGGAATCTAACTGCAGTTTAAGATGCTACAACACTGTACCTTATATCTAAGGACAAAGTTGGTCCCTAGCCAGGAAAACTTCAGATCCCATTAGTTCGCTTGCTAGTACTGGGCAAATAAATTTGAAAACTACTTTCCACAGTGAAAAAAGATCTGTGTGTGAAATGAGGTTGTTTTTGTTTTGTATTGGTTTGCCTTTTCTCTTTCCAGTGACATGGCCTCAACTTGCAAATTAACCCTAATCACAGGTGAGCCCTTTGCTTAATAAACTGACAGCAACACACTCTGGTAGGTCAACTTAGCATAAACTTCAAAGTAAAAGGGATCCCTGCTGGGTGCAACATCAGGTTAGACATTCTCCAAGTTTCCTCCCAAACCTCTCACTCTGTAATAATATTCCAACAGCCCTAGGTCTATTATAAAAAAGGTCTTCTGAATAATTTATGGCTTCTTTCCTTTACCAGGCACAGTAGCTGCTCTCCAGACCCTTCTATTCCTTTGGAAGCAATTGGATACTGGATCATCAGCCACTTTGGCCCACTTTGCTGGGCTGTGGGGACCATTGCTCAGGCCTGCAGGGACATATATAACCTGCTGATTTGGGGGTGCCCCCAGTTACTTACTACTCTTGTCTGCCTCCTGTTAGGTCGGGGTACCACAATGAGTGGATTAGTTAAATTTAAGGAGGATTAAGCGCTATTTGAGAATATTTGTCCCCTGGAACCCAAGGCAGGGGTAGAAGTCTACTTTGGAGCACTCTGAAAGCAGAACAGACTTCTGGAGCTTGAACACAGGGCCTCTAGGTCAGAAAAGCAGGACACCAGGATGGGTGATGAAAATTTGCTGGGGAAGGCTACCAGCCCTTGCCTCAACCTTTGGGGCTGCCTGATAGTTTCTATGTCTCCTTAAAGCTGTCTTGCCTTGTTGTGACCCATTTCTGGCTTTTCTGAGAAATGGCTTTCTCGACACTCTACCCCGAGACCCTCAGTTAAACTTTCTTTCCCCTTCTCAGGGGCATATCGCCAGAATGGGCTTAAAAAGCCATGTCCTCTGACAATTCCCTTCCCTATACCCCCCTTTCCACCCAGTCTCACAACCCCTGCCCCCCCAAATCTGAGAGTGCTTTCTGGCTAGCGCAGGAAGGCCAGTCCTGTAACTTCTCTGCCCGTTAAGCCTTCCCATTGATCAAGCCTCAGCCCAAGTGTCATTCCCTTTAGGAGGCTCCCGAGCCCTCAAATACGAATTCCCAGTGTTCCCACCCCACCTGAGACCACACTCCTCCCTCGCTGCCACGGCACCTGACACATTGATCTGTCTGGTCTACTTGTCTGCCTTTCACCCTGAGCTGTTACCATAACAACTGGGTTTCATTCATCCTTACCCACAGTCCCCGCAAACAGTGTTTTGGGGAATAATTGACCTGCATGGGGAGTTTTTCCTCTTCTTATCTGCCTAAGTTCTTCCACATTTTTACACTTTCATACATCTTCATATGAACAGAAAAATGGTACGGTACATACTGAATACTCATTTAGCCAGATTTACCTAGTTTTACTAATTGCTTACACCTTGCCATATTTACTTCACCTGCTCTTTTTTGCTCAACTATTTCAAAGTCAATTTCAGATTTAATAACATTTTACCCCTAAATACTCATGTATACACTTCTAAAAATAAAGACTTTTTTTTTTGGCTGTGCTGCATGGCTTGTGGGATCTTAGTTCCCCAACCAGGGATTGAACCCAAGCCCTCGGCAGTGAAAGTGCAGAGTCCTAACCACTGGACCGCCAGGGAATTCCCAGGACATTTTCGGACAGAACTATGATACCAATATCACACATATTCATATTGTCACACCTAATAAAATAAACAATAGTTGCCAAATATCACCATTGTCCCCAGAATTTTTTTTACAACTGGTTTATTCAAACTAGAATCCACTCAGGGACTATACGTTGTTAGGTCCCTAACCAACCAACTGGAGACAGTCAATTGTTATGTCCCTAAATTTCTTTTAACTTTCAACAGTCCCTTCCCCTCTTTCCCATGTTTATTGACTTGTTGAAGAAATCCAGCCAATTCTGTTGGAAGCCTCACTTTCATGGTGCTGTTTAAATTTACCAGACTTCCGAGGTGAGCTGACCTAAGGAAGAATCACAGCCACCGCTGCAGGAGTCTTCTCCACGTCAGGGACCTTCCAGTCCCGTTGTCGTCTTTGTTCTCATCACCTAAGCACAAATCCTTAGAGTAGTAAGACTCAAGACTTACCCTGTGCTCTCGCATTTTCTGCTTGGATGTCCCTTTCCTGTCCTTGCTGTCAGCTGGTGTGAGCTTTCCAATAAAGCAGGGACCTGCACAGTTTTCCCTTCAGCTGCCAGCAACCACTTGAAAGCCTGGCTCCCATAAAACATGCTGGGGAGAAAGCCTTTGATCTTGGGACTCTGAGTCTTCATTATTAGTAGCAGCAACCAGCAGCCACCATTTTTGAGTGAAGTTAAACTCTATCCTCCAACTTCCGCGAAGTCAATAAACTTCTTAAATTCATCCCAGAAAAAGAACCTGTTTTCTAAGTGATGTAAGGTCCAGCAGTGCCACCCCTACTCTCTTGCCCCGGACAGATGGTCTGTCTCCAGGCAGAAAATCTTTCACACTGGCTGCTCCCGTGGCAACAGAGAAAGACGTTTCCACTGATTTGATGGAGAAATGTGAGGGATTTAGTCTCTGCCATAAAGCCATTAGAGAGTTTTCTTGGCTGAGACGATCCAGCAAATCACCCAGGAAGAGCAGGATCTATTTTCCATTTCAGAGGGCGGGGTGGAGGTGGGACGTGGTGGGCAGCTTGGGCAGGGAGAGAATGGAGTCGGTGGGAAGCTGGGAACAGCTGTGTGTTTAAATTGGAGGCCCTAGGCCATGGGCACTCAGAGAACATGAAAATTCAGGCACACAGAGGATTCCTGAAAGTGTTGATCCCTCTTTAGGTGAAGAGGGAAATGGAGAGTCATGGCAGCAGGGGATGTGGGCTGGAAACCCCAAAGGGACAATTCCTGCCAGCCTGATATGAATATCTAGCTGTTTACTTTGGCTCATGGGATTTCTAGCTGTGTTCCTTTTTTTAATGAGGAAAAAACTCACCAACAGCTACATTTCTAGTGGTGGAGTAGGTCCCGTTTTATTCTTCCTGAACGTGGTAAAATCCTTGATAGGTAACAAAGGGGAGGAGAGAGAGGACTTTATAATTTTACACAAAATTCTCAATTTGGAGGTCAGTTAAACCTTTTCGTTTTCTGGCTCTTCCTCTTCATAATTCTGTTTCTTGGTTTCCCTTTCTGCTGTGATGCTCCCTTCCCTGTCCCACGCCCCGCAACACACACACACACACACACACACTCTCCAGTCTCTGGCAAAATCAGAACATTAAGTTTTGAAATAGTCGTCGCGGAAGTTTATGAAATCTTTTTTCTCTAGTGGTTTTACTAAAACAGGTCTGAGCCTCTCTTTTTTGCAACAGCTTAGGGAGAGAGAAGGTTGGGGGGGAGGGTGTTGGTGAGAGATCAGGTAGCCTCTCAAGGACTCCCCTCTTTGTGGTACACAGAAACCCGATCCCCGGAGTAGGGCAGAGAGAAGGAGGGGAAAAAACATCTGTGTTCCCTCCTCAAGATCCAGTGGGAGGCCTGGCTTTTTTTGGCAAATAAGTTGCCCTCCACTTTGTTATGTGGTTGATTTGGAAAGCAGATTCCAAAGAACAGCAAGGAAAGCTGGAACCTTAAAAATTGCTTTTATGTGAGGGCCCTCCTAATGCACAATCGGGGATGGATCTGGATCACCTGTGTGTGCAGAGGGCCCTACAGCCTTCTGGTGTCAGCTGTGTGGGGTGGAAATTCCCCTTCCCGTGTGAAGCCGCAGTGGGAAGTGAGGTCTGGGAGTCTGAAACAGCTTCAGCTTTCTGGGAGTATATTATGAAGCCAACGAAGTGACAGGAAGTCATCACTTGGGCTTTAAAGCAGATTAATGCTTTCTATGAAGCCAATGAATACAGAAAATGGTCTAAAGATTTGTTCAACAAACGGGGCTGGGGGGAGAGGGAGGGAGAGAGATGGGAGTTAGCATCTTCAAGTTCCCGATAACCTGCTGTGTGAGTGTCAGGAAGTTGATCTGGTTGTCTAAGTGAATTGCACTGGCCCTTTCTGGACCTCTATCTTTAGGGTTTTTTTTTCCTTCTCTTTAGCCTTTGCTTCTCTGAGGTCAGCCCCCACTTCTTCAGTAATCATTTCCCGGGGCACCAGCTCTTCCTGGGCTTCAGAAAACCCTCCCTTCTCTGTCCTTCCCCAATGGTCCAGTGATTGAAGGCTCACTGGGCACACAGCCATCATACCTATGAAGGAGGCGGTGCCCAGGAGTTGTCAATAGCTGGGCTGGTGTCCACTCTACTCACTGGAGCTTGGCTAAGGCATCTCCTGGGCCTACACGTGGAGTCTGGGAGTTAAGACCCACCTGTTAAAGGAAGAAAAGAGAACCATTTAATGAAAAGTTTTGTTTTGGGTTCATTTTTTTTTTTTTTTTTTTGTTTTTTTTTTTTTTTTG
>NC_041221.1:60003446-60062903 GCF_002837175.3 Physeter macrocephalus
AACCCGGTTCCCCTGCATCGGCAGGCGGACGCGCAACCACTGCGCCACCAGGGAAGCCCTTTTGGGTTCATTTTTACTAACAAGTGAAACCACTATCAGAGAAAAGTTTTGACTGTAAGGTTGGCATCTCTCTCTCTCTCTCTGTCCACGTATATATATTTTAAATCAGTCTTCTGTTGCGGAATCTTTCTTCTACTTTATAAGAGAAAATAAAAGCCACCAGAGAGAAACTCCGTCAAATTCTTGCCACACACTTACCTGCAGGATGCCTCTCTTTTCCTCCTTTCCTTCCATCATAGTTGAAGTGATTGTTCACTGCCAAGGTCAGTTGTAAGGCTCTATATTTCTCTTACAGTCTGATAGACTCTGCTCCATGGCACGTCCCTTCTCTCTCCTGCTGCCTCCCTTGCTACCAATTCATCTCATCAGCATTTAAACAAGTCCAAATACCTCCTATCCTGAAAATAATATTCTCCCCAGCTTCTACATTCTTTTCCAGTGTATTAACAATATTTTCATACTTCTGTATTCTTGATGCTCTGGCACTTGAAGGCTTGCTGGCCAGGGAAGACCTTCCCTGTCCCCTCTGCACTCCCACAGGGTTAGCTAATTCCCAGAGATATAACACAACTCACAGGAGAGTGTATTTTTCCTGTGCAAACTAACCAATTCCGGAGCCCACACCCCAACTACCTCCTTTATGGGCTCTCACAGGGTTCTTACACTTGGCCCACTATCCTCCTGCCCTAATCACCCCAGTGCCAGATACCAGAGGAGTAGAAGTAGTCCCTATGCTGCAGAGTCTGCTAAAATTATTCCAACTAGCCAATCCTAAACCTACTTACCCTGCCTTGGCTTGCCTTCCTGTGATAACCATAATCAAATCTCCTGCCCCTGTTTCCCCCTCTCTTTCTTCCTCCTGGTGCTTTTCCCTGTGGGGCCCTGCATCGCCTGGCCCCCCTCCTCTTGAAGACAGTGAGTAACAAACTATCCTTTCAATGGCAGTCATCTCCTGATCTGTTGGTCTCATATTACTGGAATAATAATGAAACCTACATTTTAAAACATCCACCTACTTCCTTACCGGTTCCTTTTGTCTTCAGTCAAGTGTGTTGAAACAGGTGCCTACACTCACATCACCACTTCCTTACCCTCCACTCTGAAATTCTCCTTGAAATCTGGCCTCTGTCCTGACATTCCTCTGCTACTGTTCCTGCCAAGATCACTAATAACCCTGTTGCTAAATTTTAAGACTGCTTTCCCAGCATTATCTGATTTGAGTTTTAAGCAGCATCTGACACTAGTGACCACTATCTCCTTGAAACTGTCTTCCCTTGGTTTTAGTGATATTCATCTTTTCCACCAGTTTCTTAGAACCCTTTGTGCGTTCCATTTCTGTTTATCTGCTCATTGTAGAATCCATAGAAGATTCAATGTTGTACTTGTCATCTCCACATGGATATCCTACCAGCATTTTAAACTGGGAACTTCCTAAACTGAACTCATCATCTCCATCCCTTAGCCTGTCCCCGCTCTGTGCTCCCTTTCTCAGTGAACAGCAGCGTCACCCTGGAGTTGGCCCGGTCAGAATCCTGACGTCCGTCACCCTTGGTTCCTTCTGCCACATTACCCACATCCATCAGTCGCCAAGACCCATCAATTTTACATCTTGAATATTTAAAATCCATTTATTTCTTTCTAATCCCAATGTCTCTATGTTAATTTGAGTTATTGTATCTCTCACCTGGTTAATGCAGCAGCCTCCTAACTAGTCTCCCTGACTCCATTTTTGCCCTCTTTCTTCCATTCTTCATATTGCAGCCAGAGCTCTTTCTACACATTCATATCAGGGCACATGCAACCTCCTTTTCTTACTTTACACCACTTTGATGGTGCTTCACTATCCTTAGGACAGAGTCCAGATTTCTCCACATGACCTTCAAGGACCTTCATCTTGTGTTCTCTGTGCTCCTCTCTGGTCTCTTGCCTCTTTAATCCCTAATTAAAGCCTTTTCTGATTTTCAGGTGCTCCCAGAGCCAATAGAATACCTCCACCAAAAATCTTACCACACTCTATTGTCAGTGCCTGTCTCCTTGCTTGTTTCGCTAATTGTTATAAGCACCTTGAGGGCGGCACCGTGTCTGGTTAACTGTACCATGTCCAACACCTTGCACAATGCTGGCACAAATAGTTGCTGAATAAATGACTGTGATTCCAACCAATGCTTGTGGGCAAGAGTGTTTCAATGACATGGTCTGTCCTGAGAACACTAAGGTGATTGTCCTCACGCTTCTTTTGTCAACAAGAATAACATTCGTTGAGCATTTACCATGTGTCATGCAATTTTTCAGGGTTAGGGAAAGAAGCCAAACCACTTCCTTATTCTTCCACTGAAATGACATTTAAATAAGCTCACTTTCTTTTTTTCTTTTCTTTTATTCCATTGGTGATTAAAACTGAGATCATTCTTATAGGGACTGGCGTATAAAACCCCCAAGGACTAATCACTGACTTTAAGCAACAATGACCTCAGGGTGATAAATTATCCATGATATATTTTGCCCATATGCATATAGCCATTCATTAGATGCCTGGGAATATTAATGCCAAATCATCACCGCTTAAAAATGTGCTTGTTTAGAGATTGTTTTTAAGCTTGTTGAGCTGGACCACATGTTTCCCATCTCTAATAATTAAATGAATAGTGAACTAATTAATAAGCTATCTTTTGGTTTGCTTGTAGGAATGCAATTGTTAATATGTACTGGGAAAAAGGAGGTCATTGTGGGGCACAATGAAGTCATTATTAATGAGTTAGTGGAATTTTTGTTGGTTTCCTGGAGCAAACAGATATTTACATGTCTGAGATTTTGAGTATATCTGGCAGGGGCTGAAAAATATAATGTATCTTATACATCAGCTTGCAATTGCCATCCCAGGAGTCTTTACCCACATTTGTCATAGAACAGTTTGCAAAGACCTAATAGGAGTAGCCAGGCATTCCTGGATTAAGTTATTCCATTTCATCTTCATGGAGAAGAAATTGCATTATTTAATGCTCCCTCAAGCCACCATTCACACTGGGGAGAAAATGTTTTGTCTTAGTCCACTTGAGCTGCTATAAAAAGTACCATAGACTGGGTGGCTTATAACAGTAGAAATTTATTTCTCACGGGTATGAGGCTGGGAAGTTCAAGATCAAGGTGCCACCAGTTTTGGCAAGGGCCAGCTTTCCCGGATCATAGACGGCTATCTTCTCCCTGTGTCCTCACATGGTGGATGGGGCAAGGGCGCTCTCTGGAGTCGCTTTTATACATGAGGGCTCCACTCCCATGACCTAGTCAAAGGTGATGGTATTAGTAAGTGGGGCCTTTGGGAGGTGATTAGTAATTAGGTCAGGAGAGTGAAGCCTCATGCATGGGATTTGAGCTCTTGTAAAAGAAATCCCACAGAGCTCCCTGCCTCCTTCCATCATGTGAGGACACAGTCAGAGGTCAGTAGGCTGCAACCCAGAAGAGGGCCCTCACCCAACCATGCTGGCACCTTGATCTCAGATTTCCAGCCTCCAAAACTGTGAGAAATAAATTTTTGTGGTTT
This sequence comes from Physeter macrocephalus, assembly GCF_002837175.3. Lineage (NCBI taxonomy): Eukaryota > Metazoa > Chordata > Mammalia > Artiodactyla > Physeteridae > Physeter > Physeter macrocephalus. The sequence goes on from NC_041221.1 coordinate 60,007,045, forward strand.
CTAAGCCACCTAGTCTATGGCATTTTGTTATAGCAGCCCACAAGGACCAAGACAAATGGATCTTGCCCAAGAGAACTTCCTAGTGTAGAGATAGGACCCCAGTAGAAAGGCAGGCAGTCAGAATCTTGGGGCAGATGGGGAGACACAGCAAGGGAGGCTGAGTGAGATAAACTTTAAGAAATCCCATTGGGGGAAGAGGCAGCTATTCCACAGCTAGCACCCAGAGGGCAGAGGCCAGAGCGCAACTCTATCAGCATTGAAAGACTGCATCTTTGTTCCCTCATCCCCTTGCTCTCCCTGGGTCTGACCCTGGGGCGTCTAAAACATTTGCTAGGGAGTTGGATAAGGGAGGAGAGAAGTAGTCAATAGCAGCCAGTTCTCTGCTGCAGGCTTTCAAGCCTGAAGACAACTTGATCTAGAAATTTAGATTAAGAATTAGGTTGGAGTTTCAATATCAACTGTTCTGAACTTTTAAAATAACAGACTCTTCTTGGGCCTTGAACACCTATGGGACCTGCTTGAGATTTTATCTGGGTCCCGAAAAAATGGTCCATGTTTACTATGGAGTGGTGGACAAGATTAAAACTGCTTTCATGTTCACACTCTGTTGAAACTGAGTTCTTCAAAAAATGGGTCACATATACATTTTGGAATGTTTGCTAAAAAAAAATTCAGCTTGATACTTTATGACCTCTTTTTATGTGTATGTGTATACATCCATACACACATATCATAGACACATAATCATAGACTCGTACAGTTGGAAGGATATTTAGAGATGTTCTAGTCCAAAACACTCAGTTCATGATGAGGAAAATTGTTTCATTAGGATCTCTTTCATTTCTAAAGTTCTCTATGACTTTATGGTATTGACAGCCACTCATGGAAGATATTGCAGTAAACAACACTTTTCTCTTAGGGATATGCATTAGACTATTGTAAAGCAGAATGAGGTAACCTCTGGTGTTGGGGAGGAACTCAGGATACCAGTTGGCTCATTGCTTCTGAAGAGAACATAAGGCTGACCGCTTTTTAAAAAAAAAATTGACTGGGGATCTGCCAGCTTAAATAACTGCAGTACTTGACCAAGAGCCAAGCCTGGGAGGCCAAAGACACAGAGTCCAAAGATTGCCCTTGTTTTAGACAAGATCATTCCAATTCACCTTCACAGAATGCTTGGTCCAGGGATTTAGGCTTGTAGGCTTCCAAGATGTCAGTCTTTCCATAGAGCCTTGGCTCTGCATCCCTGGGTTTTTCTCCCGACCCCAATGGCAGAGACAAATCCAGAGGGATCTTTCAAGGAGCTTTAGGCAGGAAAATAGAGGAGTAGGCAATGGCCACAGTCCATTAATCTCATTTTCTTCTGTGTTCTCCATTTAACATCACCAAATTGACTCTCCCTTACCACTCAGGAACCACTTATCCTGTGTAGAATATGATTGGCAGGAGGTGGGCACTTCTACTGCAGCTTGGCAAGCATTCCATGGTTGATAGAGCCCTAAAGATGCTAATACCACTCCCCTTCTCTTCTTAGGCCCCCAGTGGTTTTGAAGTAGCAGCAGTGACTGAGTGGTTAAAGTCTCAGAGCAGAGAGGCCATTGCTTAGAGCTGTGTGTGTGTCAGGGCCTTGCATATTCAGACAGACACTGAGAGCAGTGACAAGTGTATGGAACTTTCTTGGAGAAATCTCTTGAGCGATATGCATTGATAGAACCCAGGAGTTCAGCATCTCAATGGCCTGGGGATTGAAGGAAAAGCAGGCTTGAACACAAGATCTCGTTTCAGCTTCGGGGATCCCCCAGCACAGTTTCAGGTTGACTCTAGTAGGAGACTCAGCTTGTCCCAGCTCTGGGCTAATAAGCCTCCCTGGCCTGCAAGAGCACCCAGGTTCCCACTGCTTAGGTTGCTGGTCACCAAGAATTCTGAAGAAGCTTTAGCTCTATAAGCAAAGCCAATAACCACTCTGTGGTTTTGCTGACATTTTCCTTTATAGTTATAGAGGATGAGGAACTTTTCCAGAAAAAAGAGGAGATCTTAACAGCAAAAAGCTTCCTGCCCTTAGAATGTGATACAATAAAATGACTGAATTAATTGAATGACTGCCCATCAGTTTATTCTCATTGGTATTTTAATTATCTCCCATTTTTTTCTCTTATGACTACCTGTTTGCTTTAAAGGAAACTAATAAAATCACCTTTTAATAGAATCACTACTGACCTCGGCCATTGTATTGTATTAATCAGGGTAGGTAATAACTACTGTTAAAACAACTCCTAAATCTCAGTAATTTGAGACTAAAAAGGTTATTTCTTGAAAACATTAAAGTGCAATTGGGTCTTTGGCAATTGGAGTCAGATCGCTTCCAGCAAGTGGTTCCACCATCTTCTGGGCCTCAGAGCTCTCCACTGGGTCTTCTGCATCTTTCTCCTGGCGAGGGAATAGAGCCAGCGTGAATGACCCTATGGGAGGTTTTAGGGAAGTCGGCACATCACAGCCACTCATGTTCAGGATCAGCTCCGGCCTCACCCCACTGCAAGGGGCTGGGAGAGGTCGTCCAGCACGTGCCCAGGAAGAAGAGCAGACTGTGGTCCTGGTGAGCACGGCAGTCTCAGCAGCAGCCCACTGATCCTCCTGCTGGAAGCAGTGTGTGGGGACTATGACCCCAGGTTCTAGAGTCTAGCCAGACTGTCTGCACCGGAATTCTGGCCCTGCCACTTGTAGCTGTATGACCTTCTTTGTCAAATGGGCATAATAATGGTATTCACCTTTTAGGGCTGTGGTGAGGGTTAAACGAGATGACTCCTGTAAGTATGTACTGAACTTAGAACAGCGGCTGCACATGGTAAATGCCTGAGGAATATTCGATGTTCATCATGAATGGGAAGCACTTAGACCAGGTCTGATAAGAGGATGCAAGAGGACATCAGCTGTAATGTTTCTCCTTTCTCTTACTGTGACTTCAACTACAAATGTCATTTTCTAACATGTTCAAGGTCCTCTACAGACCTCCATCTGCATCTCCTTTTCTTTTTTGCTCTCTTCTTTGCTGCAAGTTTGGGTGGCTATTTCTGTTCCTGATTTTTATTTCTTTCTCCTCCATCATGTACCCTCAAGCTGTAAAAGTCTTCCTTATTTATGCCCCACTCTGGCCTCCAGTCCCCTGCCTGCCATCAAACACCTCCTGAAAAGTTCCTCCTAATGAAACCTTGTCTTTATTGCCCATGTAAAGAATGGCTCTAAATTAAGTGGAGTGGTCCCCTCTGGTTTTCTATTCCCCCAGCTTTTATTGTATCAATTCTCATAGGAAGTGAAACCCAGCAGAATCTGGGCTATTAGCAGCAGCCATGCCAGTAACTGGGAATCAGATTTTATGGAGTTTCTGAGATACTGATAGGACAAAGTCAGAAAATAGAACCTGAGATAATTAACAGATTTCATAATTGCTTTACCTGTATAAAAGCAATCTGGAGAATTTCGGTTGGTATCCTCATAGACAATGAGCTTTAAGAGGGTAGGCGTTTTGTTTTATTTGTAGCTGTAGCTCCCTCACCGGGAACAGTGCACATAATAGGTGTTCGCAACTTTTTTGCTTAACTAAGTGTTAGCAGCAGAGGGGAATGGGTAAATGGTAAATGAGAACAAGGGAATATTTATTTATTAAAGACTACTTTTTTTTTCTACCACTACTTTTTATGGATTTTTAATTAAAAGAGTAAAGTCATTAGTAATAAATATTTTTCTTTGCACCAAAAAGGACACTAGCAATGTTGGAAGGACTAGCATATTTTATAAAAGCATATGTCTTAGATCCAAATGGCCAGTCTTCTTCATCATATTATTCATTTTCTTTTAAAAATTGTCAAGAAGACACATTCTTCAGATTCAGTTTAATTTAAAAAAGGCAATTACTCATATGTGCACATTGGTGAAAAATTTTTTTTCTTGTGGGGAAGATAAAATGATTCTTAAATTATTTAGAAGAAAAAAACTCATGAAATTTAGCACACAAAAAAATAGAAAAATAATGACGGCTAATTTGCCCAACCTGTATTAAATAACAATATAAAGCTTTACTAAGTGGAACCCAAGGCACTACAGCTGGAATAAGATAGTAGTATCCAGCATTTATTAGTTGTTTTCTTTGTTTCATGCACTGTTAAGTGCTTTACAAGCATTACCTAATTTTATCTCATACATAACAATGACGTGAGGTAGCTACTATTTTTATCTCCACCCAAGAAGAAAGCAGAGCAGTGAATTAAGTAACAACCATCCCCATTCACACAGCTGGTTACGTGTGGGACTTTATTCAAATCTAGGTTTCCCATCCTCAGAGCTTGTAAAAGATCTTTTAGAAGAACTTAACATATGAAAAAGTTTTAATCATGTACATAACTTAAAATGTCATATAATACCTCAAAGCTTCAAATGAAGCCCAATGTCACACTCTTACACACACACACACACACACTGAATTCTCACACCCCAAAGGCAGCCACTTTCAATTATTTTAGGTTTTGCTGTTACTGAAACAGGAGGGAAGGGGGCAGGGCACAACCTTTAAAGAATGACATAGCCATAGGACATGACAAAAACTGATTAGAACCAACTAGGTCCAAGGTGGTGGAAGGTTCCACTTCCAGGGGACCTTGAGCCTCATTTTACGCTCATTGTAACACATTAGCATGCTAAGTGACACACCCACCAGCACCATGACAGTTCTGAGGCCAACCATAAAAGGTCAAAAAATGGGCAGTGGCTGAATTCCTGGAAATCCCCACCCCTTCCCCAAAATAGTTGGAATAATGCTCCCACTGGTTAGCCTATGAAATTGCCAAGCTCATAAAAACTAACCACCCCATATTTCAGGGGCTCTCGCCTTCTGAGATGGCCCACACTGTGTCTGTGGAGTGTGTTTCTCTCTAAATAAATCCACTTGTTACCTATCACTTTGTCTCTCACTGAATTCTTTCTGTAACAAGACATTAAGAACCTGAGCTTCATTAAGTCCTGAGACCAGGTGTGTGATCTCAATGAAAAGACCATGGGTTCAAGTCCCAACCTGAGTTGTACGGTTTCATTACTATTTAATGAATATTTAATGATATTTCTAAATGTAAACCTTACATTGCTATTTCTTGATACTTTCAATTTTAGACCTTATCTATTGACTTCTGAGTCTGAAAGATGAGGATTTATCTCTTTTCTGCATAATAGTTTCCTATCCTCACCTTATGGTAATTAAATAGTTGGTTAAAACAATATTTACTGTTACATTATAATAATATAAATATTATTCACAAAGTCAGGGGTAGACCATGATCACATTCTACTGCTTGTAACAACACCCCATCCCTTCTTGAAGTTAATTCTTGTCCCATTTTCTTAGTTGCTTTGTCTTCCATGTACCTATCACAGATTAAGTCCCCCAAATCTCCTCTACAATTATAAATGTCCTCTTGATATAAATCAAACACATCAATCCTATTAGTTTCATTTTGTCTTTCTTTGAAATATCTTGATGCTCGCCATCTTCCTGCTTTTTTTAAAATTAATTTTTATTGGAGTACAGTTGATTTACAATGTTGTGTTAGTTTCTGCTGTATAGCAAAGTGAATCAGTTATACATATACATATATCTATTCTTTTTTAGATTCTATTCCCATATAGGTCATTACAGAGTATTGAGTAGAGTTCCCTGTGCTATACAGTAGGTTCTTATTAGTTATCTATCTTATATATAGTAGTGTGTATATGTCAATCCCTATCTCCCCACATCTGTGAAATTTTAAAGCAACAACAACAACAAAAAATCAGAGCAAAACATTACATTCTATTCAATTATTATGGTTTGTAAAGTTAACTTTCAAATGTTAAAGATAAAACACACCTGAGAAGCTTCTTTATGTTTTGTTTTAAGTTTCTTATAAGAACCAGCATTTCACTGAAAACATAACAAGAGGTGGATTATTTTTACCTGATGCTCCATGTCTGTGTGTGCACATATTTGGGTCTGGGCTACACGTAGCCAATTCTCTATCACTGGGAACTGCTTTGAAAGTTGATAGGTCCAGGCCTCTTTCCTTCCTTCTCCCCCTTCGAGAGTTCAAGAGCACAGCCACAGGATGGGAAAATGGTTAAGAGAAATGAGAACACAGAAGTCAGTTTGTTTTGCTTCTTGTGAGCAGTTGTGCTAAAAGGTTTAAGTGAGGAGAGAGAAAGTAATGGATAATCCATTAAAATGCTGTGCCTTAGGAGTACCATCAACGCCTCTCACTTTCTGCTAGTGTCATTCCCATAAAGGAAAATTGCTGGATCATGTTCCTCCTGCCCCTCCACCCTGGGAAACTGTAATCTTCACACCTGACTGGCTGTGGGACTGGCTGGTGAACGGATCAGCTTCATCACACCCCACCCCCATCCTCTTCTCCACTTCCTACAGTCTCAGAAGTTGGCTCTCCTTTCCTGAATAGGTCTACTGATGAAGAAATGAGGTCAAATTAGCATGAAGTATCATTTCGAGAAAGAAAAAGTTAGCGATGCTAACACTTTTGATACTGGGGCAGGTTTGTCAAATATGTTAAGATTTCCTTTTTGCCTAACCAGTAAGGTTACCATTTTATAAGAACCAGTCCAGATTTCCTCCTACTCTGACCTGTACCACCTACAAAAAGACTCTGGTTTTGAGTGTCAGGATCTTGAAGAGGTACAATGTTGACACTCTGGATTATCATTTCAATTTCTTTTCCAATTTGTTCATGTCTAGAGTCTTTTTATTTATCTACTTTTAGGCTCTGAGAGAGTGACTCTGGGACTACAATTTAGAGTGGAGGAATAAAAGTAGAGAAATAATTTTGATACTTAATATTTTGTTTTATTAAAAGATAATTTACTGGCTTTAAATCACAAAAAGATAAAGAGCCAAAACAGAGAGTACATAGCTTAAATAATGACGTTTTTTCTCTAAGAAATATAGGAAAATCCGTATCACTTAACCTCAAATAAACTTGTTATATCCTTTATATGTTCTTTTTTCCTGCAACATCTACCCCAGTGCAAGCATCAATGAATGTTTGTTGAAAGAATGAATGACTGCTGATCCACAACAAGCTAAGGCAAGGACGGAGAGAAGATGCCAGAAAAGGAGATAGTTTCCATATCTCAACATTAGAACTGGATACTTAAGGGGCCTTCCTGCCTATCTGAGTGGTGTCTGAGTTCTTGGGTCATGTGGTTTAAAGCAACCTTTCTCCTTACCAACCAATAGTGATTGGTTATGCAACTAGCCGAGTAATTCAAACCCATATCTATCCATTCTTGCACAAAAGATACATACTTTGCCTGGCTCATGAATAAATAAAGGCTTGTTAATCCCCTTGACTCTGGGAGAGTTGGCCTAAGGAATGGCACTGTCACACCCATTTTCTGCCTTTCATCCCTTACCATGGGTTCCTGTTTATTTCTTAGCTAGGAGGGCGGTTAAGGAGGACACATGCATTTCCTGAGTGTTATAGGGTGTGGGGTGGTAACAAGATCAGATGTGAAGTCACAGAGCGCGCTGCCTACATTAAGACTGGGCCATCTGAATGGAAAAACTGACTGAATTGAGCTGTGAACTGTTAATTAGGCTCACAAGGCAACAGGGAGAAACAGCATTCATCCAAGAGTACACATTTGGGTGTGATTTGGCTCAAGGTGAACTCTGAGGGGAATCCCATTCTGATTGCAGTGTTAAGTCATGCATGCATATATGACCTGGTTTCATTAACCCTTGGATTAAATTATATCTCATGAAAGGTTACAATTTAGTACAGTAAAACCTAGGCAAGTCATGGTTACTCTTGAGACAGGCATGAGTCCTGTTTCTCAGACTCAGTGTTAGCAAAGGGGTAGCTTTTAAAAATATTACTGCAGTGCACTGTGCAGTCCTGCAGCCTGTCTCCTGCTTCAGCAGTGTTTGGGATGTGCCTTGTTCCAGCCTCTGACCACCGTCCAACCTCTTTTCCAGTCACAACCTTCTGAACCATCTTCCCGGCCAGCCATCCTCTGCCTCCAAGGTCAACCAATGCTGTTTTTTGAGCTTAGTTTCTTATTGCATGTGAATCAACCATGAGTTCCCAGATGTGTGAGAATTATTCCACCGAGCTGGAGGCTGCCGTCAATGGCCTGGTCAACCTGCATCTGCAGGTCTCCTACACTTACCTCTCTCTGGGCATCTATTTTGACCGCAGTTATGTGGCTCTAGAGACCACTTCTTCTGTGAGTTGGCTGAGGAAAAGCTGAGGCCTCCAAGTGTCTCCTGACGATGCAAAACCAACACCGCAGCCACACCCTCTTCCAGGAGGTGCAGAAGCCATCCCAAGATGAGTAAAACCCTAGACGCCATGGAAGCTGCCATGGTCCTGGAGAAGAACATGAACCAGGCCCTTTTGGATCTGCTCCCATCTCTCTGACTCCCTGGAGAGCCGATTCCTAGACGAGGAGGGGAAACTCATCAAGAAGATGGGCAACCACCTTACTAACCTCACAGGCTGGCTAGCCCCCAGGTTGGGCTGGACGAGTGTCTCTTGGAAAGGCTCACCCTCAAATACAACTAGGAGCCTCTGGAGCCCAGTGGCCTTCTTCTGGAGGGGCCCCTTTGTCATTCCTCTGGTGTCAAAGCTTCTGCCTGAGCCTTTCCCTGCAGTCAGTAGGCAGTTTTTAAACCACGCTGAAGCTCTCTCCCAAGCTGTGAACCAAACAGAAACAAGAAAGCATTTTGCAGAAAAAATAATTTTTTAAGTGCTCTTAATCCTGAAAGCTTTCCTCCTAAATGTTACATCTATTGGTGTGCTGGTAAACTAGATCTCAAATAAAAGAAAGCACTGATTTGTAGTGTTTGCCAATTTTCATGGTGTAAATGTTCCCACCATGGCCAGTGCCAAGCCACCAATGTTCACAAAACTCCTGAATATTATATTCAATAATCAAATCTTGCAAGCAGTTAAGACCTAGCTCCAGCACATCCATGAAAGCAAAATCTTATTCACTTTATAAGCCTTTATTAGAATCATACAAAGGGCTTTATGGAAGCCTGCATCTTCATCCATAGGTGAAGACAGGACGTGGCAAAGGGAAGATGGTGATTGCTAAATGCCCTATGATGGAGATTTAATGGGCTAGCTCTCAGGGACTACAGATTCAAGGGAGCGAAGGGACCCTAAATGATTTCAATTCATTTTTTCCTTGTATTACATGCCCCTTGCCCCCCACTCCCCGCTTACCCCAAGTCATTTGTTCAGAGAACACTGGGATAGATATCTTAAACTACTTAGACATGCGAGAACAGTGCCTTGGTTTTCAGCTTTCCTTGAATTCAAAGGCTTGCTTGGTTTCATCATATAGATCTGCAAAAACTGTCATAGCTTCCTTCTAGCTGTAAACTATAATGTTGATTGGCTTCACCTTCCGTTTATTGTTCTTTTCTTACATACTTTCAGAAACTGCTCTTGTTATAAGTTATACTTTCAAATACAGTTAGTGTTTGGTTCAATACAATACAAATGGCAGAGCAGGGCTTAGTAATGAAGTCTCTCTAGTCCCATGGTCCACATACATAATTCCCCCAAAATTGTATTCCTGCTGCAGAAATTTCATAGGTGTGGTATACCTTTGGCATAGCCTCCTTTCTGGATTTATTTATTCAGATTATCTGCCATCCAGGCAAAATGGAGCTACAGTTAATATTTGTAGGAAGAACCCACCAACCCAGTAATTTGTGCTAAACCAGAGTTTTTGGAAGGTACAGTTTTTTCACCTCATTTTCCTTAGTTCCCTTCAGTAATTTTTTCCAGTAAACACTTAACTCTAAGGCTCTCATCTTCCTAGAATTAAGCCGATATAAATAGACTCCTGTGACTCCAGCTTATTATCCCTTCCAACTCTACTGGGTCACAGCTTGACACACAATATGATTTTAGAAACCCATGCCAAGTGACTGATTAGAAATATAGTGCCTCCCAGAAAGACAAACATAACCATTGATTTTGATTTTGCCCCTACTCTTTGAGTGTACTGATGCATGTCTCTAAGCAAGTGTATCCTGGCATTTTAAAAGTGGTCTTTTGAAAACAACCCTTTGGAATCCACCATGAGCTTAAATGGGGTAATTAAGAAGGATCATATTTAACCTTAGCATGAAATACAACACTCAAGTCAAAAACTAAATTAAAGGAACATGATAGCGGCTCTCACATGTAGTAGCTAGACATTCTTATTGCTTTCAGGGGAAAATGATATTTTAAAATCAGGAAATTCTATCAGAACCACATATTTCCTAGACATTGAGATAGAAATATTAATACTGGTAGATGAAGACTGTCAACAAACTGTAGGTCGCTATCAAAACTAGAGTTCTTCAAAGTGAATACCTTCCCATTCTGACCTCCGTTTTAGTCCAACCTTGGTCTTTCGGGCAGCTGAATGAGTTCCAGGACATCTCCAGAGGCCATATCTGGGAAGTCAATGAATAAATTGTATCAAAAGCCGAAGAGTTTCCAGTCAGCATGTTCATCTGGCATAGCTGTCACCAGAAGGACAAAGGTAACTATCACATTAATATGTAAAAAACAGGAAATGTCTTGTTAATAAATCCCTAGCAAAAATTTTATTAACGGTGAATGGTAAATCACCTTGCAATTGCTAGTGGTCCACAGACTAGGAAAGATGAGAGCAATATTCACTTTATTGTGGTGGTCTGGAGCTGGATCTGCAATATCACCAAGGTATTCCTGTATTAGCTGTGTTGCATTGGGCAAATTACTTATCACTCTCTGCGCTGGTTCCTTGTCTGTACTTGGGGGATATAGGTTGATGTAAAGATCCAAATGAAATAATGTATGCAAAGTTATGATCCTTAGCAATGAAGGGAAATATAAGTGGTAAAAGAACAACAAAAAAAATCATTTTAGAAGAAAGAGTTGCTTGAAAATTTTTTAAAGTTGGGCACAACTTGGTGAATACCTCTGATTTGGTTAGTAAAATATTGGCCGAGGAAGACTCTACCCCAAACAAGCAACTTTACCTAGAAACAAAAGGATAGTTGCTCTATTTAAAGAGGTGGTAGTGGGCAGTACATTACTTTTTCGTAGCTAAGCAGAGATTGTTAAATCAACTTGGATGGAAAGGCCCAACATTAGAAGATTCTGTGTGCGTATATATAACTGCAAGTGTTGGGGGAATAGTGGGTTTTATACAGGGGTGTTTTGTTTTGTTTTGATTTATTGCTTTGACCTCTTAGCTATCCACCTGGTGATCTCTTAGGGCCTGAGCTTTTATTAGTGTGGTAATCTTTTGAATAATTCATAAATATTCTAATTCTCCCCTTTCCTGACACAAACGGAAGGCTTGCATTTCTCTATCCCCTTTGAAGTTAGGCATGTCCATATGACTTAATTTGGCAAATAAAATGTGAGAGGAAGTAATGAGACTCACCTCTGATTTTCTCTATTTTGGTGACCAAGGAAGTACAAGTTGAAATGGAATCTACATCAGCCAACTCTGCCAGTTGGAAATGGGACATGCATCGAGAATGAGAAAAAAAATTGTGTTAGCCAATGAGATTTTGGGGTTTATTACTGAAGCAGAGACTAAGCTATCCCAGCTAGTCTAGGCAGTGAAGGGCCAGGTATCTACTTGTGGATGGACATGGATTCAGAAGTAGCTAGGTGACACAACTGAACAGCCTAACTGATACTTACAAAGAATGATTCTTCAAAGATAAAAATAGCCCACAAAAAAAAAAAAAGGGAAGAAAGAAAGAAAGAAAAAAGAAAAGAAACCCTTCAGAATCTATGTCCTGAGAGCTCTTCCATTTGCACCAGGATTTGCTCTGCCTCTAGCTACTGTCTAGCTTGGGAGGTTGATCCATAGGCTTTCCCTTTTATAATCCCTGATTCAGATAACTATCATTAGCAAAATGAGACTGTGGACTAGTAACTTCTTCCATTATCACTTCTTATATCTCTCTACCTTGCCAACTCCCTATCTCCCTACTTCCTTCCCTTCCTTCTTTCCTAAAAACAAAATTAGCTGAATGAGTGGCTAAGTATGTTCTAGGTATTGTACACATTTCTAGAAGTGCAAAGCCAAATAACTGTGATTTGGCCTCAGAGGAGCTTCTATTTAGTTAATGGCACAGTCTGACCTCCCTAAATAAATAATACTAACATAAAATGGTAATGTTATACTTGAGATATTTGCTGAATAACATACAGGCTTGGAAATAACATGGAGTGACTATGATCTTACATGGCTAAACCTTGAACTTTCAATCAATCCAAACAATACACAAACATCTTAGTAAGGAGATCTGCAGTTAGTAGTAGTCTTTCAAAGTTTGCTATGTCATAAGTATGGGAATGTCTTGTGTAGGCAGAGACCTTTATTTTGAAACAGAAAAAAGAATGATTAAATACGTAGAGTATTTGAGGAATGTATGAGGAATGTCTATTTTATTCTGTTAGGGCAGGATGTAGATCTTTCCAACTCATATGATCTTCTCAGTATCAGAACAATCAATCATATCTGAAAGTGACAATAGGTGGAAATAATCAAATAACAAAGAAGATACATAAACATTGTTAAGTGATTTGGGCTCTAGCCAGGAGTTAACAATGTTAGAAAATACTTTGCAGATGATTATACACTTAAAAGCCATAAACACTGAGTGATTAAAGAAATTTACTATTTTAATTTTAATTAAGTTTTGTTAGTCCAAAGTAGAATTGCGATAAATGTAAAAAACATGTATGGAATGTGCTTTCTTTTTTATTCAGCAAAGCAGACATTTTTTAAAAACATAAAATCATTCAAAAAACCCAGCAAACATGCCACAAAGCAAACCAAACACAGCTAAGTTTCCCTGATGATAACGTGTCGTGACTTTTTATTTTGGCGTGTAGAGGTCATCGAAACTCACAGACTTACAATATATGCACAAAGGTTCTAAGTGCTTATTTGGAACAAAGAATTTTGAGCTGTAAAACCATGAATGGCTTACAGAATGCAATTTACTAAATTAGTCTTTGTTCTTACAAAGTAATCTTATCCTTTAACAGTTGAAAATATATATAATCTATATTTTTACAATCAGTGACCCACAGTCACTGATTAATTTTCATCATTGGTGGAAATGGCAGAGTTTTCACTCTCTTCAGCTGGTGGGCTGTGTCCCCGCTGGCTTGGAATAGCAGGAAGCACTCGGCTTGTCCATAGAGGTTCTCCAGATAGAACTGGGAGGAAAGAATAGAATGAAAAACTTTCAAGGTTTGCATCTCTCAGAGTCTCACAAGGAATGATGGCAGGAGAACTGTGTTATTTCTGAAGGAATGGAGGCCCTTCTGAGAAGCTTTTCTTGGGGAGAGCTAAACCGCAGGAGAAAGCCGTATCTATCTATTCAGGCTTTACCACATCTAGTCAGGGGTGCCAAATATGCACAAATACAAGGCGGGGCCAAGTTTGATCAAAACATGATCAGGCTGTTCGTGCCTAGCACAGCCTTCTTTTCCTTGGGTGGCATAGCCCTTGATGGCCAGGTCAGCACAAGGCTCTAAATAAGCCCCAAGACGTTTGTACTGTGCTTTTATGCAAAAGTCAAAAGGTTCTCAGGTTTCTTTTAGGAAAAGCACTGTACCTTTCCACTTCTTTTTCATAGACCTACAGTTGATCAAAGATCTTTATCTTCCAGTCTCCTTAAATTTAATTGTGCAAAGCAAAGCCCCTGGGTTCTGCCAAAGAAAATCCCGTTACTTTGGCTTCCCCAAGCCACACCAGGATTCAAGGCTGAGTGATTCTTCCCTTAATTAGATGTCTTTGTGACTACATTTCTGCTTAAAGACAAGGTCAGACTTGTATTTCATTCAATGATTGAATTCACACCATCCAAAACTCTCCCTTTAGACAAATTAGTAAGGGCAAAGGAAATAATCTGTCAAGGCAGAGATCTTGGTTTGTGCTACTAACTCTGTGTGTGACCTTGGACAAATCTCTGCCTCTCCCTTTCCTTATCTGAAAGAAGACAGAGTTGTACTAAGACCGCAGGGTTCTTTGTTTTTACCTAAAGGGTTCTAGAACTCTTGCTTTGTCCCATCTGAACTGTAGCCTGGGGCAGAAAAGATATATTGGATATTTACTCGTGCAAACAGCTGCAAAGGGTTTTATGTACATTATCTCATTTAATCCTCTCAACAGTCTTATCAGGTTGCACTACTCTTATAAGCTAAGTGAAGAAACTGAAGTACAGAAAGGTTAAGGAACTTGTCTTAAATAGGGCAGCTTCTAAATCATCTAACCTCTGCAATTAAGAAGATGTGGGGGGAGAGAGGGGGAGAGAGAGAGAGAGAGAGACAGAGAGACAGAGAGACAGAGAGAGAGAGAGTGTGTGTGTGTGTGTGTGTGTGTGTGCACACAAGTGCTTGAGTATATGTTATAAAAGAGTGGGTTGGGGTAGGAAGAACAGGAAGGAAGGAAATTAAAATCCAATGAGTAGAGGCTTCCCTGTCGGTGCAGTGGTTGAGAGTCCGCCTGCCAATGCAGGGGACATGGGTTCAAGCCCTGGTCCGGGAGGATCCCACATGCTGCGGAGCAACTGGGCCCGTGCGCCACAGCTGCTGAGCCTGCGCTCTAGAGCCCGTGAGCCACAACTACTGAGCTCACATGCCACAACTACTGAAGCCCGCGTGCCTAGAGCCCGTGCTCCTCAACAAGAGAAGCCACTGCAATGAGAAGCCCGCGCACCGCAATGAAGAGTAGCCCGCGCACCGCAATGAAGAGTAGCCCCTGCTCACTGCAACCAGAGAAAAAGCCCGAGCGCAGCAACGAAGACCCAACACAGCCAAAAAAAAAAAAAAAAAATCCAATAAGTATTACCTGTTTCATGTGACAGCTGACTCGGTATCCTGTAATTTTGCTTCTGGCTCTGCTACTTACTACCTAAATAATGGGCAAATTATGTGACCTCTCTGAACTCAGTTTTCTCATCTCTACTGCCTCAGAGTACAGATATAAGGATTTACAAACTCCAAATTTCTAGGCATGAGGCTCAGGAATCCCCTTTATAACAAGCACCCCAGATAATACTTAGGCACAGGCAAACCTGATCACTTGGTGAATAGAATATATTAACAGTTTATAATGTGAGAAGTTTTGCATAAAATAACGCTAAAAGTAAAACTGATGAACAGCATCTACTTGATTATTCCTTTCTGCTTAGGAATGCATAGCCCGTGAGTGCAGAGGTAAGACACATTTCTATCTGTCCAACATAGTAAGGAAAACAATGTCAGGAAGCCAGTCTTAAGAGAAGAATTTTTAAAGCATTAAAGACATTAAATAGTACATAGCAAAATAAACTTCTGTTATTGTTTTTATAGTCCAAACACAAAAATTCCTCAAGGGGGGGAGTATATTTTTAAACAAGCATTACCATGTTGGATGAAGCTTTAAAGACTGTCTCTATTTTATTTTCCTGTAATTTACAGGGTTTGGCGCCTGATGTTCTCTTGAAAAAAATGAAAGTAAACCAAAATAACATTTAGTCCAGTCTAGACGTGTTAACAGTGTTAACCTTTGCAAAGGAAGCTCAGGAAGATTCAAAATACTTACATTTTTGGTCTGGTAGGGGAGCCAGGTTGTTCCGGGTGAAAGGAAGATCCCAGATTTTAGGTCTGTTTGGGGAGAGATGCTGAAAATTTTGTCCTGGGGACAAACATATTTGCATCAATCATATGAGACTCAACCAAGTGCAAATTATAAAATCTAATGGATAAAAGAATCATAAAAGTTGTTATAGATCATGAAATTTATGATGTTAACAACAACAACAACAACAAAATACTAATAGCTATACCATATTCAGTTTCTATCACATGCCAGTCACCGTTTAAATGAAAGGAAAAGGTATCAGAAATCATTGCTTGAGTAAACTATTTAAATAAAATTTTATAAACAAGCACAGTTGCCCATGTACTCTACAAAACTTAAAAGTTTGAAAAATAACATAGGGTGTTAGTGTATCACATATTGGTCAATCTGGGTTGAATGAGTGGGTGATGAGTAGGATATATTCTTCTAGAGCTGTGTTTCTTAGTCCTGGCTGCACAGAGAAATTATCTGAGGAGTTTAAAAAAAGATGCTACTCTGGCTAAACACCACACTAAATAAATGAGTATCTCTGGGGCTGGGATAGGATGCCAGATTTTTGTCAGCTCCCAGGTGATTCTGATGTGAATCCAGGATTGAGACTCACCGATCTAGAAGATGGGAGCTGAGTGAAAGCACTTGGGAGATCTGGATGATCTAATTTAGATGACCAGTAGTTATGCTGGAGCTATGCATAACAGCTCTTAAATTTTCAGGAATTTTGTGAGCTGGTTGACATCATACTTGGTGGCTTGACATCAGCCATGGTGGGAGTATTTACATCAGGGAAATCAGCAAGTACTGATTTTTCTCTGAAGAGCCACCTATTAAACATTTATTAGCACATGACTGATTATAAGAGATGGATGCTCCAAACACCTGAAAATAGAAGGGACTACACAAAAGTTAAGTTAACAAGTTGACCAAATGGTATAATAAGTAGGAGTTTGGGCTCTGGGGTCAGACAGGATTAGGCTTAATTCCCAACTTGGGCAAGTAATGTTCTGTCTCTAAATCTCAATTTCCTCATATGTAAAATGCTGAAAATAATTTTATCTGTCTTTTTCAGTTGTCATAAAGATTAGGAGAACAAAGGTAAAGCATTTAGCTTATAGAGTAAACAATAAACATTAGCAATTATTACAGTGTTATTCTGTGGCATGTTTAACATGATCTCCTGGACAGTGGGGCATGTATTCATTTGATCTTTTATTTAGTAGTCTAGTAGGAACCAGAATCACTACAGCAACACTCATAGGGTTTAAGTCTTCCATTTGGGTAAAGCGGTCCTTAGAATAGGGGAAAAAAGGCATTAGCCATGACCCACCTCCCACCTGCTTCGGTGAGTCCAGTGGTAGATTTGTAGGGGCAGTCATCTGAGCAGTGTCATTTGATGAATATTAAGCAAAATGTCTAGTCTTCTTGGTGGACATTTTGCCATTATATTTTTATTCCTTTGAACTTTGAAGGTTAAATAACCTCACAAGCCATTATTTAAAAAGAAAACATTCCTAAGTAGAATTACAATAAAACCCATATCAGCTCATACCTGATTATTCATCCATGAACACTTGAGCAGAAATTTGCAAAACTAAAAATGAGATAATGATAATTATGGATAATGCATATTGAGCACTTACTATTGTCAAGGACTGGACTAACTGCTGTAGGCATAATCTCATTTAATCCTAACAATCACCTTCCCTTGTGAGATAGATACTATTATCATCCCCATTTTACAAATGAGGACACTGTGGCTTGGAAAAGTTCTAAATTGTCTGCAAGATCACATGATGGGAAATGTCACCCAGGCTCTGGACCTAAAATCCACACTATCCTGCCTCCTTAGGGGCCAAAGCAATATTGATAGGATGGGAGAAGTGGCAGAGAAGGACTTCAGCAGTGATTTGGGAGGAGGTGGGAGGAGAGTTAAACTTTTTTCCACACTGGCATTTTGCTCAGTTTTGAAGGACAAGGCAGAATGTGCATAGTCCAAAGTTCTCTTATCTGTGCTGTAGGCACCTTCAGGGAGTGTCCAGCCTGTGGGGACAGGGTTGAGGACCACTGTCTTAGGATAAAAAGGCAGGAAACGTTTTCATCGTTAAATGAGGAAACAGAAGTGAATGAAGATTAAGAATAATTCAGCACTCATCTATTGCAAACTCACTGTATTCCAGAGCCTAGAGTACAAACAGAAGGCAAGGTGCTCAGGAGCGGCTGATGGGAAGAGGGACAGGTAAAGTTGTACTTTTGAAGGCCATGAGTAGTGCTGTGAGGGTATCAAAGAAGAAAGAAGGGTCCAGAGAGGTCAATGTGTCTTGAATCCCACAGACCTCGCTTGAACATCTGCTCTGCTACTTCCTAGCTGGCTCCGTGACCTTAGGTCGGTGGGCTAACCACTCTACTCCTCAATTTCTTCATCTCTAAAATGGGGATAAAAATTCCTCTCCCGCAGTGCTGTTGAAGGGGAAGTATGTGGTTCACTGCCCCAGAGGAGGCTTAACAAGGCAGAGATATTCTTTTATGATGGATAGTAAAAATGGGTCACACCTCCTACAGCAGTAAGGGTAACTTCTACATAGGAGGCAAGTTTGGGGCTGGTTCTTAAAAGATTGTAGGAATCTGTCAAGCACACAGTGGATGGAAAGTAAAAATAACATGGGCAAAGATGTCATAGAGTAAAAAGGTATGTAGTTGTATAGGAACTAAGAGATATTCAAGGAACTGTTCAAGGGGATGAGGGTGAGAGGAGAGGATTTGAGACGGGAGGTGCAGAAGTTGAGAATGGGAAGTGAGGCCAGGCCATGTTGGGAGGACTTTGTTTGCCAGCTAAAGAATCTGGCCTTCGTCGTGTTAAGATGCAAAGCTTCTGATGGGTTTAAACAGAGGTGGTCACGGCATCAGACCTACCTACTATCAGACCTGAGGAGGAGAGTGCGTTGTTGCTGGGATACTCTAGAAAATACTGGAGAAGAAAGTTCTCTCTTGAGGGAGAAAGGAAGCAAACACTTTCTTAGCTTCCTTGTGAAAGCTTGCAAATAACCAGGCTGGTAGCAAACACCACAGAGCTTTCTGTTCAATTTTCTCTGAAAGCTGCTCTCAATGAATTAAGCTGATGTGCTCCAAATTCCCTCATTAAGTTAAGTGCCTCATCCCGCATCTCTCTCCATCTAGCCCACTGACAGGTCTCAATAAATGTTAAGCAATAATCATTACAGCTAAATGTTCAGGGCTGCTGATGTAAGCACAGGACATTAGCTGCCAGGAATTCACACGGTAGCAATCACTGCTAGCCCATATTATTTCTACTAAATCCAGGGTGGGAAAAGAGAAAATCCAAAGTAAAGGGACCATCCAAGTTCAAGCCAGTGGTGCTGTGGTATGATTTATAGTATCCAACTGCTTTACTACTTTAGGTTTCAAATCAAGTATGGGAGCTCAGTGTAGAAATCTACTGAGTTTCAACCTGCCTAGACTAACAACTTAAACCCCTTAAGTGAACCTCCCCAACTGTACTCTGGAAGCTTCAGTAGTTCTAAAAACAACACCTCAAGCTGGGTTAAAAATATCCACAAAAATAAAATCTATAAGGCAGAGAGAAATCTTTTTATTTTGGGGAGTACAGTGTAATTTCTAAGAAAATCACATTGTAGGTAATTTGGTAAGCATACTAACAAACTGGACTTTGAGACTTAAAGAGAGAAATATGTACATTGCCATGGGATAGCTTCCTATTTAGGAGGTCTTGGTTCAAGTTCTGAATATGTCCTTAGTGACATATTCAGAACAATTAGTTGTAAGACTGAGCAGATTCTAGGCCATGTAAATTACAACTGGAAAGGGCCTCATGAAACAAAATGGTCCCAGACTCTGTATCCAGAGGGTAGGAAAACTGTAGCCGAGAGAGATGACATGTCTTGCCCTATCAATCAGGGCTCAGTCAGGAAAACAGAGACTTCTTTAGGCCTTTGAAACAGAGGGAATTTCATACAGAAAGGTGGTGATACTGGTTGGTGGAAAAGGTGAGAAGCCAGAGGACAGGGTAGAGGACAATCCAGAGATTAACCACAGCAGGAAGATGCAACCACTTCTAGGCTGGAGTGATAAGGGGAAGAGTTGGTATTACCAAGGCTCAGAAGCTAGTGGGAGCCAGAACCACAGAGTGAGGGGCTTTGTGGAGGAAGTGGGAGGAATTGGAAGCCCTGCTGGAGAATCCATAGGAAGCAGAGGGACACTGTGTAGAACTACACTTGTTTTCCTCTTTCTCCTGCTCTTATTCTTTTGCCAGTGCCTCTTGGTAATTGGCCAAAAGTACCTGGAAGCAGCTGCAAGGGAGCCTGGGAAGTGTAGTTTCCTGAGATACAAAGTAGAGCTGGAGGGAAGAGACTAGATCTGAGAGCAAAAAGGCAGCTGACTAGCACATTTACTTAAATGTCATCATCTTTTAAACAAAGGTCATCTGTACCTTGTCTCTAAGGCATAGTGCTTAGCATAGGGCCTGGCACATAGTTTAAAAAAATAAAACCCACAAATGTGTATGTGTGTATAGTACTATGCTCAATCACTGTTCTAAGTATTTTATATGTATCAATTTGTTTAACCTTAACAGCAACTCACAGCCCTACACGTTAGGTACTTCCTCCCATTTTTTTTTTTTTTTTTTTTCTGTACGCGGGCCTCTCACTGCTGTGGCCTCTCCCACTGCGGAGCACAGGCTCTGGATGCGCAGGCTCAGCGGCCATGGCTCACGGGCCCAGCCGCTCTGCAGCATGTGGGATCTTCCCGGACCGGGGCACGAACCTGCGTCCCCTGCATCGGCAGGCAGACTCCCAACCACTGCACCACCAGGGAAGCCCCCTCCCATTTTTGACATGAAGAAACAACAGCTCAGAGAGATTCAGTAACAGCAAGTAAATGAGAGAGTCAGAATTTGAACCCAGATAGTGTGACTTTAGAATCCCTCTCTTGGGGCAATTCCCTGGCAGTCCAGTGGTTAGGAGCTGGCTCTTTCACCGCCGTGGTCCCAGGTTTGATTCCTGGTCAGGGAACTAAATCCCATAAGCCGTGTGGTGCAGCCAAAAAAAAAAAAGAATCCCTTTCTTAACCACTGGATGTGCTGCCTCTTCATAAATCAGGATAATAGACATTTATCCTTTAAAGACATTATCCATTAAAGAATGAGTGAAAGAACTAAGGTTCTTTCCTTTTAAAACTCTTATGATTTTGTATCTAAACATGAGAAGAAAATCAATTTAAAGTGAGTTGTATAATCAGTTTAGCAAATCCATGTACCTTAAAGTTCATTTATAGGCTGAAGATTCTTGGGAGTTTATCTTGTCATGACTCAGTTACCTAGAATGGCTCCTAGTTATTATCAGCATTCAAAAACATTGGTTGAAAAAAATAAATGCTTTGGTACAGGCATGGCTAATTATTTGACATTCCCTTGGAGAATTCTGCTTCTCCTTTTTTGCTTTTCTGCCCCATAGGACTTTTCAAGTTACTTCATTGGAAAAGTGAAACAAATCCTCAAACCAATTTATTGAATTTTCTTTTATTTTAAATAATATAGAAGGTTTTAGATGGCACATGTGACAGAATCTACTAGTTCTCTATCCAATATCTATTCTCTTTTTCCTCCTAGAAACAAAAATCCAATTTTGGAGGGACGGTCATGTGCTCAGTTAAAAGGATCCAATTCCCAGTCTCCCGTGCAGATAGTCATGATCATGTGACTAAAGTTCTGGCCAACGAAATGGAAGCAGACTGTGGAATTTATGGGAGATAACTTATTAATGGGAGTTAATTCAGCTGGCGGACATCCATTTCCGCCCCCCCCCACTCCTTCCTTCCCCCTGCTCTGTCAGACATTATGAAATGTGAAATGATCCAAAGGATGAAAGGCATAGGTTAAGTTGTAGAGCATACAGATGGAAGGAGCCTGGGTCTCTGGTGATCATGGATTCACCAAGCACCTGGGAACCATCACCTTCGACTACTTTCATATGAGAGCAATAAACTTCTATGCTGTTTAAGCCACTGTTACTTTGGATTTCTGTTACAGGCAGATGAACCCAATCCTAACTGATATAGAAAAGACAGCCCAAGGCTGTCCTGGGAACAGAAAAAGAACAAGACTTACACAAATTTCAAAAAATTTTCAAAAAGAAGATATTAGCCAAGACAGGACTAACTCCAGAAAGCAGGCTGAGTCAAGGCCCTGGAGGCCACCAAAGTGTCAAAGACAGCAGATCAATATCTTTTCTTCCTCACCCTTCTGCAGAACACAAGGAAAAACTACCCACGCTTCAGTGCTTAGTGGAGGAAGTAAAATCTTGAGGGAAGTTTTTCTCAGGAAATAGCCTTCATGTGTTTATTCCTATCTATCCTGTGCTTAAAAACATATAAATATGTATGAGGGAAGCCATACCCTACCTCACGGGTTTCAGACATCAGACACATGAAGATGAGTGAGGAGAGCCAGACTCATGCTGCATATTAAACGGGAAGGAATATCCCTTATTTCCAAAGATATACTGTACTCCTCTACTTCTTAAAATACACATAGCCCTCTTGGGCTTTCATTTTTCTACTTCTGAAAGAAATATGGGTTCAAGCAATATATCATTTTTCCTCTTAACCCTACGATAAGAAAAACAACAACAGAAACTTGTTGATAAAGAACAACTGACACTCCACGGAGAGATACTGGAGAGTGGTGCAGACTGGGTTGAACTGGGGACAGTGATGTCCAAGTGATGTCTATGGGGATAGTGGTTACTCAGATCCAGGCAATTATTGCCAAGTGAAATTTGGGTTCAGTGTTGCCAGACTTTTCAATTTCTCAAGAGAAGCTAGAGTTTTAAATTTTTATGTAAAACTTCATGATTTTTAAATATTAGTAATTAATTCACTTGATTACTGAATTAGTAATGAACTGATTTTGGAAGCTGTTTTGCAGCCTCTGCTTTAGAACAATAGTTCTTAGTCTCTGGTATACATCAGGATCACCTGGGGGCCATTAAAAAAATAAATAAGAATTTTAGTGTGATACATTTGTTTAACACAAATGTTAAATGGGAAAATAGGTACGTATATACTGCTTGCATGTGTATAAAAATATAGATTCTTTAGTGTGATACACTTATTTACAATGTATATATACATATATATTTAAATATGTATAAAATATCTCTGGAAGGTAAACAAAAAATTAGTAACATAGCTTTGGATGAGGGGCACTCGGTAGCTGGGGCAGGAGGCAGGAGGGAGCATTGCCATGTAACCCTTTGGTGTGTATGGAGACCTAAGCCACACATGTGTGAATGTGTTCTCTTTCTACACGTATACATAGAAGGCATGGCCATTTTCCCTTTTGCCTCACCAAGATCTTGGTTCAGTAGTCCTGGAGTGGTCATTGAACACATGATTTAAAAACAAACAATCACACAAACAAATCAACCCCTCATAGGTGATACTGCCAAGTATCCCTGCTTAAGAATACTTGCTAGTGGAAACAGTAATATTCCTGCTCTAATCTGCCAGTCACCACACATATCTGCTGTGATGAGATAAGATGAGAAGGCACATACTTTTACTTGATGATTGCTCTCAAGGTGGAAAAGCAGACTGTTTCCATAGCCTGGAAATCCTGAATCCAGTAGACTCAAGGGAAAAAGGTAGCCTAATCACCCATTTCCATTCTGACCCTGTCCTCTAGGCTACCTACTGTCACTCCAGTTCCTAACCCAGGACTGCATGACACATTTCTTGCATAGAATCTGTCAGAAATGAGAAAGAAGGAAGCAGGGACATTACCTGATGAAGGATTATGTAGATGAGGAAGATGTGGCGGCCATGACACCTCCTGGTGACTGGATCTGCTGGTAAGCAACCTGTCTAGCAGCTTATCAGAAGAAGACACAGTCCAAGCTTTATAGAACACCTGGTTATCTAGCAATACCTGGCAGCCAGTTCTGTTATTCAATAAATCCTGCTCACTCCGGCTTTTCTGAGACTGCTGGGCAGCATGATGAGTACCAGAGCTCAGGCCAGCATGGGAAGTGGCCCCCTGGGAGGATGTCAGGAAGTTATGGCCTAGGGTGATGGGTGGGAGACTCTGCGTTCTGATTGGTGGAAGCCCTTTATGGGCCAGAGGCTTCTTTTCTGGCAAGTGATATTTTGAATTCTCCGAGGTCCTCTTCTTAAAGTCAACCATAGCCACCTGATCACCAGGCTGTTCTTGGCAGTTGGTATCCATGTTGCTGTCAAAGGTGGTGATGATGTCATCAACTTCCGAGGTGGGCTCCCCGCTGTGCCAGTCCCTGCTGTGATCTTTCTGATAGGCCCTCTGCTCTTCTTTTTTGTTCCTGCAGAAGATTTGATTGAGCATGCTGAATCGTCCCTCCTTCTTCTGGGGTCTACTCTTCTGGGAAGGAAGGGGTCGAGTAGGCTCTGTTCTATGGGAATATAAAATAGCAAGGATGCTATGTGAGGGCAGGAAGTGGAGACACCAGCAGTAACCACACAATAGACCTCCCTCTATTCCATCCAGCTGAGCAGGTTGTCTGAGATCATCCAAAGACACTCGAAGCCCTCTCAAGTCAAAGGTGATGTGCAAGAGCTACTCACAATCTCCTTGGCCATCCCCTTCCTTGCCATGGTCAGTTCTCTGTCCAGTTAGAACATTTCTTAGTTAGATTTCACCTGCTCCCTCAGGAACTATCCTTTCAAAATTTGTTTTCTCCCAGGGATCAAGTAAGCTGAAAATACCTCAAAGTATTACTGTTCTCACTTCTTAAGGACAGTCAGTAGGAGTGCAAGCTTTAAGTCAAAGAGATGAAGGCCAAATGTGGAGTTCAGGCTTCAACTAGCAGCAGCAGGGTGGAGGCTGCAGATGTGCAGGGAGTGTGATTTTAGGCTTTCTCCGAAAGGGATCCCGGGAGATCTGGGCAGAGCTCTGATAGTATCCACCTTAGGAAGCCTGCCCATTTTATGCTGTTTGTGTGTTGTTTCTTGTTGAGCTTTTACTAAATTTCCTATTGAAAAAGTGTACTAAAGGAAGCCGAGGAGAGAAGCTTTTGTCTGGGCTTCAGCTGCAGAAGAGGAAGCATGTATGCCAGAGGTTGGGCGTGCCAGCAGAAGAAAATGAGCAATGCCCAATGAGCAGGCAATTTCTAAAGGAAAAAACGGTCAGCAGCTGTCTGGCTGGCTCTTGTGTGGAGAGTTTCCCTGAGGCACTATTCTGTTTTTGTTCCTTGGAAAATTCTGTGTTGTTCTCTTCTGAGGCCACAATTGATTTAATGCTTTCTGTGGTATGAGTTAATGATGAAACCTGACTGTGTTCATGCCCTAAAAGCCAGATTGCAACATTATTCTTTGGAGTGAGATATTATAATATGTAATTTGAAAAAATCACCCCTCATTTTGGCTGCATATAATGAATGGTTTTTGTTTTTGTTTTTTTTCTGCAGGTCACACAGTGTACAATTGAATCTTTATTCCTGTGATATATTTTTATCCTCCTTTCACCTTCCAATAGGCTTTTTGAAATATTAAACACAACTTCTGGACTCCTGATACTACCAGAGAGAACCCCAGGAGATCTCTAGCATTCTTTCAAGTTTCCCCATACAGAATATGCCCCTGTGCTAACTGATGCTACTTCAGCATCTTCTACAAACAATCTCCTCCTCCTCTTAAGGTTGTGATTTTGGCCAGTGGGTCTCAAAGTATGGTCCACTGAACCTGGAGGTGAGGACCCTGACAGTCTTCAGAAGTTTCATGAGGTTTAACCTATATTCATAATAATATCAAGATGTTGTTTTTTTCACTGGTCTGCTTTTTACACCAAGGGTGCAAGCGAGCAAGTGGGTGAAACTGTGGGCTCCTTGGCACAAATCAAGGTAGTAACAACAATAGACGTTCATTAAGAAAACTGCCATTAAACTTAATAATGTCCAGTAAATGTTATTAATTTTACTAAATATTGATCCTTGAGATACGTTTTTTCAATAAAATAGGAAGTACTCATAAACAATTCTACTATATACTGAAGTACGATGGTTGTTTTGAGGTAAAACATTTGTGCTGTTGTTTGAGTTGCTAGCTGAACTAGACACTTTTTTCATGAAACATGATTTTTATGGCTTAGAGACAAGCTGTGGTTATTTGGAGTTGGGCATTTGATTTCTCAAAAATGAACAAAGTGAGCCTGTCATTTCAAGGTAAACAATTGACATTAATTGTTGCCAATGACAAAAATCTAGTTTTCAAGCAAAAATTAGAATTTTGGAAAATTTGTATGCACACTGTGAGCTTGACAGCTTCCTGATACATAGAGGCCTTTCTGATGAGAACAGTGGTGATATTAACAAATGTGATTTTTTTTCTGGTATTGTATAATGAAATGTACTATTTGGAAGATCTTCATAACTAAGTAAACCAATATTTTCCAAATGACCAATGCAAGATATTATAAAATCATGCATAGATGTAAGACACATTTAAAGTGCGAGATATACGAATGGATTTTAATGTAACAGAATTCAAAAACTTCACTCATATGGTGACAGAGTCCACATTGCCACTAAGCTTTAGAAAACTACTACTTGTCAAGTTTTGGTGTAGTATCAAAGGAAAAGTATCCACAGTTATCTGAAAAGGCTCTTGAAATACTCCTCCCTTTTTCACCTACATATCTATGTGAGGCCAGATTGTTTTCATACACTTCAGTCAAAACAACCATATTGCAATGGATTGAATGCAGAAGCAGATGTGGGAATGCAGCTGTATTCTATTAAGCTTCTATAAAGATATCAAAGAGATTCAAAGAGCAAAGGAGAACAAAACTGCTCTTCTCATTACATTTTTTTGGTTTGTTTTGAAGAATGGGTTATTTTTAACTAAAAACATGGTATTAATGTTAACTTGTAAATGTAATGGGTTATTACTTTAAATTAATAACAAAATATTTTTTCAAAAGTTCCTCAGTTTTAACTTCTAATGTCATAAATATTGATAGGTGTAACTCACATAAACAAAAGCTCTTTAGGGTCCTCCATAATTTTTGAGAGTGTAAAAGGGTCCTGAGAACAAAAAGTTGGAGAAACGCTGATTTAAGCAAAAGAGCAATTAAGGGTATATGGCATACTCTAGGGCCTGCGTGCCAGAACTACTGAGCCCGCGTGCTGCAACTACTGAAGCCCGCGCGCCTAGAACCCATGCTCCGCAACAAGAGAAGCCACCGCAGTGAGAAGCCCGTGCACCACAACAAAGAGTAGCCCCTGCTCGCTGCAACTACAGAAAGCCTACGCGCAGCAACGAAGACTCAATGCAGCCAGAAATAAATAAATAAATAAATAAATAAATAGTATATGGTATAAAAAGACGAGGAAAGGGAGAAAGAGGAAAGAAGAGATTAGAGTTCAGTGAATATTAGGCTGATGGATTCAGGCTTACTACTATCATTTTGCTCCACAGCATCAAGGACATGTCATTACGTGTTAGATAATGGCAAGCACGGTTATTAAGTTATTGCTGGTTTTCTGCTAGTTTTGGCAGTTTAAACAGTTTCATCCAATTTTATAAATCTTTGAGAGGAAGAAAAAATGAGTGCCTCCTGGTGCGCTCACCTGCTCTCTTGGGAGAGTAGCTTGACACAGGCCGTGTGGCTGCAGTACAGGGCATAGGCCAGGGGTGTGCTCTCACTGATGTCTCGCAGGTTGCTGTCTATGCCCAGCTCCAGCAGTGACTGCACACAGTCTGCCTTTCCTGCAGCTGCAGCCCAGTGCAGAGGTGTCCTGGGGGACCACAGGGGAACAGCATAAGTGTCTGAGCACATGAATAGTACAGGTTACTTAGCTGGCAACAGCTCCTGCTTGAAGTTGGGATGTGGCAGGAAAGACTTGTTGCAATTTACAGTGTGGAAATGGTATGTATTAAATGGGGCTTCAGGATGATGGTGTATGTGTGTAAGGGCCTCTCCTCTAATTCTGATATTCTGTGGCCTTCCACCTGCTTTGGTCTTTCTGAGAATTTCCTAGAAGAGGAAGTAGTGGGTCAAAGGGTATGAACAATCATAAGGCTCTTTATACATAGTGCCAAACTGCCTTCCAAAAAAACTGGCTCAATCTCTCCTCCTACCAGCTGTGTCCCTACTCCTTCCCAATATTGTATTATCACCATCTTTAAAGATCCTTGCCAACTTGGTAGGCAAAATGGTACTTCAGTGTCGTTTTCTTCTGCATTTCTTTAATTAATAGTGGGGAAGAACTTTTGAAATATATGTATATTTGCCATTTGAGTTTCTTCATTGAAATGATTCTTAATGCCCTATGCCCATTTTTCCATTAGATTACTAGTTTTTCTTACTAATTTATATGGGCTTTTAAAATATTTAAGGTATCAGGCTTCCCTGGTGGCGCAGTGGTTGAGAGTCCGCCTGCTAATGCAGGGGATGCCGGTTCGTGCCCTGGTCCGGGAAGATCCCACATGCCGGGGAGCGGCTAGGCCCGTGAGCCATGGCTGCTGAGCCTGCGCGTCCGAAGCCTGTGCTCCGCAACGGGAGAGGCAACAACAGTGAGAGGCCCGCGTACCGCAAGAAAAAAAAAAATTTAAAGTACCTTTTTTTTCTAGGTTATGTTATGAAAACATTTTCTCTAATTTGTTACTTAGCTTTTAATTTTTTAGTGATTTTCCATTAAAAAATTTAAGGAATAATCACATTTATTTACCTCTTCATTTTTGGTTTGTTTCATGATTTTATGTTTTAGAAAGTCCTTCATCAGCCAGAAGGTGGATGAATATTCATCAGTATTTAAACCTTGTTAAATGGCAAAACTACTATTTTCTTAGGGAAGAAAAAAAAAAAAAGCCAGAGACCGGGAGAAAATATTTGCAAACTGCACATTCAACAAAGAATTTGTATTCAGAATATGTAAAGTATTCCAAAACAGAATAAAAAAATATGCACGGGGCTTCCCTGGTGGCGCAGTGGTTGAGAGTCCGCCTGCCGATGCAGGCGACGCAGGTTCGTGCCCCGGTCTGGGAAGATCCCACATGCCGCGGAGCGGCTGGACCCGTGAGCCACGGCCGCTGAGCCTGCGCGTCCGAAGCCTGTGCTCCGCAACGGGAGACGCCACAGCAGTGAGAGGCCAGTGTACCGCAAAAAAAAAAAAAGGACGCCAATTGAATTAGCAAAAGATCTGAACACTTTATCAAAGAAGATGCATAAATGGTAAATAAGCACATGAAAACGTGCTCAATAACATCTGTCATTAGAGAAATGCAAATTAAAACACAATGGGATACAACTACATATTTATTTAAATGGCTAAAATTAAGAAAAAATAAAAAGAATGTATATATGTGTGTGTGTGCGTATAACTGAGTCACTTTGCTGTACAGCAGAGATTGGTACAACATTGTAAATCAACTATACTTCAATTAAAAAAAAAATTTGAAAAAAACAAACCCCAAACCTGGCAATACCAAAGGCTGATGAAGATTCAGGGCAACCTGAACTTTTATACATTTTTGATGGGAATACAAAATGGAAACAGTCACACCAGAAAATAGTTTGTCAGTCCCTTCTAAAGTTAAACATACTTACCATATGACCAAGCAATCTCACTTCTAGATATATAGCTAAAGAAATGAAAATTTATGTTCACACAAAAACTTATACACAAATGTTTATAGCAGCGTTATTCATAATTGCCCCAAACTGTAAACAACCCAATGTCCTTCAATGGGTGAATGGACAAACAAACTATAGTTCATCCACAAAATTGAATCCTCTTCAGCAATAAAAAGAACAGCCTACTGATATATGGAACATAGATGAATCTCAAGTCATTCTACCAAGTGAAATAAATCAATCTCAAAAGATTACATACTGTATATTTCCATTTATATAACATTCTGGAAAAGGCAAAACCCAAGAGACAGAACTAATCAGTGGTTGCCAGAGCTTAGAGATGGGGGAGGCCTTGACTACAAAAGGACAACCTGAATTGATGTTGGAGGTGACAGAATTGTCTTGAATCTTGCTTGTGGTGGTTACATGAATCTATGCATGTGTTAAAATTCACAGAACTATACATCAAAAAAAAAAGGAAATTTACTGAATGTAAATAAAAAGGAAACCAATATTTTCTTCTAGATTTATTTGGATTAAAAGAAAAAACTGCACGTGTGTCTGGATGTGTATTTTGCTATGTGTGGTGAGGTGTGGAGCCAATCTGACCATTTTTCCAGTTACATAGCCAACTTTTCTCAACACCATTTATTAGTGCAGTGGGATCATATTTTGAGATCCTGACCTATATACGTACTTTTCTACCCTTCCTCTTTCCTCATTTAAGGATATGGTTGATTGTATGCTCAACCTCAGGGGAGGGATATAGCAGGGTGGATAAGAGAAATAGTCAGTGTCTTTCTGTTTCCAAAAGCCAAGCCCAGAACTGAGAGCAGATTTGGAGCAAATGAGTTCCCCAGCTGTAGAAATAACTATCAAGGCAGATGGGACAAGAAGGTGATAAGAGCATAAAGGACCACTGGACCCAAGAGCAGAGGGGACCCGAACCTTGCTTCCTTGGCAGAGATGCTGGACAATGGGTGGCGGGGATGTCTGTGTGGTGTGCCCGGGCAGTGGGACCTGGGAGGCTAAGGAGGGGCCCAGTGAAAGAGGACACGCCTGCGAATGGGGTTTCCCGTGAAGAGAGTGGCTACTCTTCCTGTCAGTCACTCTGGGAAAGGATCAGTCCTGAGGCAGGAAAGGAGGGCATGGAAGGCCTCTTCTTGGCTTTACTCTGGGGCTCGACCGCTGGCAGAAGGCCACCCCTGGGAGAGCCAAGAGGTCTCTCAGACATGGAGGCAGCCTGCGGGCCAGGCATCTGTGAAGGGGCTTGGGCCTTAGTATTCGGAGAGTAGCCATGTCCACAGTGCGACCACAGTCCCCATGGTAAATCGTGTCCTCTGTCAATCAAGCATCCTTTTCCTCATGTTATGATATGGGCAGAAATTTGAGAACCCTTAATAGGACCATATATTTTTTCAACACAGTCATCAATCACACTATTTGAACATGTAGCGGATATGATTCATTCCATTCTGTGTGAGTGAGGTCTCCAAACAAAATTTATTATGAAACAAGATGAGGCACCAGCCATATTATGCCTTACTGCTTAGAGAATATATTGCCCATAAATTCAGTAGATGGAGGGCTGGATATCAATGTAGTCAGGTTTACCAACACGTGACAATTCTCTCTGGAGCACTGTGAAATACTCCTTCATAACAATTGCTAAGAGTGACTGTTTTAATTCTTCTGGCCATCAACATGGAAGAAGAGGTCCAGAAGGACACAGGGAAAAAAATTATTTTGCAGAGAAACAGGAGAAGCATAGATAACTTCTAACTAATACACATAGAGCCTTTGTGGGCAATATGTAGCATCCAATTTCAAGTTATCTAAGCTGTAGTTCCTTTCTTATCTCTAAGCTTCAGGACAGTCCTACCAACATAGCAGACTAGACTCAGCTATCACAGTGAGGAGCTGGAGAATCAGGGCCCATGATTCAGAATAAATTCATCAGAGACAAGCAGTGGACGATGAGGTGGTTTCTGAAGGGCAGGAGATGATGGGTACAAGAATGCAGTGTTGGCTGGAGTGTCAGAAGCCAAGGAACGATTTATGGAACATGCAAACATTCTCTAGATAATTCCCAGATATGTGTAGGGAGGAGAGTTTGATAAAAGAGTCTCCCTCCTGAAAATAAATGACTTGGGTACTAAAGGAAAGTATGACCTCATAGACTGATGAAATTTGGGACATTTAAGCTACATAAGCTATTTATGAGTTATGTGTTCTGTGCCATCAATCTTAGGCTAGTACCACCGTGTTTTAAATGTCATAGATTTATGATGTGTTTTAATATCGAGGACTAGTTTTGCCATATTTTCCCTCATCCTCGTTTTTTTTTTTTTTTTTTAAATCATTGCCTTATTTTTCTTCTCTTTCCTCAAAAACTTTGTCTCCACTGGAGGAAAAAAAAAAGAAGGAAAGCGAAGTCACAATTGTTGCAAATGCGTTAAGTACTTAAACCTATGAAAATTTTGAAAAATTCTATACTAATACAAGCTTACAGTTTCAATGTGAAGGCACAGCTACACAATGCAGGATGCAGAAACTGAAACAAAATGAAGAGCAGGATTTGATTAGTGCATGCAACACATGAGCTGAACTTTGGAGCAGGAACTAGACCTTTCTTGAGATTTTACTTCACTTTGAACCCTTGTAGGACCCAATCTTTTGCATTTTCTTTCTGCCCTTGGTTATTCTTTCTTCCCTGAGGCTGGGGGAACTAAATTTTCTCTGCTAAGCATGTGATAATGCAAAGTGGGAAATATTCTATTCAGAGCTGGTTCTACAAGTATTTTGAAGTAGGCAAACCTTTTTCTAGCCCTCTTTTCCTAGATGTGTTCTTTTCTTCTCTTTGTGGATCATTCACCTTTTCTCCTCATGTAACTAAGTCCTATTACTTTCTTACCTGCTCAAGTTCAACATCTGCTCTTAGGAAAAGGTCTACTTTCAATGATTTATACCTTAATTTTAATTAAAGTCATCATATTAACCATCTCCAGCTTCTGAGATTTATGTGGAACCCAAGATTTCTTTCCCCGTGTTATAAGGATTTCAGGTATCAGGAAGTAGGAAGTGCTTCTTGGGGCATCTAAAATCATGATAAGTAGATGGCTAGATTTGCACTTCAATAGAAAAAGGTAAGCAAAACTATACGTAGCGTACAAGCCTTATACTCATTTTCTATAGTCTTATTTGTTGTTATATTATTCTTATATTTCCATTGAGTCTATCTATGCCTAACTGAAAGAAAGGCTAGATACACATTGTAATTGAAAAGTTCTGATAGTTGATTATGGATGAAGGGCATGTAGGTAAAAAGCTCTGTTTAGAAGTCAAGGGTACAAGTTTTCATTTAGTTGCTAAATACCTCTGAGGCAAGTCTCTTTACCTTCCTAGACTCAGCTTCCTTTTCTATGCAACTACATCTTTAATGACTGAGAAACCCAAAACAGAACCCTGATAAGGTCACATCTAGTTCTGAAAACAAAGCCTCTATTATGCTCTTCTCTGGATAACAAGAGCTTGTTGACTTTATGACATAATCCAGAAACGAAGGAAAAGAATTAAGACTTACTGTTAAGAACAAAAAGCGCCTATAGCAGGAAGCTGATATACAGAAGGCCTTCTGAGAACACTGAGAACGGTTAGCAAAAAGTGGAAAGTCTGACAATACTGTACAGTCATGGCGTTTCTCTTCATAACAATGATTTTTCCTGCCCTGACTAAAATAGAGCAGCTTTTATTGTCACAAGCACATGTATAAATATTACTGGCAGTAAGGATATAGTCATATAGGATAACTCCTTAAACATCTTCTTTATTTTGAGATTAAAATTTGGAAAAGATGACTGGTAGTTCCCCACATTTCTGAGTTGCCATGGATACCTGTCGTCCACATCCAGAGCCTGCAGGTTGCACTCAGGGAATCTTGCCAGCTCGTTGATGATGTCACTGAAACCTGCTGCTGCGGCGATGTGCAAACACGTCTTCCCACTCTCATCGTCGTAGTTGATTATGGACGGACCCTGGTGATGGCTCAGGATGATGGAACACAGAATTCTATTTCCACTCTGGAAAACAGAGTCAAAGAAAGCTCATTATGTACAATCCAGTGCTCTTCCCTATCTATGCAAATTCAAATTAAGATAAAAATTCAAAGCAAAAAAATTCAAAACAACAACAACAAAAAATTCATTTTATCAAACCCACAAACAAATTTCCACTTGTCTCAAGTCACTGCAGGGATTTTTGTCTCCTGTAAGAGCTAAATTGTCTTCCATAATCAGTGAACTAAGGAGGACTTAAATACAGGTGTAATTGACTGACATCAGAGCTAGCACAATGGGTGGGCCACCTAGATGACTTCCTCATTAAATATATTCGTTTTGTTTCCCCCACTTGCTGTAGAGGTTAACCCCTGAGAAGTTGGCAGAGTTAATTTTGATGTTAACAAAATGACTATGATGAGTACTGACTAGTGACATAATGATGATCAGAATGATCTGGTGATGGTCAAATTGCTATAAATTGCATGTAATTTAATTGTCAAAAATCCTTTGTGAAAAGAAGTGGGTCATAATTTAGTAGCTAATCGATAAAAAGAAATAAAAACAAGTATGAAAAGGAAAGAACTTTAGGCAACCATCTAAACTGGGTCCCTCTTTCTGTGTAGGTGTATAATAAGTTTTTATCTTATCATATATATATATATTTTTTTGGCTCTGTGGGTCTTCATTGCTGCGCATGGGCTTTCTCTAGTTTCGGCGAGCAGGGGCTACTCTTCATTGCGGTGCGTGGGCTTCTCATTGCGGTGGCTTCTCTTGTTGCAGAGCATGGGCTCCAGGGCGCACAGGCTTCAGTAGTTGTGGCGCACGGGCTTAGCTGCTCTGTGGCATGTGGGACCTTCCAGGGCCAGGGATCGAACCCATGTCCCCTGCATTGGCAGGTGGATTCTCAACCACTGCACCACCAGGGAAGCCCTTATCTTACCTTTGAAGGGAGGCTATTCTATACTCCTTTTAGTAACCTGTCCCAGCCTTAAAAGTCACCAGCTCTTTCTTGAGAGTGTCCTACATCTCTTCAGATTGAACAAATGAGTAAGTAAATGCTGTGCATGTTACCTTTCATTGGACTGAAAAAATACAAAAAACACTGCATAAGCATTTGCAATTTTAGATGACAATAAATCCTCAATGGCCAGTAAATTCTAGTTTTATCTTACACAGTGGAAAGTCTTATCTTTCAGATTTCTCCTGATATCTGTATAAAGATTATAAAACAGTCCAAATAATTCATCAGCATTTTAATTTTCTCAATGAATCCATAGAGACACTGCATCTCCACGCAGCAGGTCTTATGGGAAGAAAGGAGGTCTCTAGGAGGCATGAGGAGCAGGTTAAAGAAACGGCAGAGACTCGCTCTAGTTCTGGGGGCCAGGAGCCAGGTCACGTGCCAGGCTCAGGGTCCTGGGCAGAAAGAGTGTTGAACTTTTTTTTTTTTTTTTTAGCATCTTTATTGGAGTATAATTGCTTTACAATGGTGTGTTAGTTTCTGCTTTATAACAAAGTGAATCAGCTGAGAGTGTTGAACTTTTTTAAAGCTGCAATTCTAATACATTCCAAGTGCTATTCGACAGCCACCTCCTAATAAATTTTCCCATGTAACATTTCTTTTGGCATTCCTCCCACTTTGTTATCCCAGTTTATCTGACCCCAGGGTTGTCTTTTAGATCCTCTGAGTCAGTTTGCACAATTCTGTGGAACAGCACCCTTTCATTTTTGCTTTTCCTCTTCCTTTCCCTCCCCTCTCCCTGTTTGCACTGAGGACTCTCCGGATATCCCGTTACTCAGCGTGGCTTCACAGGGAACCATTACACAGTGAACCCTCGAGTGTGCTCCCACTGTTTCAGGGGACCGCAGCTGATACAAGTTCTGCAACCTCTTGCAGGACCAAAGGCTCAGGGCACTCAAAGCTCTCAACTTTGAGCCCCAGAAAGAGTGCTGAGTGGGTTTTAAATGTTACAACCAGGGCCAGCTACATAATTTATGGGGCCCAGGGAAAATGTGGAGACCCCTGCTCACATGGCAGAGGAATAATGTATTCCCTTCTTCCATGGTGTCTCTCTGGACCTGTCATTGCGATTTTTATTTGCTATTTAGTGTCACACTCCCTTGGGCTGGGCATTCTCACGGTGAGTGCAAACCCTCACAGGTGCCTAGGGCCCCATCTTGCAATTCAGCTAATGCTCAATCCTGACCCTCCCTGAGTCTGTGCCCAGACCCCTGCCAGGGGACTGAGGAGCTGGGGGGGCCTGAGCATCTGTCCCAGGGCAGCAGGGAGGTGGGACTGTGTGAGCTGAGGCTCCAGTGTCCTATTAGACTTAACATACAAAACACAAATTCAACGATAGAATTACTGAGAATTTTCAGATGGCCACACAGCATCATACCCTGAGCACAGAGCTCCCTGCTGAGAGTGGGGCATCTGTGGCTTTACTGGTCACACACCCATAAAGTGGGCCCTGCCTGCAACCTTTTTCCTTTTTTCCTTCTCACCTTCCCCCTTACATCCTCTTTCTCCCTCCATTCTTCCTTTGTCTCGCAATGACTTTTAAATAATTCGGATCAGTGACTTTAGTTCTATGGCATGCCTGTCATCAAAAGGTGGCTACAGTGAACACATCTAAGCTTTCGTGCCTGCTTTATCAGCTTTTCTAAGGTTCTTTCACCTGATGTTATGTAAACATATTTTGAAGGGTCTGAAATATGGTATATTTAAAACAATCAGGAGACCCCTCTCCCCTTTTAAGAAGCACTAGCCATTGGAGAAGGAAAACAGAAGCAAAAAAGAGTGTCCGCTCAATGAATTGATTTTGTTTATGGTTTCCTGGAAGAGCAAAGGAATTCAGGTTGCCACAGTGATTCAAACAGCAAAACACTCTGTCACGGTTCTCCTTCTGTGTGGGATGGAGTGTCAAGCACAGATGGAAAAAACAAAACCCACTTCTTACACGCTGTCTTCCTCTCTCCTTGCCTGACCCACAGAGGAGCCATTCTGGAAGCAGCCTGCTGAGATAGAGACTGCGGCCCAGCACATCTCAGCGGGCCTCTTCTGAGTTCCTGACCAGACAGTCCCAGTCAGCATTTCCCTTGCAAGCTGGAGTCTTACACAGCTTTTCTGGATAAGAGAAATTCCACCCCCTTACACTTTTCCTCCAAAATGTCTTTTGTCCTGAATCTTCCAGACAATTCCTTTGTCTCTAAACCTGGCCCCTAATTACAACATTATCATTGCCTTTTTTTTTTTCTTTATAAGAATATCCTCCCAGGAGTAACGGTGATAGCAACGTTTACCGAGTGAACGTTCTGTGCCCAGCACTGCATTTCCACGTTCTAACTCATTTAATCCTGACAACAACTTCATGAGGTAGGTACTCTTATCATCCCCATATTGCAGAGGAGAAATTGGAGGCACAGAGGGATTAAGCTGCCCACTGTCACAGCCAAGAGGTGGCAAAGCCAGGACTGACCGTCTGCAGAGCCCTTGTACTTCACCACTACACCATTTTGTCTCCAGTTACAAGTACGGTCTATTTATTTGATCCTGCATGTTCATATGGGAGGAATTTAAGCAAAAACTGCTGTTGGGATCAGCAACATCAGGAGCAATGAAGTGTGCCTTGCCAACTGAGACCTTCTTTCAACGTTAGGTGTTTTAAAATCCTCTCCTAGGAGGGTTGCCACGGTGCACCCTCACAAGAATTTGAGAGAGCCCTGGAGAGTACTAGCTTGTGAGCTGAGGCCCTGGCTCAGTGGTCTCCTGGTACCAGCATTCCCTTCTTGGCAAAATGGACTGAGTGTCAGTCAAAGGGAGTCTCCAGGCCTGGGAAGCCTTGGTCACAGACACCAGGAAGCACCAGGAGAGAAAAAATGGGATGTTGCCCAGAAGGGCCCTTAGGAAGAATGGAGAGTGGGTTTCTGTTTTGTGGGAATATCATTCAATAGGGGAAAAATATCATATAGATCTTATTATGGAGCTCTAGAGTTCTACATTGGGTGGCCAAATGAGATTGTGGATTTATTTATTTTTGCTGCATTTTTGTTCTTTTTGTTCATGGGTAATCCGTAAAGTGCCTTCAGGTACTCTGAAAACTGCTGGGAACTACTGAGTCCTAGTCATTTTCTCTTTATACCTCACGAGGGAGGGGAATTCGCAAGAAGGCTTGCCAAGAAGAAAGGTGAATTAACGTACAGTAATTTTGCTATAGGAGACTGATAAAAAACAAGATTCCAGTATCTTGATTGTAGACTCTTATTCATTTATTTATTTATTTTTGGCTGCGTTGGGTCTCCGTTGCTGCGCACGGGCTTTCTCTAGTTGCGGCGAGTGGGGGCTACTCTCTGTTGCGGTGAGCGGGCTGGGCTTCTCATTGCGGTGGAACACGGGCTCTAGGCGTGCGGGCTTCAGTACTTGTGGCAAGCGGGCTCAGTAGTTGTGGCTCACAGGCTGTAGAGCACAGGCTCAGTAGTTGTGGCGCACGGGCTTAGCTGCTCTGAGGCAGGTGGGATCTTCCCGGACCAGGGCTCAAACCTGTGTCCCCTGCATTGGCAGGCGGATTCTTAACCACTGCGCCACCAGGGAAGTCCCGATTGTAGACTCTTTTCATTCTAGGTGATCTCCCAAGGAGTCTTAACGCAAGATTTAGGACTAGTTGTTTATTTGTTAACGTGTTGGTGGCATTAATTCTACGGTGGGTTCTTCAGGGAGGGAACTCCAATCTCCATCTTCTCTTGGAGGTAGGGGTCTGTTTGTCACATGACAGTGACTGTACAAAGCGGACATAAGGGTTTTAGGTCACATGGCCCTTTT
This sequence comes from Physeter macrocephalus, assembly GCF_002837175.3. Taxonomy (NCBI): domain Eukaryota; kingdom Metazoa; phylum Chordata; class Mammalia; order Artiodactyla; family Physeteridae; genus Physeter; species Physeter macrocephalus. The sequence goes on from NC_041221.1 coordinate 60,045,239, forward strand.
AAAGGGCTGGATGGTTTTGTGCTATGAGAACACTGGCCCGTAAGTTCAGCTGGAGCCAGATGTGTTAGACTGGAATGGAGCTGGAGGGGAAGTTTTACTAGTTTGTATAGCGTGAACACTTGAGAGCTGAGGGTTTGGGGCTAACTAGAGGACAAAGGGGCCCAATATCCTGGCTTGGAGTCAGGACCATCTTCACGGTTAGCCCCTTTGGACCCAGGCTTTCGCTTGGCCTGACTCCAGAGGCTGCTGTATCCCAAAGCCTGGGGCTGACTCTCCTGGAGAACTAGTGGAAGATAGAAATGGGGGGGGTGGGGCAGTGAGGCATGGTGACCCTCAGCTGCTGAACTACTTCATTTCACAGGTGCTCTAAAGATTAATATGGAAAAGCCCCCCACGAAACCTCCTTCCCTGCTGTGTTAGTGTGTAGACAGAGTCTAGCTTCTGCTTCTAGCTGTCTGGCAAGGTGACAGTCTCTAGGACATCTCTGCATTGCCCTTGCCACATCTATGACTGGGAATCTTTCTGCTGAAATGGAGTCTAGCAAAGAGTAACTCATAATAAATATACGCTGAACAATGCATAAATAAATAAATAAATAAATAAAAACCAGCCTTATCAACTATGGGCAAAGCCAAACGAAATAGAATTTTACTCATCCTTTTCTTAGCTTCCCTCTCTTTTTCTCACTATCTCCCGCCTTTCACTCTCTTTTCGCTTTTTTCCTCACTTGCGTTTACTCCTAGGTGAGTTCCTGTTTTTTCTCTGTCTACCTCGTCCCCTCCTTCTTCTCTGCAGCCAAGCACTGGGGAGCTGACATATGCAGGCCACTTTAACTTAGGCTACCCTTCAAGACAGCTCAGTCTTTGCTCCCAGGGTAAAGGGGTTGATTTCGTAAATTTGACTTTCTCTTTGTTTACTCTGGGCTTATGTGGCTTTGTAGTTTTCCTCTTATCAAGCACTGGGAGTTGTGTGGCCTGAGTCTCTGTGGGTGTGGGGTGTGTTTGGGTAATGATAACCTCCCTGTGCACTAGTTTCGCCATCTGTGAACTGAGGGGTTGGACTAAATGACTTGTGTGGTCCTTTCCAGTTCTAAGGCTCTTCCATCTATGAACCGGATCCACTGGTCTATGATATTTATAATTATCCTTTGGCATTCTGAATATATTTAAAGTATACTTACAGGATTTTGATACACTTCAAACAGTTGACCACAGATCTTGGCCACCACGGGAAGGAGGAGGATTCCATGCTGGACCAAATCAGTCTCAGGCACTGGGGTTGATGGTTACATTCAAGAACTCCAAGGGTATGTGTATGTGTGTGTGTATAATTTCCTTAACTACATAACTACATACTGAATGAACAAACATGAAATAGTTTTATATTACTGCAGTTCTTTTCTTTCTAACCTCCCTTGAAAAATGCATTGAAAGAAGAGTACTGCTGAGGAAGATTCCAAATAAACACATTTTCTAGGATTAGGAGGAAGGAGCTAGAGGTGAGATTTGAGGGGCAGTAGATACTTGCCCTTCTCACTGACCTGCCATCATATCTATCCTAGAATTCCTAACATTAGAAAAAACTCCTTGATACTAAGCCACACGGACTAAGGCACATGGACTTCCCTGGTGGTGCACTGGTTAAGGCGGCTGCCAATGCAGGGGACACAGGTTCGATCCCTGCTCTGGGAAGATCCCACATGGGGCAGAACAACTAAGCCCATGCGCCACAACTACTGAGCCTGTGCTCTAGAGCCCACGAGCCACAAGTCCCGAGCCTGTGCACCACAACTATTGAAGCCATGTGCCTAGATCCCGTGCTCTGCAGCAAGAGAAGCCACCGCAATGAGAAGCCTGTGCACTGCCACGAAGAGTATCCCCCACTTGCCACAACTAGAGAAAGCCCACACGCAGCAACAAAGACCCAATGCAGCCAAAAAAAAAAAAAAAAGATACTAAGGTATCTCATTCCTAGAAGTTTCGGTTAAGCTGAAAATGGTATTTCACAGAAAGAACCCAATATGCCACTATTCCCACTGGCTTGGGATGGATAAGCTTATTGAACTGAATTCAGTGAACACCTTTTTGGTGTTCGCAAAGATTCACAAAGATCTGTTCTGGGTCTTGAGAGACATCTGGATGAGCAAGGCACATTGCCCTTAAGCACATAGTCTAGAAGAGGAGACACAGGCACCCCACTGATTGTAACACCAGTAATAGAAGTAAGGAAGTGCTAGATGGAGGGAAAAATTCTGAAAGGGAGCTCAACAAAGAGGGTGAACTTAGTCGGGCCTTGAGAAATAAGGAAGAACAAGTATAAATTCTGCAGTTAGAAGGGATGATGCAGGGAGTGCAAGAAGAAAGAAGTATTTCACCAAAAGGGAAGAGCATGACCAAGGGGAAGACAGGATGAATCTTTACGATGTGTGGAGGAGATTATTAATATTCCAGTATGATTGGAGTAAAGCCTATATGGCTTGAAGAGGAAAGGGCAGGGAGTGGGGTGGGTTGCAGAGAGGTTGTTCATGGCAGTAAGTGCAAGTCAGGGAGTTTGCTCTTTACCAGAAAATGGCACTTAGTGAAGGTTTTTGAGCCAAGAACCAGCAGTGACCATAATTGTTTTGGTGTAGTAACAGTTACGTTAGTGCATTCCTTTGTGATTTGCAGAAAGAGCACTTGGTGCAATGTGAGAATAGACTGGAGAAGGAAAGGGCTGAAAGTAGGAATACAGATACTGAAACTGTTCAGGTGAGAGATAGGTGAAGCTTGATCTAAGGCACTGACGGTAGGTGTACTAAATTGTCTCCATTTGTTCTTCCCGGTTAACTCTCCATCTTTTTTCATCCTGCTCTCTACCCTTTAGCATGTATGAATTGCATCAAATGGGCCCCTTTGCCCTTTGGCTTCTGGTTGGGATTGGCCAGTGAGTGGTACTGACAGGAGATGGACGTAGGAGGAAAGAGTGATTGGGGCATTTAATCCTCCAGTTCCCTCCCTGCTAGGCCACAGTTTGACTATTCCATCAAAGGCTACAGTTTCCGTCCTAGGCCCTTTCCTACAGCTACAGCTTTTGCTGTGTCTTAGTAACCATTCCCTCCTATGCCCTCCCAGATGCCCTAATGGCAACCTGCTGTTGTGTGTAAATAGCCTCTTTATTAATCTATGCTCAAATAATCCCACCTGAGTGGATTGTTTCCTGCTGGGGCCCTGATCTATACAGTGGGGATAGAAAGGAGTACACAGAGATGTGAGACCTGAGGAGGTGGAATCGAGAGGTCTTGATAACCAATTACACAGGAAGGATGATAAGGAAGCAGTGTCCATGGGCCACATGACGGCCTCTGGCTTGCGCTACTGGGTGGATGGCAATGTGACGGGAAGGAGAGATCCTGGATTCAGTTTGAACATGCTGAGTTTGATATGTCCATGGGAAATTATGGGAAGATGCCGGGTAGAGCTGGAAATGTGAGTTTAACGTTCAAGAGAGAGGTCAGAGCTGGATTTTGATCTGAGGAAATTCTGAGTAGAATGACAGTCGAAGCCTTAGGAACCGATGGGCTTTCTGAGGAAAGGAGAATGAGAAAAAGATTAATGACTAAATTTCTACAGTGTTGAGGAGTGAAAGGAAGATGAGCCCGAGAGATAACCCGTGTAGACGCCTGGTAAGCTAGTGTCATCACAGATAGGCAAGAACTTGCCCCGAAGGGACTGAGATTCCATCAAGGGAGACTGGATGCAGACAGGGACAGCATTCTGCTCAGTGCTAGCCCAGAGAGAGCCATGCAGTCGGGTCTCCTGGGCAGATGTGGGAGGTGAACGAGGGCAATGGGCCCAAAGGTGGGCACCACCAGCTACCAAGGGACCCAAGAAATGGGGGCAGAAGTCAAACTTAGTTTACTTTTTGGGCCCAATGTTTCAAATCTTTACGTTTTGGTTGCCTGGGTCAAATACAGGAGCTTTATTAGTTCAAAGTGCTACAGCTTTAAATGTGGTCTCATACAGTCCAAGAGAAAAGCAGAAAGTTCAGTGAAAGGAATTAATGACAATGGGAAATAGACTCATTCATGTGGAAAAACTTTATGAGGAGTACAGTGCTGGCCCTGAGTTATAAATGAGGAAGAAGGCTAACAGAGGCAAGTATAATCCCGGTTGCAGCTGACATTTGGAATTACCCTCAGTCTTCTTTGCAGAGTAAACAGCAGAACACACCACTTCTGAATTTTACTGCTAACCACAGGGAGGGAGAGGGTGTACAGTTCCTCCAGAGTGTGATTCTTAACCTTTTTTTTGGGGAGGGGGTAGTTACAGATCCTCATTGAAGAAATGAAGAAACTGCACTTCCTCAGAAAATTGTATGCTAACATCCTCACACATAAGCACATGCAATATTATATACAATTGTAGGGGTCCTAGAAGGAACCTGTCTTCTTAATCTTTCCCCCTACAATGCCAGATGCAGAATAGGTGTTCATGAAATTTTTTTTTCTCATGAGATATTTATTAAGCTATTGAGTATATAAATGTGTGAGGCATTATGCTTATTATACAAAATCATGGTCAAAATGTAAATAGGTAGGAGTAGCTAAGGTTTTAGAACCCATTAATACGAATTCATTTATCACAGTGGTTTTCAACCCCAGCTGGACATTACAATCTCCTGGAGGAAGGGAAAACTTTAAAAATTACTGACACCTAGGATCCACCCCAGACAAACTGACTGAAAAACTAAGGGTGTGGGGCTTGGGTATCAGTATTGTCTAAAAGCTCTTCAGTTGATTCTAATGTGCAGACAGGACTGAAATCAATGTAGCAGGTTAAAAGCTATAACATTTAGTAGAGAGAAAGAATACAGTAGGTAGATGTGGGTATGATAACTAAGCTTTCATGGAGGAAATTGGGAACCATAATAAAAATGATAATCTCGGGCTTCCCTGGTGGCGTGGTGGTTGAGGGTCCGCCTGCCGATGCAGGGGACACGGGCTCGTGCCCCGGTCCGGGAGGATCCCACATGCTGCAGAGCGGCTGGGCCCGTGAGCCATGGCCGCTGAACCTGTGCGTCCGGAGCCTGTGCTCCGCGACGGGAGAGGCCACAACAGTGAGAGGCCCGCGTACAGCAACACCCCCCCCCACCCCCCCCCCGCAAAAAAAAGATAATCTCTTCCAATTACAAAGAATATTACATATCACTGTCATGCGCATGGTCTCATTCATGCCCCAAAGATACACCTATAGTTAAGCCAAGCAGGTTTAGGTGACTCTTCTCAGAACAAAGCCAGGTCTGTTAATGCAAACTCAGATCTTCTGAGTTGAGCACATTTTTCTTTGGATTTTGCCAAATTGCCTCTTGGAGGATCAAATCAAGTGTTCCCACACATGAAGAGCCCAACTCAGAAGGTCTGGAGTGGGGTCTGGGAATCTGTTGTTTTACAAGCACTGCTGATGATTCGATTGCAAAGCCACCTCCCAAGCAGCAGCTCTAAATTGGGCTGTGGTAGAGGAAGGTGGGGCAGAGGAGGCATATCAGTCAGAATTACCCGGGGAGATTTTTCAAAATGCACATGCATGAGCCCCATCCCAGATCTATGAAATCAGAAAACAGGGGTGATGGGAGTGAATATACAGAAAATGCTTGATTCTGATACCACTCTCACCTTAGCTGAGAGCCAACACATGTGGGATACATCTTGGTTGCCCAGCCGGGCTGCCCTGGGGCTACTGCTCCAATGGTGACCCCTGACCAGCCAGAGGACTGGGCTCTGGGCAGGGACTGGCATGACGGGGACAGGGCAGCTGATTAGATACTGAAAGTATGGAGGAGGGTGCTAAGGGCAGGTGAGGATGACAAAAACATGCTTTGTTCACTTCACAGTTTTGCAGGGCTGGCCCTGCTACAGGGTAACTGAAGCCAAGTTTGTAGGAACAAAAACAGAGTAGTTTCCAAATCAGTTCTGTTTTGCCCTTATCTCAGGCACACATGTCAACCCTGAAAGTGCCAGGTGCCCTTCTCTGCTGTGTGTGGCATGTGAAAACACCTGAGCGAAACCACCATCAGGGCGTGCAGAATCACAGGGATCCTGGCAGCAGTTCAGCAAGGGTGCCCTTATCGGGCTGATAGAAATAAACAGTGGGGATGTCTAGGTTAGGCATGAAAAGACAGAATGGGCTAGCAACTTTGTTGAAAGGATGCATAGTATCGCTCTCCTCTCAAGGACACAATAGATAACTCTTAGTTAATCATTCCCTTTGAATGATTTCCTTAGAAAACACTTCAATAAGTGTTAGCTATGGTCATCCTTTCACCTTAGTCTCAGCTTTCCCCTCTTTGGGTTTTGTGTTTTTTTTTTAATTTTTGGCTGCACTGCACCGCACAGCATGTGGAACCCCAGACCAGGGATCGAACCCACACCCCCTGCATTGGAAGGTGGAGTATTAACCACTGCACCACCGGGAAGTCCCAGTTTTCCCCCCCTTGGACTGTAGATTTCTGATTTCTCTGGTCATGTGTACTGGTACAGACTCCCTTCTGGGATAGTGAGGTAGGGTTATGAGCCACAATTTTCATTGGTCAGAGTACCATTGTTCAGGGTCACCTGGAATTACTCTGCTTCAGAGGATTTGGAAGGAAGAACAAAGTCATGTCCAAAGACTTTGAAGGGACTTTCCTAATAATTCTTTGAAGGGTTATCCTGGTACACTGTGAGCCAGCAGCAATCATTGAGATGGAGAAAGAGAGAGTGAGAGAGGGTGTGCGCGTGTGTGTGCGTGTGTGTGCACGCGTGTGCGCGTGTGTGCGCGTGTGCGTGTGTGTGCGCGCGCGCGCAACAGCCGAGGTGGGTGATATTCTGTAACTCCTCCCCCTCTTTACCTTGGCAGGATTTCTTCTCAGCAACTGATGTACCCAAATCCTCCAAAGTGACAGGTTTGCTGTTGCCGCACTGGATATGAATGAAGGGAAGAGGGCAGCATGTATCTTACTTGCTCTGTTGTACATATAAAGTCCACATCAATTGCTGGGACTGTACCTTTGAAAATTCCATCTTTCAGGTCTGACATACTCAGAATTGTTAACATTGCTTTACACCATTTATACTTGAGACAAGCCCACTGGCTAACTTCTCACCTGCACAGCCCAGTGGAGAGCCGTTTTAAAGTCTTTATCCACAAGGGTGGGGTCTGCCCCCTTCTTCAGCAGCATTTGGGTGTGTTGAGGCCGGTTGTGGAAAGCTGCCCAGTGGAGTGGTGTCATTCCCTACAAAACCACAATCAGAGGGACACAGATGAGCACAGGATATCAGGAAGGAAAACAGAGCACACTTTCTCCTCAGGCCTGAGGGCGTCACCGGATGTGCTGGTTGCCGCCTGTCAGTTCATTCGTTCCTTGAGCCATTCATTCAGCAGATACTTATTGGGCTTCTACTTGGTGCCAGGCAAACAGGTGTTAAGGATACTACAGTGAATAAGATAAATAAGATCCTGTCCTCGTGGGAATTACACTGTGGTAGAGGAAGATGGATAATAAATGCACGCAAACAAGCAAAAGGATTTTCCAGATTGTTGAATGCTGTAAAGAATGTACTTGGGGTGCTGTGAGAGAGTAACCACCACAGGGGTAGGAACTGTTCTACATGGGCCTCTGTGAGCCAGGGTGAACTGTGGGAAGAGACCAGCGAGCAACAAGTCACTAAGGCCGGCACCCGTGATCAGTCACGCTGGGATGCCATCTCCTGCCACCAGGGCAGGGGCACTGTCTATTTTATTACGGTATCCCCAGGGACTGAACCAAGGCTAAATAAACAGCTGTTGAATGAATGAAAGAAAGAATGAATGAATAGGGAGAGGAGGAGAAAGATGTGAGATGAGGTTGGAGAGAGGCAGGACTGATCCTGGGAGCGTGGGATGGGGAATACCCTGTACAAGGCATTTGGATTTTATTCTAAACTCAATAGAAAGACAGTGGGGGATTTTAAGCAGATGTTGACATGATCTGATTTACATTGTTTAGAAGAAATCACTCCGTGGCAGCCTGGAGAACAGATCTGGATGAGTCAATCTGGTGAATCCCACCTTCTTTCAGAGCTTAAGGTCACACACTATAGGCATCATTTAATAATAAGATAAGCTTCTTCTGGGAAACATTTGCCAAAAAGAACCAGTATTATTTGGTAGTGTACTATGAAAAGATGGCCTCTTCTCTTTGACTATGGCTCTCAATAATATGAAATGTATCTAAAATGATTCTAGATTAAGATGCCTGGTAAAGGGAGAAAAGGACATAGGTAGCTTTCTCTTTTTGGAGATGTCTCTTCAGGTAACATAAAGAAATGTCACCACCTTGGCCTTCTCTGCTCATCCAAGATGAGCTGAGTGGAGGAGATGGCCCTCAGCCTAGCTAGGAGTGCAGAACTAATATTATTCCAGAATTAATATGTATTGATCTAGAGATCTTTATGAGTTCTTATGTATATTATCTCACTTAATCCTCCAAACAGCTTTTTGGATTTAGCATTGTGGTGAAGTCCACTACATGCTCACCAAACTCTACTTCCTCTCCCTCCAGGGCGCACAGTCAGTCTACACTCCCCAGCCTCCCAGCAGATACATGTAGCCACAAGACTGAGTCCTGAACGTTGCAGTGTGGACAGAAAGGATGGAAGGATGAAAGCCCCTACCCCTCCAGGGTCTGTCTGGAAAACAAAACCTATGTCGTCTTTGACATATTTTCTTCTCCTCACCTGACAACGGAATGTGGAGAAGGACAAGGCTCAAGAATGTGCTGGAATCATGTGATTAATCAACTCAGGACCCTGACTGATGAGGTAGGACAGGGTCACCTCATCAACCAGCACTGGGCTATGAAGCAAGCAGGAATTAAGCTTTTATTATGTCAGGCCACTGAGATTTTGAATTGTTTTCTATAGCAGTTAGCCAACTCTGACAGGTGCCACTGTCCTTCCCATTTTGTGGAAGAGGAAGCTGAGCTCTAGGGAAGTTCACAAGTCTATGATCGAGCTGAATCTAGGGTGTGATGTTTGTGGGGCCGTGAGATTAGAATGTTAAACCCCCTTGACCAGTTCCATATTCTAAATCATTACATTATGGTCTGCTTTCAAGTTTCAAATGTCACATAACACTGAGCCTCCAGATACCCTTAAGGATATTTCAAGAAATTGGTTCCATATGGAAAAGAATGCTGGTCTAAAAACAGTGGAACGTCTTGTTCTTATTCCAAAAGCTGAATATTACTTGGGATTCAGAATAGCTCAAAGTATTTCAATGGGTCCTCTTCATTTTTTAATTTGGGCCACTGGAATTAGACATCTGGACTCCAGGGAATCAGATTCTTTTTACTGTGCAAGGATTATTCCCAGTGCTGAGTCCCATTTGCTTCAGAATCACTGGCTTCCTTATGAAGTGCCACCTGTATCCAGGGTTAAAGACATTGGAGACAATTTTGAAGTCACTGGGGTGTTAAGCTTCAAGAAGGCAGGGCCCTTGTCTGCCTGTCTGAATCCCTGGAGCCTAGAACAGTGCCAGGCACATTGTGGATGCTAAGTAAAGGCTTATTAAATGACTGAGTGACTTCTTACTGTTCTTGATCGAATTTTTTGCTTTTGTAAAATTTGGCTTTGCTTTCTAAAATCATTCACAGAAGAAAGACAGAACATGACTTCTTTATGGAAAATGAACTTGTTTGATATGATCATTGTTACCAACTGTTCAATTGAAACCTGTTAGAATTCTTGATGAGCGCTCCAAATGAGGTAGATGGCAATCACTATATGCAGAGATATAGATGTAGCAATATGAGAATTCAGTGTGAAATTGTGAATTAAACTGTCATTATGCACTGTTAACCCTTGTCTCCTAAATATAGCTTCTAGGCTTTAAGAGTTATTCTCTTAAGACAACAACCACCCCTCCCCAACCCACTGCTGGAAAAAACAAAACAAAACAAAACAAAACCCCCCACCCTCCTGCATGCTTTGGTAAATGGTGGGGAGGAGCACTACCATTTTTCATATACCTACTTGGTACCAAGAACTTTATTCACTTCACTGAATCTTTACAACAAGCCTAAGAGATAGGTATTTTTAGACCCATTTTACAGGTGAGGAAACTGAAACACAGGTTAAATATTGGGTTGGCCAAAAGGTTCGTCCGGGTTATGGAAAAACCCGAATGAACTTTTTGGCCAATCCAATAATTTCCCTAAGGCCACTGACTGGGTACAAGGCCATGACTGGGTACAAGGCAAAGGTGGGATTCAAATCCAGGTCTCTCCAACTCTGGAGGAAAATGCTCGTTCCACACATCAAGCTAGTAGACTTTCATCTTGGAAATGAGCTCAGCTGCTGGACAATTTTTTTCTTTGTGATTTTATCTACATTCAGGGTCTTCTCACTTTCTAGAATGGTGATTCTCAGTAGCATAAGGGTTGCCACCCTTTATTACTATTTGTTTCATTTGGCATCACCTCTAGGTTTCTTCTAAAAGTGCAGCTGGCAAATATTTATTTTTGTAAGGTATTGAAATATACATATTCTTCCCCCACTCCTCCCCTACCTACCCTGGAATTTGGGATCAGTGTTATAAGTAACTGTTGATCCTTTGAGTGGCCCCAAATCAAGACTTGAAACACTCCATTACTTCTCTAAATAATAATATGTTGTGTAATATAAATTTGTATGTTTATATTACAATATAAACAGGTTTCAAACATTCACTCAAGTCAAGGGAAACTTCCTGTTGCTATTTTTTTCAATTGGGCTAATGAGAAATACAAATACATCCTCTCAGAGTTAGTAATATGAAAACCAAAACTTTTAGAATCAGCTCAAGTGTAGCCCTTTGTATTGCACAACACACCTTGTTTAGGAACTTTTTCCTACAACTGCCTCCTCCTTCCTTCAGCTTCTATTAACACAGCTAACACATCCTAGTTGTGTTATGTTAAGACTCGGGTGGCCATTTAAGGGGCAGACTTCAGGCTTGGCAACTGGCATTTGCACTGAGCTGTGATAGGGACTAAGATTAAGCTGTGATGCACTTAAAGGCAGAGGTTGTGGCTCATTCACTGTGATATGCCCAAGTACACATTAGGTGTTCAAGAAGCATTCAGAGGAAGAATTAATTAGGGAATTGCAGGTTATCCAGGCTCCCTTGAATTCATGGGGAGTGTAAGATACTAGAGTCTGTCGAACTCAAGCCAGCCACCTGTGTCCAAACTGTGAGGCTCCTCATTGAGTCACTGAGGACTCAACTGGGCCTTCAAAGAATCTAAGGGCTGAAAATCTAGGAGCTACCTGAAGATAGATTACAACAAACACCCAGATGACTCTTGTAACAGTAGAATTCCACTTTCTTGAAAAAGAAGGAGTATTGGCTCAAACAGTGAAGAGTAACTTACATTCATTTAAGAACATAGCTCTCTAGAATGTTTTGGAGGGAAATGTTAAGTTTTGGTTGACTTAGAATCCATTTCAAGATAGCTGACAGGACCGTGTGGTGACTGTTGGGTGCATAGCGGGGCTGTTTTGGAACATGCTCTTGTACGGATGAGTAATTCTGTGCCTTGAGCCTGTGCCACCAACATTTCAGTTAAGGGCTTTCAAGTCCTATTAGCTTCTCAGACCTTTTTTCTTTTTTTCCAAAACCACTGTAACTTTTATGTTTTATGAAGCAGAAATCTGATGAAGTGCTTAGCAGTTTTCATGTTTCAGAATTGCACTTTTAGACTAGCCCTTGCAGATACTGAAAGACACAGAGAGAGAAATGTGTGATGTGGCTGGGTGCTTGGTTCATCCCTTGCCTTGGTGCACTGGCGGCAGAATTTTAGCAGGTGTTTGAAAGATCAGCAAAACAATTCTAGATCATCTGAAAGATCTAGAATTTCACAGAAGTCCAGTTTGGCTCTGTTTGACATTTTAATATCCACACATTATTGATTCTGTGACTACCTCTCACAAAAGTTATAGAGGGTCTTCTGTGTACAAAAGATTGGAATAAATGATGTACTTTAAAAGATTCTAAAAAAACCTAGATGGTTAGAAGTGCTGTAATGAAAGCCATTTTCTTCAAATTTATTTGGGAAAAAACTTACAATTAGAGATCACAAAGATTAGTAGTGCATTAGCAAAAAAAGCTTGCATATTAATATTGCAAATTTGTTCTTTAAAATAGTTTGATATCTGTTATTCAGTATAATTTTTTTTAATTCTATATATTTTATTTTATGTAATTTGAAACATTTTTCTGAGACGGGATCTATAGGCTTCCCCAACATACCAGATGTGTCCATGTCATGACATTTGGACAAGGACCCCTGCTCTAGAATCTACAGTACATTTTTGAAGATCTAGAATAATATAAAAATCTTATTTTTTTGAGAGGAGATTTTGGAAATAATTAAAAGTCACCTGGAGTCAAGTCTGGTAAATAAAATGGGTCATTGAGTTGGGTCAACAAAACAAAGAGAGAAAAGGCCAATAAAATAAAATTATATGACTTTTTCTTGAATTTAATAATGTAATTCTCTATTTATCTAAACATGTATTTTTGGGGGGACTCTACTATGTGCAAGTTACTGAACTAGATTCTAGGGACACAAAGATAAAAAATACTGCCCCTAGAAAATTATGGGGAAAGGAGGGTTGGGGGAGAGAGGGAAGTGAGGGCTCCTAAGTAGTAGTGACTCTACTCCATTTATTAAGGTGTTCATTTTTAGGATAAAAATTCTGGTGTTTAAAATTTTTTTGCTTTATTATTTTACCTTTTGCCAACTGTAAAATAAAAAGATTTCTAGGGTCAGGGACTATTTCTATTGATTTTGTCTTTATAGTGCACAATCTCTGCTTATGCTTGTATCTTAGGAATGTTGTAAGTGGATTTTAGTGCTAAGAATTGTATCCAAAGATTCACATCTGTTTTTGCAACTTGGATTTATTTTCTGAGAGTGCTGTTGTAATGGAAGTTTGGATTGTCCGGCCACTCACAAAAATCTACTTATATCAGAATGTGCATTTAATATAGGATCAACAATCTATCCTAAATACCAGGCATAACAGTGCTTTTCTGGATAAATGCATTCAAAGTTCTAACCCAGATGCCAACATTTCATAGCCACTCTTGATTCAGTGCTCTTCCTGTCAAAGCTAAAATGAAAACAGGAGAGGTTAGGTTCCAGGAATTTAGCAACTTAACTCTCTGTAGCTGCAATAGACAAGCCTTTCTCTTTGTCAGTGATTCCCCTGAGGTCCAGAAGAACAAAGGCACAAAGGACAATCTGACCCATCTGACCCACCTTGCCTTTCCCACAGTGTTAAACTTTACAGTGTGAATAGCTTCTAAATAAGTCACTTTATAACTAAGCAGTGTGGTTAATGAAACAGGAAAAACAAACAGATCATTGGAATGAGAACTAAGAGTTCAGAAATGGAACCATATATTAAAAAAAAAAATCTTGTAACAAACTAAAAGAAAATTTAGCATAGCGTAGTTATGTTCCTAGGGGTAGGGAAGGCCTTCTTTAAAAAGATACCAAAAGCAAAAGCAACATTGGACAAGAATGATCATTTTGATTATATCATATTTTAAAATTTCTGTACAGGAAAAGACATCACAAACAGTTCTAAAATAAGGAACAGACTATGAAAAAATATTTGCAATTCAACAGCAGACAAAGGATTAATGTTCAGAATATAAAATAAACTCCTATGAATCTGTAAGAAAACTACAAGTAACACAACAGATGAATGGACAAAGGACCTAAACAGGCAAGTCACAGGAGATCTAAAAATGACCATTGCACCTATGAAATTATGCTCGATCTCACTGGCTATAAGGGGAAATGCAAATTAAAACAATAACAAGAAAATCCAACAATAGGAAAACAGTGATAAACACCCTTTTACACTATGGGTGGAGCTATAAATTGATGCAATCGTTTTGAAGAACAACCAGGCATGCATATTAAAAATGAAAATAGGGAACCCTCATGCAATGTTGGTGGGAATGTAAACTGGTGCAGCTACTGTGGAAAACAGTATGGAGGTTCCTTAAAAAACTAAAAATAGAACTATCATATGATCCAGCAGTTCCATTCCTGGGTATATATCCATAAAAAATGAAAATACTTATTTGAAATGACACATGCACCCCAATGTTCATAGCAGCACTATTTACAACAGCCAAGACATGGAAGCTACCCAAGTTCCCATCAATAGATGATTGGATTAAGATGATGTGGTGCATAGATATATACAATGGAATATTACTCAGCCATAAAAAGAATGAAATATTGCCATTTGCAGCAATGTGGATGAACCTACAGAATATTATACTTAGTGAAATAAGTCAGACAGAAAGACAAATACTATGTGATATCACTTACACGTGGAATCTAAAAAATAATAGCAAAGAATGTATATACAAAACAGAAACAGACTCACAGATATAGAAAACAAATTTGCGGTTACCAGTTGTGGGGGGAGAGGGACAAATCACAGGTACAGGATTAACAGATACAAACTACTATATATAAAATAGATACGCAACAAGGATACACTATAGAGCGTAGGGGATTATACCCTTGTAGTAACCTATAATGGAATATAATCTGCAAAAGTACTGAATCACTATGCTCTACATCCAAAACTAACACAATATGGTTAATCAATTATATTTCAACTAAAAAAAATAGAACCCCTCCCCCACACATAAACGTACACTCTCTACTGCCCAACAATTTTTCTTCTAGAGAAATGCTCGTATAAAATACTCAAGGAGGCTTATACAAACACCCTTCGGAGTAGTGTTTGTGATAGTGGAAAAATTGGAGACACCTAAATATTCATTCATAGGGGAATAGAAAATATAAGGACGTATTTTCATAGTGTGAAACATTATGAAGCCATTAAAAGGAATGAGCCAAATTTATATGCATCAACACATCCAAGACACTCTAAGACATATTCTTGAGTGAAAATCAAAGTTGCAGAACAACATATAACATGAGATATCTTTCATGTTATACTCCATAGTGCCTATGTGTCTATATATATATATATATATATATATACACACATAGTGTAAAAAGACAAAAGACTTGGAAAGAGACACATCAAATAGCAATTGGGGGCTAAGGTGGTGGGGTGGAAGTAATCATGGACTTCTAGTATTACTTGTAATATTTAAATTTTTAAAGAAGCAAATGTGTTCATGTATTACTTATACAAGTAAAAACTAACAACACAAAAAATGTTTTAATTCACTGAGCTCAGATCAGGACAGCCTCTAGAGTGATATTCATCTCTCTGATATAAAGTGGCACATATCATGGTTTTTTTATGTAAGCAGTTAGAGGATGGCTTCAGAAACAGATTTTTTCCTTCCTCTCTCCCTCTCTCCATTCTTTAGTTTCAGTTAATAATCTAGTATATCTCTTAATGAAGTTAGATTTCTATTAACTGATCATTTAACCTTTAACCATTATTGTGATAAGCTTGGGAGTCTTTCAGTTATTGGAAAATAATTTTATTCACACTATGTAGGGGTTATGTCTTGCTCTTTCCTCTTGTCATTAGGAAACCATAATGTTCTGCCAGCAATACCTTACCTTTTCCCTGATTTCTTTTGCCTTTGCTGTTTTTTGCTTCCTGTTATTTAGCAGATATAGAGAGTGTGTGTGCTTTAACTGTTACCCCCTCATATATGATGGAGACTACATTGTGCTTGGAAGTCACTGGAAAAGTGATTGTGGGAGGGGCGGGGTTCAGTAAGCGACTGCTTATTCAGCACACCGAGAAGCCAAATGCAGGAACTCCTCCAAGGTAACAAATGACAAAGCCTGGGCCATGTTCTTTCCATTTCAGAACTGTCCTTTGTCCAATGGCAAAGAGCAAATTAGCCCTTGCAAATTTATGTGGATTGGCTCACACTAGCAATATATATGTTAATGAAACACACAGGCAAGACTTAGTAGTTGGCTTCAGATGGATTTCAAACATGCTGTGACATGGTGCGAAGAGGAAGCTGCGACACTGGGGGGAAGTGTCCTTTCTGAGGCTCCTGCTCAAAAATGCCAACAGGTCAGAATGCTGGTGTTAAGAGCAGGAGGAATCTTCTCTGAGAGGTTGCTTTGCATGAGACGGAACTGGAGATTTTTCCAATATTTACCACATATTATCTGAAAAGTGTTACAATTACCACCGTTATAAAGATTTTTGTCTACATTCATTGTCTCCACCAGCCGGGGGGGGCGCCTCCCAGGGTGGGAAAAAATAGGGAACTGTCACTTTGCTAGGGGATGTTCAGCTCCACTGAGGAGGGGACAGAGTTGGATGTCTGTAGGAGGAATTTAGCTTTAGGGAGTGAATGACTGAATTTGCCCCCTTTCTAATAAGTCCCAGTTAGTCGGGGGAGTGAAGGTAGGAGTTGGAGGTGGAAGAAGTGGTTGGCAAGTTGCCCAAAGTCTAGAAGTTCTTGATCAGCTGACATAAACTGCAAGCCCCCAAGTTCCCTGATTTCACACCATGGGCAGAGTGATCAGAGTGTACTTTCTCATCTCTGGTTCTCGTTTTTAAAGCAGAAGTTTAAAACAGTGCAATATTCTCTCATCTGAGGTTTTGCTTTAAACCACGAAGACATGGAGGGTGAAAGCAACATGTGCCCACCGAGTCAGGGAGGTGTCCAACCTCAGACCCAGGCTGTGATGTAAGGGCTTTTTGCTGTGGTCATTACTGCCAAGCCTGTTGGAAGGAGGCCTTTGTTCAGAAGGCTCAAGAAAGATGGGGAGCCCAGCCCAGGAGAAATATGGGGTAGGGGGCCCAGCCCCTGTTAGGGGGCTTCCTCCCATCCTTTGGTCTATGGCCAGTTCATCTTGAAAACAGTCTTATTTGACATCTTGAGGCATATGCACTTTCAATGCTATCAGACTTTCTTAAAGTTATCAGACATTCTTAGCGCAGTCAAACCAAGCTTACTTTAAAAAAAAATTCCTTTAAAAATCAGGTATTTAAATCAGTTTTAAGAAACTATTAAAGAAATCAGGCTGGCTAATAAAAATCAGACCTGGTTTTTAGAAGAGTTAAGTAGATAAAAGACCCTCAGCTGCTTTGGGGCGGCTCTGCCTGGTCTGATCCACCCTCCCTCAGGAACTTAGTTGGGAGTGCTGTGCTGTCTTGTTGGAAGCCTTGTACAGGATTGCCTTGCAACGTAAAGCAAACAGCAGTTGTGATCATTGGCATTAATAATGTGGCTTCTGGAGCAGGGAGCCTAGATTGTTATCTATCTGTCATCTTTCACTCAGAGAGCATCAGCAGCCATCGAAGTTTCTGGTACTCAAGAAGACAGGAAAGAGCAATATTTATTTCTCAATGTCCAAAGGGAAATTACAAAATTTCAGTGGTATGATAAATGCTTAAATACTTAATGCAATAAATTCTTCCCTATTTAAAGCTACCCACACCCACAGAGGGATAAATTTCTGCCTGAGAATTAATAGTGGAGACACAGGCTTCCCTCTCAGGGTAGGAACACAAAATTGCTCCATTCCCTCCTTGCACCTTTAAGAGAGGAAGCTCTGTGGTTCAGAAAAGCCCTTATTGGGCTTCCCTGGTGGCGCAGTGGTTGAGAGTCCGCCTGCCGATGCAGGCAACACGGGTTCGTGC
>NC_041221.1:60063002-60077280 GCF_002837175.3 Physeter macrocephalus
GCCATGGCCGCTGAGCCTGCGCGTCCGGAGCCTGGGCTCCGCAACGGGAGAGGCCACAACAGTGAGAGGCCCGCGAACCGCAAAAAAAGAAAAAAGAAAGAAGAAAAAAAAGCCCTTATTGCCACCCTAACATGCACAATGGCAACTGTTCCTTGAGAGGGCAGGCTCACCTCACTGTCCTGGTGATTAATCTCGTTGAGGCTTGACTGTTGTACCAGGACCATGAGGAGCCTGTAAAGAAAAATAGGAGAAGCGGCTTAAAAGAACAGAATCTGAATGAGAACAGGACATTAGAAATACAGTCTGTTGAAGGCCTCCAAATGACCATATGCCCTTTGCATCTACTAGGGGAAAGATCCACGGGAAAAAAGCCTGTGTGATAGGTAATAAGGCACAAGAAGGCAGGTAGGAGGAAGGCCTCTATCTCTTCTCCCACCTCCTCTCTATCTTAGTGCTTCTGGAGCAGCCAGAGAGAATGGAGAAGGCGAATCCTCACACTTAACCTTCCTCACCAGAACTGTATCCCTTTGTGTTCACTCTAAGAAGCAAAGTCCTCCAGTGCTTATTTTTTATTCATTTTACATAAACTTATAGAGTGCTTTCAAATTGCTTCACCACTAGGTACATGTGTCATGCCTTCTAAATCTACAGGTTATACCTGGAGGCAGTCAGCATTTACAACTTCGCTCATTCTTTCTAAAACGCACAAATACCTAAGCATGCAATGGCAGTTATCAGTGTGAAACAACTGCCAGTGATTCTCCGGTTCAAGTTCTTATCCCACTTGGGCCCAATACTTGGTTGGCTGAGGTCAGTACTCCATCTGTGGGAGAGAAGCAGTCGAGTATAGTGGTTAGGAGCCCAGACTCTGGAGCCAGACTACCTGGGTTCACATGCCAGTCCTGTCACTGACCAGTTCTGTGACCACAGGCAAGTAACTTCACTTCTCTGTGCCTATGCCTCCTCATCTATAAAATGGGGGTAATAAAAAGTGCCTACCTTATAGATCAGGGTGAGGATTAAATGAGTTAATATGCATACAGCATTTAAAGCATGCCTAGAACACAGTAAGTGTTATTTCTAGAATACTTAACCCTAGAAGTTTTAACCCTGGCTCCATCTCAGAATTCCCTGGGGAGATTTTTTTTTTTTTACCTGGGCTGTATATTCAAGGTTTCTGACACAGGAGGTCTGGAGAGAAGCGTAGCTTCTACCGTTTAAATAAGCTGTTCAGAAAATTCTGGTAAACAATCAGATTTGGAAACCACTGAGAAAGGTGCTGAATGAATAAATCAATGGATACTCATTGTTATGGAAGGAATTGTGTCCCTCCCAAATCTATATGTTGAAGCTCTAACCCCCCAATGCCTTAGAATGTGACTATATTTGGAGATAGAGCCTTTAAAGAGGTAATTAAGTTAAAATGAAGGATTACAGCGGGCCTTAATCCCATTTGACTGGTGTTCTCATAAAAAGAGGAGATTAGGACACAAAGAGTGACACCAGAGGCACACGCTTACAGTGGGAAGACCATGTGAAGAGGCAGCAAGAGGATGGCAATCTGCAAGCCAAGGAGAGAATCTCAGAGGAAACCAACCCTGCTGGCACCTTGATGGTGGCCTTCCAGCAGCAGCCTTTAGAACTGTGAAAAAATAAATTTCTGCTGTTTAAGCCACCCAACCTGTGGTATTTTGTTACAGTCACCCCAGCAAACTAATATACTCACCAAGATGATAAAGGACTGTCTATGGGCAGACAATGAAAAAATTTGGCAATTATTTTGGAAGAATTATTTGAAAAATAAAATGGCTTAGCCTCCTCCTGAATCAGATTTTCATTGTCTCTCAGCTGAGATGACATCTAAAGTCCTAAGTATTCAACTGCTTAATATTAATCAGAGGGATTGATCATACTGTGTTACAAAGAGAACTTAAATGGGGGTGGACTTCTTCAGTGGGGGTAATATAACCAGGAAGCCTGGGTTTTAAATCTAGTCTTATCACTGTTTTTTGGGGAGCCAGGACACTGCTGTGATTTAATTCTGGCCTCACCACTGCATGACCTCTCTGAGCTTCTGTATCCTTACTTCTCTAACAAGGATAATAACATGTGGTGGTGGTGGTGAGGGTTAAATAACATAACAGGTGTAAAACTCCTAGTACACAGATTTTAAAGGAACAGTGGCTATGACTGTAAACAGCACATCTCTTTATCCTTTCTGAATTCTAGAATTTCTCCGTCAGGTGGGAAGATGCTACAAAAATAATTGTATTTTGGTTAATGCTATTTTTTATATTTTCCCTTATAGCTGCTTTATGGGGGGGAGGGTAACGGGTGACTATCTTTCTTCTTTCTCTCTTTCCTTTCTCTCTCTCTCTCTCCCCCCCCCCTCCATTAATGGCCACTGTCTAATCTCTAGGGCACATGTGGTCCGAAGTGCTGGGGGATGGAGAGGGAGCAGGAGGTCAGTGGTGGTCCAATCTGGTATCCCCGGCTAACCCTGAGCAGACTGAGATCACCTGTAGTCGGACAGGATCTTCTGGGGCTCCTCCAGAGCAGCGTGATCACACTGGGGGAAGTTGGCTCTAACCAGATGAGAATGGGGGTGGGGAGATCAAGACCTCTTCTCACATCCTGGGTGAGCCTCCAAGGGTCACAGGGTGAGCTCTGTGCTGGATAGTCCTCTGTTTATCTCTCAGATCCAGTCTCTGCCCTGCAGTGTCCTACTCTGAGGCTGACCTCCAATAATTCATCATCCAGGTCCCTTGCCCTCTGACCTCCCACTGGGTTTGGACAGTGGGAGAACCAGCAGGAGGGAGAGAAGCCACTTCCCTTTCTGACAATGATTTTTTTCCTCTACTAAAGGCCTTGGCTCCTGCCAGGTGGCCCCTCTCCTACACTACAATTACAACTACCGCCCAGCTCTTAGCAGGTTTCCAGTAGCAGCTTCCTTTCTCACCTCTTGTGGCCTAGGGGAGGAACACTTTCCTGCTTTTGGAGGGGAGTGGGGGTGGCAGATGGTCACCATCTCTTGCTGGTTAATTTCAAATAGTCTTTCATTAAACTTTCTTACTCATCTCTTTTACTATTTCATGTCTTCCCTGTCACGACCCTGAGTGATATATGCCAATCTATACTGCTTGTCTCCATTTGATTCCTAAGTCACTGTGACTCATCGATCTTTAAAGCTGGTACAAATTTACAGATGAGTATTCTCTCTCTCTCTTTCTCTCATTTTATGAGAGCAAATGACCTGATGCACTACACTGCTTGCCAAGGCCATCACACGTTGCCTTGGTTATCCAGCCTGGACTAGAAACCAGGTGTCTGCTTTCCAGCCTGGTGCTTCTATACTGTTCCGTGGTTCAGAGGTAATCTGCAAGATACTTGTCCCACGTCTGTCTTAATTAACAGTGGACTTGCAGATCTCTTAGTTTTGTTTTCTCAGAGCTCCTGTTTTGTGCTAAGGTGACCCAGGAGTATTTCTCCCATAACCTCCCAGCCCAATTTCCTATTAGCACCAGCTAAAACTCTGCTCTTAGATCTCCAGGCCACAGCATAAGGCTCACCTCATCCCAGCTGCCAGGACAGCAGGCACAGGTCCCCAGCAGGAGCTTTCCCAGACAGGCAGAGTGGTGAGTGATAAGAGCACGGAGGCTGGAGCCAGACTGCCTCTATTAGAAGCCCTGCTCCCTCACCAATCAGCCAGACCTTGGACAAGTTATGAAACTCTCCGTGCCTACATTTTCTTATCTGTAAAATAAACATAACAACAACCCTACTTCTTAAAGATTTGCTGTAACTTTAAATGGGTCAAAGCATATAAAGCACTTAACATGGACTTTACATACTATAATAAATTCTATATAATGATTAATTTCTTAAAAGGCTCCTACCGTTTACATTCTGGGGTCCCGTGATTGCCATTAGGGGATTGGTAGGCCAGAGAGAGCTCAGCTAGATGTATCCAGGAAAGGGGGGAGGGTTGTCTCCTTGAGCTTCTCTGTTTTGCTGGCCCCTTGGGCTCACAGTCCTGGAGGGGGGCTTAGCCCAGGGATGGCTGGGAAAAAGGGTCCCCAAGCCAGTCATCTGCTCTCCTGTCCCTGAAGCTGCCTGGAGGTGAGAGTATGCTTCAGTGAAACATCTACTGCAGGTTAGAATGCATCACCTGGAAACTAGAGAACAGGACCCCAAAGAAATGATTTCCTTCCTCCCTCTGGCTGTAGTCAAGAGCAATGAAAAGAGGCAGAGCTGTTGGCACTTTGGCAGGAAAAAAAAAAAAAAAAAAAAAAAATCTGCTGGTAACCATGGAGACCATAAAAGGACTTTCAGAGAGCCCTGTGGCTGCTTTCAGAGGAAATCGCTGCTTGCCTTGCAACTCTAGCATGCGCAGTGTTGTACAAACACAACTGCGAGCTCTTTCGAGCTTTGTCTTAATGATCATGCCCCCTCTTTCACATGGACGCCCTCTGAATGTCCCAGCCAAGGAAGCAAAAAAAGCAATGGGGAGCTGAAAGGGAGAAAACTCGGACCTGCTGAGAAGCAGAGCATTCAAAGCAGGAAGGGGACTCGTGAGATGAAACCTGTGCTCCTTTGCTTTTCTACATCCAGCTTGCCTTCGTGTTCTTAATTATAGGTCCTTCATCCCAGCAGCAGCTTAGATTTCCCACAGAGCTGTAGCTTAGCTAAGGCTGTATACTGCCACTGGTTGGTTTGCTAGTGAGTTGTTTCCATCAGAGAACCAAAATTTCTCTGGAGGCAAAGGGCTAATTGAAGTGTCCCCTTGGCTTGTTTATAAGCAGCTTCAGTTTGAGACTTCACTCTAAATAGTCTCCAGCAAGCACCGAGTGGAAGGAGTGTGCTGTTTGGAAATATAGGAGTTAGTGGATTTTAAAAGGAGTATGAATACCTCAGTACAAGGCCACAATGTGGCTGGTACATATGCTTATGATTAGAGGAAAAATATAGATGCATGTACACTGAATGGTTGAGTCTAATGTTCATTGGGTTCTAAAATCTTGCAATGCTCTACAATGTCCCAAGGTTAATACAAATGGGAGCGCTGTTCCTATCCTGATGACCTTCACAGTAAATGTGTGCTCATGTCAGTGGGTGCAGGACTGTGTGGGCATGCACCTGTGTGTGCAGATATATTTTTTGTGGACCTGTGTGTGCTAAGGTGAAGAAGGCCAGGGTGAGAGCTGGTGGGTGGCCGTAGCAGGATTTCATTCTTTAGTGCTGATCTACGGTACTTTATTTCTATCTTCCATCATCATCATCATCGATATCATCACCCTCATCATTACCACTAACACTTACTGAACATGGACAATTGACAGTGTTCAGTGCTTTCCACATATTTTCTCATTTACTTTTGCCTACTTACCTATGAGGTAAGTACTGTATTATTCCTACTTTCTAGAAAAGAAAGCTACCTGAACCTTGACATGTTAACTTGCCCAAGATAATATGGTCTGTAAGATATGGAGCCAGATTCATACTCAAGTCAGTCTGACTCCTGAGCGGGAACTCCTGGCCACCCTTTACCTCAATCCAAAAACAGGATTTTAGGTGGTTTTCAGATACATATAGTAAAACAAGATCACAAGCGAAAAAACTAGGCAAAGAGAAAATGAGGGCAGGATAAAGAACACATAATTATGGTCCTATGTGCATGCCAGAGGTGAGACACAAATTGGGCTTTGAGTTTTCTGAATATGCAGAGAGAAACATGATCATAAGTCACAGTGTCCACACAGTAAAAATAAAAAATAATTTATCAGAAGAAGCACAGGAATTCCTCCTTTAGTAGAAATTTTTCTTGTGGTTTTTCAGAAAAGATTATTTTGGTCACTGTAACAAAAAAAAAATTTTCCTGACAATCAGACAATAAGGAGTTTTGTATGGCTGTTTCTTATAAGGCCTCTCAGTGTAGACTGAGGGCTTAATGATAAAATGTGGCCATTAAAATAAATTCAACAGGGTCCACAGCAGTGGACTCCAGGAGCACAGCAGACCCATTGGGCAGGTTACTTATCTTCACACATGCACTAGGCAATTAGATTTCTTCTTGATGCCTTAGTTTTCTCATCTATAAAATGGGGATAGAAATATTACCTATCACATAGAGGTGTGGTAAAGATTAGATGAGATAGTACATGGAAAGCACTAAGAACTTTGCTCAGAACATGACAAATAATCAGTTTTGTTTGTCATCATCATCCTTTTTGTAACTACAGACCTATATGCTTTAATGGTCAGACAAGCTGGCCTAAAGTTGCATCCACTTAGGAAAATTAAATAGTCAAACAGGTATGCATGGTCTAATGGAAGGTCACTCCCTTCTGCGTTATGATTTTAGGATTAGAAAGTGCCCATAAGACAGACCAAGATTTTTTTTTTCTCAGAAAACGATTCTGAGTTCATGCAGACACACAAACAAATGGGCAACTGAAGCCCAACTTCTCTGGTGTGGTTAGTTTCGGCTTGAAGGATTTAATGCAGATGTTATCAAACTCTGCCACGGCCATAAAATTTCTCAGTTAAAACAATGATAAAATATCTAATTTTAAGCAATGTAATTCCATAAGGAATCCTTTCAATCAAGCTAGTTTTGAAATGTTCTCTAGGTGACAAAGCCAGTTGATTTGCTACATGGGTTGTGTCAAACTCAAGGTTGGCATTTGCCATCTACCCCTACAAGGATTAAATCACAAGCTGCTGAGACTGCTGACCTTCAACACCCCCTCAAAGGAGTTCAGGGTGGAGATCAGGAATGAGGCACTCTGTGCTGTGGGAAAAACTGGCAGAACTGGCCTTCAGATAGTTAGATATTTTCAGGAGAAGATTTTATGAGCCCAATTCTTGCATCTCCTCATATCTAGAAAAGCACTAAAATCTTTCACGGTAACATCTGCTTCCCGTGACTAGCAGCAACCTTCTGCAAAAATGTGTGCTTGACTGCACGTACTCCCCCTTCACCAAAATCACATATATACTGACCTTCCCCCCTACCCCTTTGCAGCAGTTTCTCAGAGCTCTCTGAAATGCTCTCTCCTGGGCTGTAAGTCCTCATTTAGCCCCAAATAAAACTTAACTCACAACTCATGTTGTGCTTTTTTGGTTTTTTTTTTTCATTCGACAGTTGTTAAGGTTTAACCCAATTCATTTTTGGAGAACATTTAACAGGTATGATAATTTTGGTTCTGGAATATTTAATCTTAACCTTTGGGTTTTACTAGTTACAGCAGCTAGCATTACCATAACTAAAGCAGATTTTATCTTCCAGAATCAGCTAACTGTCCATTTAGGACAATAAAACTATATAATCAGCACACAGAGGATGTTTATTTTTCTGGCTTCAGCTCTTCCTAAGGTGGTGACTGGGTCATTTGGGACAATTTCACGAGAAGGGGAAGCCACAGCTCTGTGTTATCTCAGTTATAGTGATGTAATGTAAATCCTAGAGAGTCTAGGGGCACTGCTGGGCATAATAAAGAATAGTCTAGTAAGTCTACAAAAGAGGAAGTACACTTAGATTAGTTTTTAATATACTATTGTAGTGATTTCAGATGATGAGCCTAATCTATTGACCAAATTGATCTTGAGTGTGATTTTGACTGCCAAGGCTTAGTTCACCCCTCAGGTGCAATGGTTTAATGGCAGAGCCAGGTTTTCACCAAAATTCTGGCCCCCCTTTCTTGGATTGGAGTCATCACCAGGAGGTGGATTCTAGGTCAGGGACTATATTCCCCATCGCTCTTTATGGCCAAATGACTCATCCTTATTAATGGAATGTGAGCAGAAGTGAATTGTGTCATTTACAGGCTGAGATTTTAAAGAAATAAGTGAGGCTTATCTAAGCTCCTCTTACGCTATCTGCAGGCCGAACAAAAAGGATTCTGTGATGCTAGAAGATGATGAAGCCACAAGCTTGCATCCCTGAATTACCTGTGGAGGGGAGGCCCCCTGCCCCCATCCAGGAAACCTACATTGGACTAAACTTTTATTATGTTAAAATGCTGAAGCTTTGGGTTTTATTTGTTACAACAGCTATGATTACCATAACTAAAGCAGGTGTTCATTTTCCAGAATCAGGTAGATTTTGAAATGACTACTCTGAGTGAGGCAGGTAAAAATCATCTAAGTGGAGTAAATTGGGGCAGAATAGTCTTAAAAGGTACGTTTAAAACGTATTTTCTAAAGATTACTCTTGGGAAGACAGTATGATTTTGTGACTAAATATTTCTGTGGGTTGTCTAGAAAAGTCACTCTTTTTTCATCAAAAGGTAGTCATTTTATGATGTCTACTGATTGTTAGCTCTGGGCTTGCTGTTTCTTCTCTAAACTTCCTTGTTTTGTTGGGCTTTGAGTAAATCCTAGTTTTCTATTATTCCTGGATATGATCCAATGATAATAAGAGGCAAGGCTTGGTTGGGAATAGTCCTGGAATTTCCCAAGTCCTTTAACTTTAGTGTAAACAGACTGAAATGAAGAAATCCTATTACCTCTCAACCTGGAAGGGGCCTTGGTCTCCTCAACCCCTGCTTGGCTTCAGTTTACTTCTGAACACAGGGTCTGAAGGAGGCAGCAGAATGCACCCACCGTGCTGCTGGCCTTCAGCCTAGCTCTGGGGAGTGTGAAGTTCCTGTCAGAGGCCTGCTCTGTCAGCAGAGGTTCAGGAAGTGCCTGGAATGGAACCTTGCTGATTCCACAGTGGGAAGTGTGCTGTCATCAAGCTGCCAGGAGGGTCTTTCGAAAGACTGGGGACCCAGGCCACTTGGATACAGAGGCCTGGGGTAGCTACACTTGGTCTGGGCAAAGCTTTTTCCTTTGTTGCTCAATCGTCTTACAAAAAGGTGACCTCAATCATCCAATTATTTGAGGGCTTTCTTTGCATGGTCTCCAGCAGCACACACTTCTGGTTTTCCTTCTCACCCACTGGTCCCCCTGTCTCAGTCTCCTTTGCTGGGTCTTTGCCTCCTTCCAGCCCATAAATGTTGGCATGACTCTGGGTTCATACATTAACCTTCTCTTACCCTGTTTGGTTTCCATCACAGCGCTCGTCACTATTTGAAATTATCCTATTTATTTGTTTACTAGTGCGCCACTTAACTCCTTCACTAGAAAGTAAGCTCTGTGAGGTCAGAGACACTGTCTTGCTCACTGGGGAACTCTAGGGCCTAGAGCGGTGGTTGGTCCATAATAAGCACTCAATAAATAGTTATTGAGTTAATAATTGACTGATTAATTGAATGAATGAATATAAGAAATTCAGATGATGACAAACAGCATTTCTTCTTAAATCAGAGACTAGGAGAAAAGGGTTTTATCGAAGTAAAAATGGGATTGAGACTAGAGTTGAGATTGTTCCAGGATATTTTGATTCACTGAGATGGGGTCCTGTCTGCTGCAAATACCAAAAAAATGGATGGATTTTGTTTTTATTTGCCACATGGATTGGATTAGATGACCTTCTAATCCAAGCTGGGTGCCTCCCAACTTGAGCGTCGTGTGAACCTGGCTACGTACCTCACATCGGGCTCAGCGGTGGCAGCGTGCAGTGGCAGACGGCCATTTTTATCAGGGATATTGTGCTTGGCACCATTTCTTAGTAGACTCACACAGCCTTCCAGCCAACCCTGGAAGAGTAAGAGCATCGTTATATAACACAATCTCGCATAACATAGTAACAGAGTCCAACAAACTTTCTCCAGTTTTCTTTCCCTTTCTTCTTTGGTTTGGCTAAAAACATGTTCTATTGGACCTGAAGTGGTTGGTTAAGGACCATAACTCCCATTTAGACAACAGAGGGCTGAAGGTCTTGAGGTGTGGATTCCTGAGTTTTCTGGGACCTTTACCCTGTAAGATGCAGACTGATTCCTAGACTCTTCTGCATCTGCCTCCCCATTTCTAGGGCCACTTTCTGGCATTCCACTTTTACACCCAGTTCCTAGAGCCAAATGTGGCATGTGATGGGGGTGATTAATCAGCTCTAGACCCTTATTCTATGGGCTTAGCTCCAAATCATGCTCGTCAATGGTCTGACCTGGACGTCATTGTCCAATTCCAAAACTGGGCTCCTATGTCATTCTTGAGTCCCAGCCTCCACTCTATGCCTCAGTTCATCTATATCTGATAAATGGTCCTTCGTCCTCTTTTCCAAGTTCTTTTTCTAGTAACCACAAAGATAATATCTTGCTTATTCTAGTCAGTCTCCTTCCTGATGCCTGGAATTCTAAACTAAGCCCTAATCCAATGGCTGGGACCCTGCCACCCTGTTGACTGATCTTTCTGCTGCTGAATATGGGGCTATCACCAGCACCCTCTAAGGGCTCCCCATTGTTGTGTTTTATCCCCCTATGAATTCCCCAAGAAACTTCCTTCGAACTCCCTGTTGTCTACTAATTCACCAGATTGAGACCTGATATTGCCACATCTGATGCTTGTCCCTACTTGGTTAGCACTTACAGCTGGGTCATTTCTCCACTGTCTCTCCTATTTCAAAGGGAAAATATAACTGCAGGCTAGTCCTCCCTTTCTGTTTGTTAATACTTTAAGTAACTGACCCAACCCTGCTGATAACTGAGTTTGGTTCACATGTCAAGGAGAACACCTCCTACATCCATCCAGAATCATTTGGGTTACTCACCTAATTAAAAGTAAACTTATAAGTAAATGAAGTATATAAGTATACTTATAAGTATATGAAGTATATGAGTATAATAATAACTTATGAGTAACTGAAGTTATTATTATGAAGACTAATATAATAAAGGTCTATTTTTTCCTGCCTTCTTCCATTCCTGTATAGTTAAGCCTCAAGATTACCCAGTAACAAGAGAAAGATTACTGAAGATTTTCCCATGCAGTACTGGAAGCAATAAAAATGTTACTAAATGCATGGAGGAGAAAAAAAGATAACCATAAGAAAAGACCTTTTGGTTCTGAAAAGTCTGCAAAAAAAATCTTTCTACAAAAGCACATTAAAATTCTTAGGTTCTAAAATTGAATATGGCTTTGAACTGACCAATAATATTTGTCTTAAGTAGAAGCAAATAATTTTCATAGTTTACTAATGTATGAAATCTGGTTTTAGTTCCTAATGCCCGTCATCAAGTTTTCTGATTAAAAGGGAAAAATATGGCCAGGAGACCCAAAAGAAAGGCATGCTGGACAAATTTCAGAGTTGCCAAATTTTTGAGTGGCCAAAGTTTCAGTTTTTGAAAAATGAATCTTCTGATGGGGAAGGGTTTGAAACATTTTTATCATTTTGCAACATTTCCTGGAACTATGTGTATATGTGGTTTTCTTTTTTTTCTTCAGAAAAGAAATCAGAAAACCATTGACTACATCTGAAACCCATGGTCACTATTCAGAACCAACAAATATGTTTTGGACCTACTATGCTCTGGGTGATTCTGCATGTGGTTCTCCTTCAACAGTGATAAACTTAGGGTATTATTTTTACTACATTTTACAAATGAGGAAAGAGGCATGAGGAGGTGAAGAAATTTGCCTAGGATCACACATCTGTGGTAAGTTTATTTGTATACTGAGCTTGAAGCTGTGACTGAGACAGTTTCTGAGTGCTCCCTTTGCCTAGTTCCTCTTTAATACTTGAATTCAAACATTGCCAGAGGGAGTGGTGGGCTTCACTGTGTAATCACTAAGATACCACCTACTCTCACCTTCCCAGGGATCCTCAGGAGAGCCAGTGAGGGGCCCTGCCTTGGGCTGCCAGACAGAGGTGGGGTCAACAGTAAGAGGGTAATGCCCATGCTGTCATGCCTGCGTACTTCCCTATGCAGCTCCTTAGAATGCGTTCCTAGAAAGAGTTGTATGCAACGGTGGCACCTCACTAGGCTCACTGTTCACTGTGATCTAGAGGAGAACTTCTTCCCAGTCGCTTAAGTGCTACCTAGCCCAAGAAATTTGAAATGTTGAATTTTAGAATTTTGAAAGAATTGTAGCTTGGTTTCACTCTATTCTGTATGCTAGTGGCAGTTAAATTTAGAAACCATCTCTATTCCCTTCCTCCATCCCCTGATTCAAATTTTCTCTTTTCCTCATCTCAGACACCAAAAATCCCTACAGCAAGAGCAGTTATTAGGGCATGTGCCAGAAGGGAGGAGGACTGGGAAGGCCATCATAAGTCTGTCTGAGACACTGGACTTCACCTAGTACTCACATATCAGTGTGTTTCAAACTTGAATGGGCATAAAAATTGTTGGGGAGGGCTTCCCTGGTGGCGCAGTGGTTGGGAGTCCGCCTGCCGATGCAGGGGACACGGGTTCGTGTCCCGGTCCGGGAAGATCCCACATGCCGTGGAGCGGCTAGGCCCGTGAGCCATGGCCACTGAGCCTGCGCGTCCAGAGCCTGTGCTCCGCAGCGGGAGAGGCCACAACAGTGAGAGGCCCGCGTACCGAAAAAAAAAAAAAAATTGTTGGGGAGATTTGTTTAACGTGCAGGCACTTCTCTCTCCACCCCTGTCCTGCTCCCAGAGTGTCTGACTCTGGAGGTCTAGGGTGTAATCCAGGAACCCACATTTGAAACAAGCACCCCAACACTTTGAAAAACTCTTCCCAGTTTCATGTGTGAGTCCTAGAGAAAGAGGGCATGCAAATAAGAAATGAAAGAGTAGTGTCTAAAGAAAATCTCTGTGAGGACTGGGCAATGCTTTATTGCAAGCAGGAAGGTGTGGTGTTTGGGGAAGGGAAGTGTTCTACTTGTCCAAGGCAGCTTCAGGACACCATGGGTGAATCCACCACTGTCAATGGGCAGCAACAGCAAATGCAAGAAGCTGCATCGGCAGCAACAGTGGTTATGATGAAGATTTGCAGGAGCCACGTTGGAGAGGAGGGAGAATGATGACCTTCGTGTGACACCAAGGAGCAGTTGTTTGACGTGGACTCAAGATAGCCCTGGAGTCTCCCGAAAGGATTACAGTGAAGATTTGAGAGGAGAGAGGTTTGAAGATTTTCAGTAAGGCTTTACCAAGCCTGTGCTAATATTGGGAAATGCCAGACTGAAATCTCTTGTGTTGAGGACTGGCTCTATATAATTTTTAAGTTAGGCACTGATTGTGGGTTGAATCCTATGCTTGGTGTTGTCCCTTAAGAGACTGGTATTTCTCCCCTACTCCCTACCCACCTCGCTTCCCATTGTTCTTCCATTGTTCTCTACTTTGCTCATCCTTCAGCTTCCACTCAACTAATCCTACCCCAAAGAGGTTAACTGCAGCTTCAAGTGTTACCACCCACTGAGGGTATTAACAGAGGGCATTCTTAGAAGGAGTACCAAGTGTGTTGAGAAATGCCCCAAGGGAAATTCTGATGCAATTAAGATGGAAAAGAATATTTCTCTCATGGCAATATCACCTCTAACTTAGAGGATTGTTAGGAAGATCCAAAATGACTTAAATCCATGAAACCAACTCTAAGTCATTATATAAATGTTGGACATGATTAAAGCACAACTTTTAAGTTCTATTTCTGTTGGCCAGCTGCACAAATCCAAGAACACTCTTCTGCAAGTAGGGCCCCATAACAACACATTTAGTCCACCCCACTCTTTGACAGCCACAACAGACACAGCTGGTACCAGATAGGTTGCCAGGCATAGACTTGTGCGGCCATAAGCGTCCTGCATGTTAATATTGGCTCCCATCTTCAACAGCAGCTTCACTGTGTCCACCTGACGTCCAGAAACCGCATGCATTAAGGGTGTACATCCTAGAACGAGACATTTCACAGCTTTGAAGAATGTTTCAAAAAAAAAAAAAAAAGAATGTTTGACTTGTGACTTCAGACTACACTACAAAGCTACAGTGATCAAGACAGCATGGTACTGGCACAAAAACAGAAATAGAGATCAATGGAACAGGACAGAAAGCCCAGAGATAAACCCACACACGTATGGTCACCTTATCTTTGATAAAAGAGGCAAGAATATATAATGGAGAAAAGACAGCCTCCTCAATAAGTGGTGCTGGGAAAACTGGACAGCTACATGTAAACGAATGAAATTAGAACACTTCCTAACACCATATACAAAAATAAACTCAAAATGGATTAAAGACCTAAATGTAAGGCCAGACACTATAAAACTCTTAGAGGAAAACATAGGAAGAACACTCTTTGACATGAATCACAGCAAGATCCTTTTTGACCCAACTCCTAGAAATATGGAAATAAAAACAAAAATAAACAAATGGGACCTAATGAAACTTAAAAGCTTTTGCACAGCAAAGGAAACCATAAACAAGCTGAAAAGACAA
>NC_041221.1:60077956-60135304 GCF_002837175.3 Physeter macrocephalus
CCAAATGGAAAATAGATAGCTAGTGGGAAGCAGCCGCATAGCACAGGGAGATCAGCTCGGTGCTTTGTGACCACCTAGAGGGGTGGGATAGGGAGGGTGGGAGGGAGATGGAAGAGGGAGGGGATATGGGGATATATGTATATGTATAGCTGATTCACCTTGTTATACAGCAGAAACTAACACACCATTGTAAAGCAATTATACTCCAATAAAGATGTTAAAAAAATAAAATAAATATAACGTTATGAAAAAAAAAGTTTAACTTGTGAAATTTATGAGTAGACTTTATTTGACTGTTCATTTATTATGCTCTTTGCAGATGAACTACCCTCAACACAAACTCAGCTGTTGAGCTGAAGAGAGATGATGATTGTTGCTACATTTATATAAACTATGTATTTTTCACACCCTATTAAATCTTTTGTAATTTTGCTGTAATTGGTTGATTAAAACATTTTGTGCAGATGATAAAATTTGCTTATTACTACCTTGGGAACCAGCATAATTTGGGACATAACAGGCAGGTTTATCCCTACTTGGTTTGAACAATGCAGAATCTGGAAATATCTTTGTAAAGCAATGCCAGCCAGGCAGACAGGTGCAGCACACATTTATTGGAGGTGGTAAGTGATATAGGGCAGTGATAGTAGCCTAGCCTTGGGTTGTACAAATTCTTGCTAAAAGAGGCCACTTTTACTGAAATACTTTTCTGTTTTCGGAATCAATATAGGCCACATTTGGTTTTCGTGTGTTTTCTTCCTGAATAAAAACAGAGATGAAATTACACATTCTGATTAACTTCGCAGGGCTGTTGGAACAAGCCATACTGGTGAGGCAGAATCCAGGTAGATGCTTCACACTCCTTCAGGTGAAGAAACCAACGTCAGACATATCCCTTTCCCAGCTGAGACTTGTTTAGATGTCTTTTGATTGGAGATTCATGTAGAGGTTATAATTCTTCTCCAGGTGAACTGCAAACTATGACCTCAGTGATCCCTGAGAATGGATAAATTCCAGGACTACTGTTCTTATTGAAAGATTGCAGCCAGCAACCCAGTTTCTCTCCAAATTTCTCCCTTCTAATATTCTTCCAGGCGTCTGTACTGGGTAAAAGCAGCAATGAAGTGCTGTGTCTTAAATAGTGGCAAAATTTTTCTCTCTCCCCTCCTCTTTCTTCTCTTCTCTCTTTCCCTCTCCCTCTTTTCCCTTATTTCCCCCCCTCCCCCCCTCTCTCCCTCCCTCCCTCCTTCCCTTCCTCTCTCCCTCCCTCCCTCCCTCCCTTTCTTCCTTCCTTTCTACCTTCTTTCCTTCCTTCCTTCCTTCTTCCCTCCCTCCCTCCTTATTTTTTTTTTGCTTATGGGTGTTGAATTGCTCCAGCACCATTTGTTGAAGTGGCTTTCTTCCACTAAATTACATTTGCACCTTTGTCAAATATCAGTTGAGCATATTTGTGTGAGTCTGAGTTCTCTGTTCTTTCTCATTGATCTATGTGTCTATCCGTCAGCCCATACTACAGTCTTGATTTCTGTAGCTATATACTAAGTCTTGAAAATGGGTAGACTGATTCTCTCCCACTTTATTCTTCTTTTTCAAAATTGTTTTAACTATCTTAGTTTCTTTGCTTTCTATATAAATTTTAGATAATCTTGTCTATATCCACACAAAAAAATCTTGCTGGAGTCTGATAGAAATTGCTTTAAACCTGTATAAGAATTTGGGGAGCACTGCATGTTTACTATATTGAATCTTCTAATCCGTGAACATGGTATGTCTCTCCATTTATTTAGATCTTTGATTTCTTTCATCAGCATTTTATAGTTTACAGTATACAAGTCGCGTATGTATTTTGTTTTATTCACACCTAAATATTCTTTATTGAGTGATTTTATTTGGTATTGTGGTTTTAATCTTGGTGTCCATGTGTTCATTTCTAATATATAGAAATAAATTTGT
Organism: Physeter macrocephalus; assembly: GCF_002837175.3. Lineage (NCBI taxonomy): Eukaryota > Metazoa > Chordata > Mammalia > Artiodactyla > Physeteridae > Physeter > Physeter macrocephalus. Next base: position 60,079,910 of record NC_041221.1, read on the forward strand.
TTTTGTGTATTGATCTTGTGTCCTGTGACTTTGCTCAACTCACTAATTGCAGGAGTTTTTGGTAGGTTCCTTAGGATATTCTTTTTTTTTTTTTTTTGCACTGTCACTTCCCTTCTATTGCTCCGCCGACCTCTCCTGGAACACTAACTGCTAACTGCTGTTTTACATGGACTACTTACTCCGTCTGGGGGAAGCTTTCATGTTTGGAAATTGCAGTAATTCTCTAGCAAGCTTGATCTGATTCCTCAGTTCTGTCACTCGTGAGTCCTCTTTCTACACCTTGGGGTGATAAAAGTCCTAATCATAAGAGTACTTCAATTTTTTTTTTTTTTTTTTCCGGTACGCGGGCCTCTCACTGTCGTGGCCTCTTCCATTGCGGAGCACAGGCTCCGGACTCGCAGGCTCAGCGGCCATGGCCCACGGGCCCAGCCGCTCCGCGGCATGTGGGATCTTCCCGGACCAGGGCACGAACCCGTGTCTCCTGCATCGGCAGGTGGACTCTCAACCACTGCGCCACCAGGGAAGCCCATCCTTAGGATATTCTATGTAGACAATCAAGCTGTGCAAAAAATAACAGTTTTATTTTTCTTTTTCAATATGTATGCTTTTCATTTTTTATTTCCTTTTCTTGCCTTTTTGCACTGGCTAAGTACTATGCTGAATATGAGAGAGAGAGGGCATTTTTGCTTTGTTGCCCATCTTAGGGGCAAAGCATTCAGTCTTTCACCAGTAAGTAAAATGTTAGCTCTAGAGTTTTTTTGTAGATACGCTTTATCAAATTGAGGAAGTTCCCCTCTATTCCTATTTTCTGAGAGTTTTTAATCATGAATGTGTGCTAAGTTTTGTCAAATGCTTTTTCTGCATCCATTGATATGATCATGTGATTTTTTCTTCTGTAGCTGGTTAATATGATGGATTACACAGATTGAGTTTCAAGTATTGAAATAGACTTACATTCCTAGAACAAACCACACTTAGTCATGGTATATAATTAATTTAATATATTACTGAATTCTATTTGCTGGTATTTTGCTAAAGATGTCTGTCTGTATCCATATTCATGTGGAGTATTGGTCTGTAGGTTTATTTTTTGTATCATCTTTGTCACATTTTGATATCAGAGTGATACTAGCTTCATAATCATAACCAGGAAAAGTTTCCTCCTCTTATCTTTTCTGGAAGAGATTATGCAGAGTTGATATGAATTTTATTTAAAAGTTTGTAGAAGTTTCCAGTGGAATCATCTAGGCCTGATGATGTCTTTTTCTGGGAATTTTAAAATTATGAATTTAAGTTCCTTATAGGACTATTCAAATAATGTTTCCTATTGGATGAACTGTGGTAGTTTATCTTTTTTGAGGAACTGATCCATTTCATCTAAATACTTAAATTATGTGTGCAGAGTGGCTTGTTGTATTTTCTTATTATCTGCAGGGTCATTCCTGATAGTGATAATTTGTGACTTCTTACATTTTCTTTTTGTCATTATTGCTAGAGGTTTGTCAATTTTATTGATCTTTTCAAAGAATTAGTTTCTTGTTTCATTGATATTCTCTATTTTCTGTTTTCAATTTCATTGATTTCTATTCTTCTCTTTATTACTTCTTTCCTTCTGTTTGCTTTGGGTTTATTACTCTACTTTTTCTAGGTTCTTGAGGTGAAAACTTACTGACCAATACTTTTCCTCTTTTCTAATGAATGTATTTAGTGCCATAAATTTCCCTCTTAGCATTGCTTTAGATATGTGCCACAAATTTTGATATGTTGTATCTTTGTTTCCATTCATAATCAGTTAGTAAAAGCCAGGATTGAATGCAGTCTGACTCTTGTATTTATCATACAAGTGGTGTTTAACCTTTGACTCTTCTCATTCCCAACTTCTAACCCCAAGGCAGATGTACAAGTAATTCTGCTTTAAAAAACGAACGAACAAAAAACTACCATGGATAAATTAGGGAGCACCCACACACTTTACAAAACATTTTATTGTCATGATAAGGGAATCCCAAGCTCCTCTTGGGACAGGTCAACTGGTTAAAAATCATTAATGACTTCCTAGAAATACTAGGATAGAGAAACCAATGCTAAATCCTTTGTTATAGTTCCATAGGTCCTTAAGGCTGCCACTTCTTCCTCTTCTCCTCCTCCCCCTTTTTCTTCTCCTCCTTGTTCTTCTTTGTCTTCATCTTCTTTCTTTTTTTTTTTTTTTTTTTTTTTTTTTTTCGGTTTTTTTTTTTTTTTGCGGTATGCAGGCCTCTCACTGTTGTGGCCTCTCCCGTTGTGGAGCACAGGCTCCGGACGCGCAGGCTCAGCATCCATGGCTCACGGGCCTAGCCGCTCCGCGGCATGTGGGATCTTCCCGGACTGGGGCATGAACCCGCGTCCCCTGCATAGGCAGGCGGACCCTCAACCACTGCGCCACCAGGGAAGCCCCATCTTCATTTTTTAACCCTGTTTTCTTTCAGTTGTTCAGATTTGTTTCATTTCTATTGTTCTATTTCAAGTTCATTGATCCTTTCCTCTGCTTCCTCATTCTGCTGCTGAGCTTAGCCATTGAGTTTTTAATTGTAATTATTGTATTTTTCAGTTTTAAAATTTTCCATTTGGTTCTTCTTTATATCTGTATTTCTTTGCTGGGCCTTTCTATTTTTTCATTTGTTTCGAGCATATTTGTAATTGCTCATTGAAGCATATTTTTCATGGCTACTTGAAGATCTTTGCCAGATAATTCTAACATCTCTCATCTCAGTGTTAGCATCTATTGATTGTCTTTTTTCCATTCAGTTTGAGGTCTTATTGATACTTGGTATGTCAAGTGATTTTCTACCAAAAGTTGGACATTTGGGGTATTGCATTATAAGTTGCCTAAATCTTACTTAAATCCTCTATTTTAGTTGGTTTTCTCTGATACTGCTCCAAAGGGTAAGTGAAGGAGGGCAGTGCCACTTCATTATTGCCAGGTGGGATTAGAAGTCTAACTCCCTTACTTAGCCTTCATTGACATCTAAGGGAGAAGACTCTTCATTACTGCATGGTGGTGAGAGTCCTAATTCTCAAGAAGGATTCCTCTGACACTGCCTCAGCAGTGGGGATATGGAGACTTCATTACCATGTGAAGGTGGAGGCCCAGGCTCCACGCTTGGTCTTTGCTGGAATGAGTGGGGTGGGGGTCATAGTTTTTGGTTTTTTGTTTTTTTTGGTGGTAGTGTTTGACGGAGTAGACTCATTATTGTCTAAAAGTTTTCTGTCTTGCTATGCAGTCCCTTTCTTGTTCTTTGGCTAGAGAGCAGGCTTTTGTTGGGGGCTTTTTTGACCTCTGTCCACTGGCATTCCTATGTTGTCAGCTTCTTCAGCTCCAAGTCTGGGAAGTATGAGGCAATAAGGAAGCCCAGGAAACTCACCACTATGTCATTCCTTGGGTCCCATGGTCCTAGCTAGTCTGTCATTTTCTCTCCACCTTCCAAAGTGTTCTTATGTTTATGCTATATACAATGTCCAGGAGTTTTCGTTGTATTTAGCAGAAGGAATAAAGAAAAAAGTACTACTTCTACTCCATCTTCCCAGAAGCAGAAGTCCTTGCTCTCTGGCTTTAACAGCCACACTTTCCCAACATCCACTGCTACCAGAAATAGCCTCCTCTTTTCATACTCGTTTTCTAACTTCAACTAATTGGCCTATCTACTTTAGTCACTCACACAAAGAAGTTGAAGACAAACTCAAACCAAACAACTTCATGAGAAGAGGTGATGTAAAAGAATTTGAAGATTTGTGTCCATGACTCTCATTAAATAAAATACTGAGGAACCTGCACACGGCTACAGGCAGGATATTCCTTGACCCTCCAGTATCAAAGTAGCTTGTCAAATATAATTTTATTAACATTGTTCACCTCTGAAGGCCATCTCTAAAAGGACAGATCAGAACATTCTGCAGGATTCCAAATGCATAAATAGCTCACCTTCACTGTCACAGCATTCTAGGATGGAAGGGTCTTCCCGAATCACGGCAGTCAAAGCACTGACATCTCCGTTAGATGCTGCCTGATAAACCATGGTCAGGTCAACTTCTTCAGATGAATCACCTTCATGAATCAAACAGAGACAAACTTACTGTGTGGAGAGAATTTACTGAAAGAATAACAACACCCAAAGCGTCACCCACACAACTGATTCATGAAAATCTCTCTGGTGAATCCAGGCAGAAGGCTGAGTCATCCTGATCACATGCACCTTATTACCACTTCTGAAGAAAGGTGGGCCACTGTGGGCTGTGTTGTAACATCACCATATATTGGGAAGGAGCCTGAGGGATTAGGTGTCCTCTGAGATTTAATGATTCTCTCCAAGTATTTGGACTACTTGAAATCAGTGAGACCAGATTGGGAAGTGGAGCCCTTATCTTGGTTCTGGGTTTCCTTTTTGATCTGAAATATGTTACTTTCCCTTTCAATGACTCAGTTTACCCACCTTTGAAGGAGATACTGTGCTCCTTATTCTCTGTTCTCTAGTTGGACTCTCTAGCTTTTTCCTCTTGCTCTGAACCCTGAAGGCTAACCTTGATGACCACATCACCCAGGCCCCCTGGCCCTCAGTGTCCATGGGAGGCACTGGTAGGAGAGTGGTGAGGAGAAGAGAGATGCGGCATTTCCTCCTGCTTTCCCCTAGTTCAGGGTCTAGCAGTAGCCGCTTCTCTCCCACCAGGAGGGTCCTCCTCCCCAGAACCAGCCCTCACTGGGCTCCCTGTGGTAACAAACATTGTCCTTTCAACCCTGCCTCATCTCTGTATGTAGTCCCTTCACAGAAGCCCTTCATTTGAACCATCTGAGGTTTCATGACATGGTGTTCCCAGAAGAAACAGCTGTATGCGAGTCCTCTGAATTTGGTAGCCACCTGTATCATACCTTTGTGCATGATTGAACCAACTAATAGTATTACCAAAGGTGACAAGACAACTGTGGGTCAAGTGACCCCAGGGGAGCAATGGAAGGGCTGGGAGACAAGCTTTGTTTACAGGAACACCCCTTGTGAGGTGCTGGGCCGAGCCCCTCTACTTAATTTCTCCCACACGTGGCCATGGTTCAGGGAAAATATATGTGTACAAGAAAAGTTTTTAAAATTGCATTTTTCTACTAGTGTAGGCATTATGCTAGAGATACTTTACAGTTCTAATTGATCTTTAGTTGGCAGGGGTCCTAACCCTTTGGTTGGGAAGGGTTGGGCTTTGTTTCTCAGTCCCAGTATTTCTGGGAAGTCACCAATGACTTTTTAACCAGTTTGACCTGTCCCAGGAGAAGCTTGTCATTAAAAATGATTCACTTACAACAACAAACTCCATTGTAAAGTGAGTAGCTGCTCGCTAATTTATCCATGATAGGCTTGTTACTGTAGCTGTTGCTTTTAAAGCCTTCTCACCTTTACATTTGTCTGAGGGCTGGAAGTGAGCAGTGAGGGATGTGAAAGGCAAATGCCACTTCTGTGTGAGTGTAAGGACCCTGGAGCCACACCACTGGGGTTCAGTTCCTAGTTTGTACTAAGTAGCTGCGTAAATTTGGGCCAGTTACCCTTTCTGGGCCTTAGTTTCCTTGTCTTTAAAATGGAGATGATGATGATGATAACCATGCATCTCATAAGGTTGCTGTGAGGAGTAAGTGAGTTAATATTTAATCCTATGTGCTCTCAGGACAGGGCATAGTGTGTAGTAAATGCTGTATATACTTTGGTACTACTACTGTTACCATTTTTTTTTCTGATAGTGTGCAAATTTAGAAAGCATTTGAAATCTGGGACATGTAGAGAAAAAGGTCTCTCTGATGATGGCTAGCTAAAAGATCCATAGACTGTATAGAACATTCACTCTCTATTAGAAACTCCCCCAGGAGTCTAGACATTTTGTGAATATTGCTCACAATATCTTTGGACACAAGAAATAGGGCCCAGACCCAAGCACAAAGGTGGGCTTGGTATCTGGTTGTATGACCACATCCATAGATGCTGGTGATGTCACTTCAGAAGTACTGAAGTGAGGTACTGAGGTATGCTGTGGTATAAGGTATGCTGAGGTATGAGGTATGCTGAGGTACAAGGTATGCTGAGGTATGAGGTATGCTGAGGTACGAGGTATGCTGTGTTTATCGCCTGTTTATATCTTATACAACATGTTCATATAACATATATAAATGTGTTTATAACCTGTTCATCGCTGCGTGCAATAAAATCTGTAAGGCACATTCATCAGACTGTAGAGTACATACAGCTGAGAGAAACAAGGAATGCATTGCCTGATAGAATTAGAATTCCAAACAACTTGCCAGAAGGATTCTAATAACAATTGTGTTTAATAGGGATAAACATTTAGTCTGTGAAATATCCAGTTGAACTAAGTGAAGGGTGGTTGAACCTGTAGTTTTTGTTCCTCAATATCCCCTCACCCTGCTGGTGACCTTAACCTGATTATTCTCTAGGGACCACTTCCTCCCCACTTTCAGCACAGGGGGTTGACCATATTCCTGCTCAGGGCCAGAACATGTGACCTAGAACTTGCCATTCAGCACCAGCATTATCCTGGCCACAGATATTGGTTCAGGGATGTGCCTCAATCAGAGCCCATAAAAGGCAATGATATTTTGGATATTTTGGGATTGCTGGGAACAAGTTTTGTTCTACCACCCATGAAACTGGGAGTTATGGGGGGGACATCTTACGGGTGGAGAGCTTATGAATGAAGACAACACAAGAAGAGCAGAGCTGGGCTAAGAGAAAGAAATAATTGAGACCTGATGACATCATTTGAATTCCTGAATCAAGCCATACCTTAAGCCAGCACCATTTCTGGAACATTTACATGTCCCAATAAATTTCTTTTTTTGCTTAAGTCAGTTTGCATAGATTTTGTGTGTTTTTTTTTCTTTTTAATCACTGCAAGAGTTCTAACTAACAGAAGGTTTTAGTGGTGGCACATTAAAAAAGCATTTAGGGTTTTAGTTGGGCAGTTAACACTATAGGAATTAACAGTGTGACAGTAAACTAGTAGATCTCTGGCTGCAGTAATAATAGTCTAGTAATGAGACTGAGGGAGATAATAGGCTTTTTCCATTCTTTTTTTTTTTTTAACACTAAAGAGGCTTTTAATTATGTAGTATTATCCTTAAGTATAAAGACTTTCCCAATCACGTCACTTAGAGAGAATTTTATCCACTGCTCTGTTTGGCTGCCAGTCTCTTGTTTCTCTCCTCAGCAATGGTAAGGCGGATACCCTTTCCACGAGGAAGAGAGATCCATGGTTTGTTGCCTTTGCCAATAACGAAAATGTTGGAGAGCCAGGTGGCAAAGCTATTGCCCTTGGCATCTTTCACATGAACTATATCAAAAGAACCAGATGTCTCTCCTGGTTAGTGATCACATCAATTCTTCCCAGGTTAGCACCTCCAGTCACCATGCACAGGTTACCAGTGTCAAAGCTGATGAAATCAGTAATCTTGCCAGTCTCCAAATCAATCTGAATGGTGTCATTCACCTTGAAGAGGGGATCAGGGTAGCGGATGGTGTGAGCATCATGGGTCACCAGATGAGGGATTCCTTTTGTCCCCACAAAGATCTTTCTCACTTTGCATAACTTATACTTGGCCTCCTCAGGTGTAATACGATGAACAGCAAAGCGACCCTTGGTGTCATAGATCAGACAAAAATTCTCTCCAGTCTTGTCAATGCTGATGACTTCCATAAAACCAGCAGGGTAGGTTATATCAGTGTGGACCTTGCCATCAATCTTAATGAAATGCTGCATGCAGATCTTCTTCACTTCATCTCCTGTTAGGGCATATTTAAGTCTGTTCCTTAGGAAAATAATTAGGGGGAGACATTCCTTCAGCTTGCGGGGACCGGTAGATGGACGAGGAGCAAACGCACCAGTCAGTTTATCCAGCATCCAATGCTTTGGAGCTGCTACGTGCTTCAGGTGCTTCTTGGGACCACGAGCCATGGCTGCGCTAGGCACGGAAAGAGCTTTTTTTCCATTCTTAACTGGTCAATGTCATGTTGAGGTCTATGGCCCATGGATTAAATGGGCTATAGGTAGCTGGAAAACATTCTGAGGAGAGTGACCAGAGTATGACTGGACTTCATGTCACCTGATGAACAGCAGAAGGAAACAGATCTGTTTACTCTGAAGATTACTCTGTGTGGTCATGATGGTTGCCTTCAAATATCTGAAGAGGTTTTTTTGTTTTGCTTTGTTTTTTTAATTAAAAAACCATGGTAAATATACATAACATATGCCATTTTAACCATTTTTAAGTGTACAGTTCAGTGGCTTGATGTACATTCACATTGCTTTGCAACCATCACCACTATTCATCTCCAGAACTCTTTTCAGCTTCTAAAACTCACTCTGTATCCATTAGACAAAAACTCCCCATTCCTCCCTCCCCTCCATCTCCTGGAAACCACCATTCCATTTCCTGTCTCTATGAATTTGACCACTCTAGATATCTCATTTAAGTGGAATCAATATTATTTGTCCTTTTGTTACTGGCTTATTTCACTTAGCATAATATCCTCGAGATTCATCCACATTGTAGCATGTGTCAGAATTTCCTTCTTTTTAAAGGTTGAATGATAATCTGTTGTATGTATGTACCACATTTTGTTTATTCATTCATCTACTGGTGGACACTTGGGTTGTTTCCATCTTTTGGCTATTGTGAATAATGCTGCTGCAAACATCGGTATACAAATAACTCTTTCAGACTCTTTCGAGTATATACTTAGAAGTGAAATTGCTGGATCACATGATAATTCTATTTTTAATTTTTTAAGGAACCACTGTACTGTTTTCCAATGTGGCTGCAACATTTTATATTCTCACCAACAATGCACAAGGGTTCCAATTTCCCCATGTCCTTACCAACACTTTTATTTCCTGTTTTTGCTTCTTATGTTTGTTTGTTTGTTGTAATAATAGCTAGCCTAATGGGTGTGAAGTGATATCTTGTGGTTTTGATTTGCATTTCCGTATGATTAGTGATGCTGAGAATCTTTACATGTGCTTTTTGGCCATCTGTATATCTTCTTTGGAGAAATGTCTAAGTCCTTTGCCCATTTTTAACTGGGGTTGTTTGTTTTTCTGTTAAGTTGTAGAAATTCTTTATATATTCTGGATACTAACTCTATATTAGATATATAATTTGTATACATTTTCTCCCATTCTGTGGGTTGCCTTATCGCTCTGTTGATAGTATCGATGTATAAAAGCATTTAACTTTGATGTAGTTCAATTTGTCTATCTTTTGTTGCCTGTGCTTTTGACATCACATCTAAGAAGTTACAGTAAGTCCCCTACATATGAACAAGTTCTGTTCTGAGAATGTGTTTGTAAGTCCAATTTGTTTGTAAGTCCAACAAAATTAGCCTAGGTACCCAACAAACACAATTGGCTATATGGTACTCTACTGTAATAGGTTTACAGTATTTTTCACACAAATAATACATAAAAAACAAACAAAAAATAATGAAAACATTTTTAATCTTACAGTACAGTACCTTGAAAAGTACAGTAGTACCAGCTACATCACCACTGCTTTTACGCTTGCTTCCAGACATCCTGGGCTTGCAATAAGGATGCTGTACTATTGAACTTTATACAGTACTGTATGGTACACAAAAGCACAACCACTTGTAGAGGATGCACACACGTGACAATGTGAGCCAGACACGTGAACTAACTTACGTGATTGGACAGGCAAACTCACATTTGCATTTTTGAAAGTTTGCAACTTGAAGGTTCGTATTTAGGGGACTTACTCTATTGCCAAATTCAATGTCATGAAGCTTTCCCCCTATGTTTTCTTCTAAGAGTTTTATAGTTTTAGGTCTTATGATTAGATCGTTGATCCATTTTGAGTTATTTTTTGTAGATGGTGTTAAGGTAAGGGTCTGACTTCATCATTTTGCATGTGGCTGTCCAGTTGTTTCTGCACTACTGCTGAAAAGACAATTCTTCCCCCATTGAATGGTCTTGGCACCCTTGTTGACTCCTCAGTTGACCCCTAAATTGACCACAGATATATGAGAATATTTCTAGACTCCCAGTTCTATTCCATGAATCTATGTTTGTCTTTATGCCAGTACTACACTGTTTTGATTGCTGTAGCTTTGCAGTATGGTTTGAAATCAGGAAGTGTGAGACCTCCAACTTTGTCCTTCTTTTGTACGATTTTTTTTTGGCTATCTGGGTCCCTTAAAATTCCATATGAATTTTAGGATGAATTTTTATATTTCTGCAAAAACATCATTGGGATTTTCTTAGGGATTGCATCAAATCTGTAAATCTCTTTGGATAGTATTGACATCTTAAAATATTGTCTTTCAATCATGAAACACAAGACATCTTTCCATTTATCGGTGTCTTCTTTAATTTCTTTCAAAAATGTTTTGTAGTTTTCAGTGTGTAAGTCTTTTGCCTTCTTGGTTAATTTTATTCCTAAGAATTTTTTTTTCTTTCTTTCTTTCTCTCTCTCTCTCTCTCTCTCAGCGGCCATGGCTCACGGGCCCAGCTGCTCCGCGGCATGTGGGATCTTCCCAGACCAGGGCACGAACCCATGTCCCCTGCATCAGCAGGCGGACTCTCAACCACTGTGTCACCAAGGAAGCCCTTTATTCTTTTTGATGCTACTGTAAACAGGATTATTTTTCAAAGAGCTTTTAGCCAAGTTTATGATTAAACTTTTATGTGAAATTCCAGCAGTTAGAAATAGCAGTGGGTGAGAATGACAGAAGAGTATTTTAATGGTCAGAGAACTGTAAAAATGTCCTAGTTCTCCTCAAGAGGTAGTGAACTTCCTGTAATTAAAGATGTCAATCTTGGGACTTCCCTGGTGGTCCAGTGGTTAAGACTTTGCCTTCCAATTCAGGGGTTGTGGGTTTGATCCCTGGTCAGGGAGCCAAGATCCCACATGCCTCGTGGCCAAAAAAACAAAACATAAAACAGAAGCACTATTGTAACAAATTCAATAAAGACTTTAAAAATAGTCCACCTCAAAAAACAAAGAAAAATCTTAAAAAAAAAAAAAAGATGTCAGTCTTGGCTAGGTGGTCACCAAGGGAGTGTGTTGCAGAAGGAATTCAGACACAGAGTGAAGTACAAGGTATGGGGAAGGGAAGATGTGTGAGGCAAAACAGAATGTATTTCAGGGTTTCTTCTAACCCTAAGATACCATACTAAACTACAGAGTGATTAGGAAATAGAAACAGTCAATTTAAATTGTAGTCAATGCAAATAATTAGGCCTAAACTTAAGATAGTACAAACAATTTCTGTAGAAATGATGAAGGGTGAAGTAGAAGTAACAAGAATGAGGAGAAGGATAACTGATGGTCCTGGTGGAATCTAAAATAGAGGCAAGAAAAATTTTTTTCTATCAAAGGTCACAAAATCATTTAAGATATGCAGAAGATCTACATAAACAAACAATACATAAATTCTTCCTTCTCTCCTTCCTTCTTTCCTTATCCATCTCACTATCTATTATCTGTCTATTTTTTTTGTCTATCTACCTATCTATCTATCTATCTGGTATCATCTATCTATCTACCATCTATTTATCATCTATTTATCTTTCTTTCCATTCAGCTTTAGAGGAGAAGCATGGTTTGAATGGCTTTTGCCTCTCTAACTGTGTGAAAGTTAAACAGATAGACTTATATATGGATGCATAAAGAAAATTCACCAAGGGAGAGAGACTGAAAGTACAGAGAATGGAAAACAGACATAAAGGAAATAGGAAGAAAGAGGCATGTGAACAGATGCAGATTATATTTTATAAAAAGTTGTCTATGTATATGTATACATGAAAAATATAAAAGACAAGAAGACGATGCATCAAACATCAATAGAGATAATTTTTAAGATATTATTTAGTACTTTCTATATTTTCCCAATTCTCTACAATGAATTTATATACTTTTTATAATCATCAAAATAAATCAAGTTTTAAGTGGTGAGAGAGGAGTGTGTCTTACTAGCTTTACATTACATTAATGTGTTACTACTAGAAGGGTAGACAGAGCCTTGTGTGTCTGTAATAGAGAAAACAAGTCCTTGATATTTGACAAAGTGTTGAAAATGGAAAAACATACATGTATTTTAAAAATTCTGACCTTTATAAATACCCTAGTAGATTTTTTTTTTACAGGTACATGTTTTAAATTTTTATTAATTTTTACCTAAAAATCAGAAGGATAGACTTTTTGGAAATCATCTGTTTCCCTCATTTTTCATGGTTAAAAACCTTGTAAACAGTTTTCTGGATGTGCCATAAATTATCAACTTAATTCCAAGGGCCCAACTTTTTAATAGTAGGATTGCAGAAATATGACAGGCTGCTAGAAATGTTTTAGATTAGAGGACCTTCTTCAAAGCTTCTCATATTTTACACAAATATGGGTTCCTTCACATAGTGGTTCTGTCTCTGGGTTATTGCAGAGTTCCTTGGGAAAGCCCTTGACTGCATCAATTAGTGGGCCTACTTTGTTGAAATTACCCAGAGGTCAGCTTGGCATTTGTTCTGCTTAAGTTGAGACAGTTTTGTGGAAAAGCCAGGTCAATGTAAGGATAGATTGGGTACTGCAGTTTCAAGAGTCCAGACCAGAGGGTCTTGGGAGGATTTCTTTGGTTCATTCTCTTCTGAGAATCCTTGGGTGGCTGAATGTAGCCTAGAGTCACTAGTGAAGTCTGGATTCATCATTGGGCAACTACAGAAGATTCCACAGATATTTCTTAGATTGTTTTTTGGAGTGGAATTGATTGCATCTGAAGAACTGAAATTTATTCATTCATCCATTTACTTAACATCTACCATGGGCCAGTGAAATTGCAGGTACAAACGTTGTAGAGTCTCTCTGTTCCTAAGAAAAACATGCCCTAATGGGAAAAGAAGTGTGTAATTTATGATTGAGATATACCAGGGATATTATGGCAGGACAAGAGGAAGAATGATTTAAATGAATAGTTTCCTGGGCATTCTCCTAATCCAGATCACTCTATCCTCCCTCAGGATTATCTTGGGTGCTTTGGGGACAGTAGAGAAACTGTGTTTTGGGAGCTGCCTGGAATGATCTATCCATAAAGTGGTGAGGTCTTTTCACTTTTAGGGAAGATGCCAGGCCTTCACTGCACCTTGATGGCTCCATGTAACAATATTGCCACCCACTGGTGATAAAGAGTCTCTCTGGGCCTTGACCTGGGCCCTGAGCCAGGATGGTGCCAGTTCTGCTGGACAGAATTAAAAGCCAGTTTGGAACACTCTGGCCATGTAGGAACAAGTTTAAGGTCATTGAAACAGTTAGCTGGCATTGAAAGCAAATTAGTGTCATGTGACTCATCATATACATTATATGATACACAGCAGGCATACATGCAAGCAATATAGAAAAATAGTAAGAGCCCAGCCTCCAGAGTTTGAATCCTAGCACTGCCAATTTCCTGATAGCTGTGTGATCTTGGGCAAGTTACTTAACCTCTCTATTCTCATTCCTCTCTTGTCAAATGTGTAAGAATATTATTTACCTCACAGGGTTGTTCTGAGAGCTAAATGAGTTCATCCACATAAAGTGCAATGCCTGGCACAAAGTATTCAAAGTATGTCAACAATAATATATTATCACCATTACTACTTTGACATAGATAGGAACCTCTGTCTTCTTTCCCCTTAAAAAGACCCTTTGCCTTGCTCAGCAGGCTGTAGAGATTTTGTGAGCTGAAACATTTTGCTATTTCTCGCGTTTTCTCCTACAGTCCCTCAGGGTGTACTGGCTGAGGCTTTAAGAGTGTTTTATAAAGTGCCAGTCATATGGGAGGAGGAAAAGGAGTTTCTTTCTAACATTTTAAAGAGAAAAATAGCTCCAAGCTTTCTGCATGTGCCAGCTGAGAACAAATACTCAAAGCAACCTTCATGCCGTGGGAGTGGAAAAGAAGGGATTTCATTCTGTGGGGAGGAAGTCTTGCAACAATATTATCTCAACGGTAAGTATCTGGCCACAATCAGACCTTTCTTCATAACCAAACTTGTGATGCAACACATGCTGTATTTCTTTGATTCTCAGCATCATTGTGTTCCTCGGGGTGACTCTTCTGACCTGTGAATGCCATTCCATGGCTCGCATCTCTGCTGGACATAGGGTGGGGGACAGTGCTGGGAAATGGAATTTGCTGTTCTAAGAAACATGTCTGTGTTAAACTTCAGTGATGATGCCTCCTTAGGGTGCATTTTCATAAAATGAACTTTCATTTTAATACTACTAATTCTTAAAAAGAACTCAATCTTCAATGCATAGGACCTTTAGTATGTGTGCAATAAATGGACTGACTGATTGATGTAGTATTCATGTTCAATAGCTTTCTCACCCACTGGAGTCTTGTGGAAATCTCCTTGATGTTAAAAATATTGTGTCAAGAAGTTCTTTGGTAAGTAGGTAAGTATAAATCTTAAATGATTTTATGAAGGACTATGCTAGCCTAGCCAGTCTTTGGAAATTAAAAAGTAAGCCAAGTGTTATTTTGAACACTGTTCCTTTGATCTTCATTACTTTCTTCTTGATCAAATGTATGATACCACCAACCTCTTTCACTTTTAAGAAATGGGAAGTGTTCATGTCAGGAATTTGCCATTTTAACTGGGGACTCTGGAAGGAGAGGAATAGGTGAAGAAGTGGGGTTTGTTTAGTTTGAAGAAGAGTAGACTTAGTTGGACATGACAGCTGTTGGAAAAGCTAGAAGAGAGTTTAGGATTGTTTTCTGTAGATCCAGAGGGAAGAACTAGTATTGGTAGGTAGAAATTAGAATAATTAAGATTTTTAATAACTAGAGCTGTTCAGAACTAGAAGGGATTATATTGTGAGCTGTGTGCTCCTCATCACTACCCATGTCTAAGCAGGTTCTGATCAAGCATATCTTAGGATGCTCTTGAGGAGATGTCTGTATTGAGTAGAAGGTTGACCTCTAAGGTTCCTTCTGTGATTAATATTCTATGTGCCTTTCTCATATCTGTGTAGAACCAAATAATGAATCACCTATTGTTGATGAACAATGACTGCTGTGCTGAAAAGGATTTGGAGAAGTGGGTTTTCCTTGAGTCCTTTAAAAGGTATCCTTCCTAGCGGCCCTCCACTGTGGCCACTTGTAAAACTGCCTCAAGTGCCTTGATCACCTAAAAATAGTTTAAGAAAACAAATGCAATTTGGGTGGCTTGTCCAAGTGTCAGAGATTGAACCAATCTATCTCTCTGTAGTCCTTTAGATTTGCATCTCTCCTTTTGTAGTCATCCTGTCAGCTGGGCTTCCATGGCTGTCTTCATTGTCTTGACTGTGTTTTCTCCCTCTTCATGACTGTCTTCATGGGTTCCTTAAGGTAATTGAAATGGAATCCCTTCTTACTATATTGGAGTTGTTACTTTATAAAAGGTACAGAATAAAACCCAACCTGGTGAATAATCACCCTTCATATGACCCCACTAGAATTTTGGCAGTATGGCTTTGCTATTTTGGCAGGAAAAAAAATCTTGAACATTAGATAGTAGAAGTTAGAGTAGTGTTGGATACATTGTAGATACTTGATAAATATGTTTATTGATTTAATTAGCATATTCTTTTCCAACTGGCAAACTGAAGAGTACATATACGAAATGAAGTCTCATTCTTTCCAATCCTTGCGAATAGAATTAGGAAAAGTGATAGAAGAAGGAGTCTTCTGTTCCTTTAAATAATTTCATAAGGCATATCACTAGCATTTCAAGTAGAGTTGAACTAAATGAATAGCTTCCTTCAACTCTCATAGATTATGGATATATGGTTAAGTAAGGCTGATTTAAACCGTATAATCAGAGCTGTGAGTATGTAATATTGTGAGGTCTAAAACAGTGACAACACAGCAAAGGAAACCACAAACAAAATGAGAAGACAACCTACGGAATGAGAGAACATATTTGCGAACAGTGCAACCGACAAGGGCTTAATTTCCAAAATATACAAACAGCTCACACAACTCAACAACAAAAAAACAAACAACCCAACCAAAAAGTGGGCTGAAGACCTAAATAGACATTTCTCTGAAGAAGACAAACAGGTGGCCAATAGGCACATGAAAAGATGCTCAACATCGCTAATTATTCGAGAAATGCAAATCAAAACTATGAGGTACCATCTCACACTGATCAGAATGGCCATCATTAAAAAGTCTACAAATAACAATTGCGGGAGAGGGTGTGGACAAAAGGAAAACCTCTTATACTGTTGGGGGGAATGTAAATTGGTGGAGCCACTATGGAAAACAGTATGGAGGTTCCTCAGAAAACTAAACATAGAATTACCATAGGATCCAACAATTCCACTCCTGGGCATATATCTGGACAAAACTATAATTCAAAAAGATATATTCACCCCTATGTTCATAGCAGCACTTTTCACAATAGCCAAGACATGGAAACAACCTAAATGTCCATGGACAGATGAATGGATAAAGATGCCATTTGCAGCAACACAGATGCAACTAGAGATTATCATACTAAGTGAAATAAGTCAGAAAGAGAAAGACAAATACCATATGATATTACTTATATGTGGAATCTAAAATATGACACAAATGAACTTACCTACACAACAGAAATAGACTCACAGACATAGAGAACACACTTGTGGTTGCCAAGGGGGTTAGGGGAGAGGGGCAGGGATGGACTGGGAGTTTGGGGTTAGTGGATGCAACCTATTACATATAGAATGGATAACAACAAGGTCCTACTGTATAGCACAGGGAACTATATTCAATATCCTGAGATAAACCATAATGGAAAAGAATATAAAAAAGAATGTATATGTACGTATAACTGAGTCTCTTTGCTGTACAGCAGAAATGAACACAACATTGTAAATCAACTATACTTCAATTTAAAAAATGCAAAAAAAAAAAAGGTGACAACAGAAATGACTTCTCAATTAAATCTGAATCTCAAAAAGAACTTTCTTTTTGAACAACAGAAATATTAGCCAAGTGTATTACTATGAACCACTCTGGGTTCAGTTCTCTATTTTGTATAATAAGGTTGACTACATCCCTGGGTCTCAACACTGGCTAAACATTAGAACCATCTGGGGAGATAAAAAACAAAAACCAAGGGCTTCCCTGGTGGCGCAGTGGTTGAGAGTCTGCCTGCCAATGCAGGGGACACGGGTTTGTGTCCCGGTCCGGGAAGATCCCACATGCCGTGGAGCGGCTGGGCCCATGAGCCATGGCCGCTGAGCCTGCGCGTCCGGAGCCTGTGCTCCGCAACAGGAGAGGCCACAACAGTGAGAGGCCCGCGTACTGCTAAAAAAAAAAAAAAAAAAAACCAAAAAAAACCAAATAAAAAAACCCCTGATACCTAAGTGCTAACCCCAGATATTTTGATGTAATTGATCTGTCATTTCATATGTTATTTCATTTTGGATTACAAAAATTATGAAGATACAGATAAGAAGAAAATATATACTCAAAGATAATCACTATTAAGATGTTGGTATGTTGTATATACTTGATTTATAGGCTTGTTTCCCACCCATCCTGGAGCCCTCATTCCTCCACCTGCCTGTGTAATGTAAATATGGGAGTGGGGAGAAGTGCTAGCAGGAGGGGAAGCTTGGACACCTGAAAGATCTGGTTGCTTCAGAATGTGCAGTTGTGAGCCTCTGCCCTTTCCATCTTCCCCCTCTAAAATCTAAACTGTCTCCTGCCCCCTATCCTGCACTCAAAATGGACATGGCTGAAAATAAGTGGTAACCCAACCCAAAGGCTGTATAAAAGAGAAGGCAAGTTCCTAAGGAGCAAGCATAATGGTTAAAAGGTGCAAAAAGCTGTGAGGCCAAGAGGCATAGAACAGGAGGGAGAGACTTCTGGAAGGTGCTGTAGCTTGGGTGGGTAGTGCCCTAGGACAGTGGACTCCTGCCTGTGGCTGAAGCTTGGGGGCAGTGCCTGCTGGTGGGGCAGGATTCACTGACCAAGGTAGCAATGCAAATCTCAAATCTCCCACACTGTGATATTCTATGGGTGAGAATACAATCATAGAACTTGAAGAAAATGACTGAAATTTTCTGAGATCCAATGTGAGTTTGGCTAACACTAAGGCCATTTTGCTACTCATTTATTAAGTGAATCTCTGTTTCTCCTCCCACTCCAAATTCCCCTCCCACTCCAAATTCCCCTCCTACAATAAGGGACCAGATGAAGGGTAATATTAAAAGGATCTAATGACTGGCTTGTCAGGTCCCCCATCAGACTGGAGGCAGGCCTAACAGCTGGAGCAGGGTTGATAAGTTTTTAGCTGCTGGACTGTGGGCTGTGTGTGTTCCTGGGGAATGGCTGGAATAATCTCTATTGATCTGAGGATACAGAGATATTTTAATATTGTAACAACCAGTGACTAATAGTTCTTAGCATGGTGCTGGAGTTACATTTTACAAAAAAAAGATCATGCTGTACATATAATTTTGATTGTTGCTCTTTTTCAAACACTTAATATGGGATCACAAGTATTTTCCTATGCCATAAGGTAAGATTTGAAAATGTTATTTATAAAATGTGGCATAAAATCCCATTGACTGGAATTAGCACAACTGATTTAATCATTCTCTTACTATTGAACATTTAAATTGTTTCTCTTTTGGGGGGAATTATTAATTCTGTAGCTATTCCAAATAATGCTATAACATTCGTGCATATATGTGTTTCTGTGCATCTTTATTTCCTTTGGACACATTCCTAGAAATGAACTTGGGAATCAACAGATTTGACTCTTTGTCAAATTGCCCTCCAGAAAGGTTGACCCAACACACCCTCCCCAAGCAGGGCTTGAGAGCATACATTTCACCTCATTCCTAATGACACTGTGATTTTTTGCGTTTTAAAAACTAATGCTGATGTGAAAGAAGGAAAAGAGTATATAATTTCCAATGGTCATTTCTTTTATTATTCCTAAGGGAGAAGTTTTTTCACATGTTTATGGCCATTTCATGAATTACTTGTTGGTACCCTTTACATATTATTTCAAGGCATTTGTCGTTATCTAATTGATTTGAAAGAGCTCTATATACATTAAGGACACTAACTCTTCATCTGCTGTCTATGCTGCGGTTATTTTTCCCTGTTTGCCACTTAAGTTCTCAGTTTGTTGGTTTTTGAAAAATAAACCAACAAAATCTATGGATATTGCACTTATGATTCATTGCCTGTGGAACCTTATACTTATGGGTTAACATTTAGCTGTAATTAATATGGAAATTTTAAACTTTATATTTGTATGCCACAATTACTTTTTTTCCCCAAATACTGTATAATTCTCCTTTTCTTCACTAATTTGTAAGGGCAACCTTATCATATAGTACTAACTCAATAACACCTTGGAGGAGGCTCCTCCTACAGCCCATTCACTGGAACTGTGGCTTGGAAAGCATGGATCCCAGAACTAACTTCTCTGCAGCCGTATACGCATGAATGTGGGAATGTGGCCAAAGTGCACCTCAATCACATTCCGTAGAGTCTGTGGTCTGTCTATAGTCAAGGTTCTTAGCTTTTTTGTGTTTCCTGCACAGTTTTTTTTTTGTTTCTTTTTTTTTTGGCGGTATGTGGGCCTCTCACTGTTGTGGCCTCTCCCGTTGCGGAGCACAGGCTCCAGACGCGCAGGCTCAGCGGCCATGGCTCACGGGCCCAGCCGCTTCGCGGCATGTGGGATCTTCCCGGACCGGGGCACGAACCCATGTCCCCTGCATCGGCAGGCGGACTCGCAATCACTGCGCCACCAGGGAAGCCCTCCTGCACAGTTTTGAATTCTAGAATTTTTGGTAGCATATTTGAAGGAATTAAACTCAAACAATCCTAAAGTTAGCAAAAAGTTCGATACAACCATTTTGCTGGCACAACAATGTCTCCCAGTAGCTATGAAAGCATCCACTGTTCTGGGGGGTCTCTGTCACTGTCTGAATAACAATCATAATTATGGTCAACAATTATGCCACTCTTATTATGCGCCAGGTACTGTGCTAAACCTTTTCTAGAAATCAACTCATTTAATTCTCACCTTATGAGAATTATTCCCACTTTATGGATGGGGAAACTGAGGCATAGGGCAGGAAAGTGACTTACTCAAAGTCACACAGTTAGTAAGTGGTGAAACTCAGATAAGGCTGCAGGCTGTCAGGCCTCAGATTCAACCCTCTGACCAATGTACACTACTGTCTATCACTGCCCATTCACTCAGGTGGCGAAGCCCTCATATATTCCAGTGAACCTGTGACTTTTCTTGGTGCTGGACAATATTCCACATTCCATTCTCTCTTACTCACAGCAGCCTATATCCTACTCTCCACAAGCTGTGCAGCTCAGCATTCTGCTGGAGAGACATCATTGTGCTAGAGTTTATACTCATTTGTAGCAAAAATAAAATCTACACATTAATTGAAAATTGGGAATGCATCTATGAGGAGCTGTTTGTACACCAAGGAGAGAATTAAAGTTAGTGGTAATAGCATAAAGATTCTAATATGAGGTTGAGCGAATTCTTTTAAAATATTAAGATAAATGTCAAATAACCAAGGAACAAATAGTTCTCATACTGAAGCACAGAAAGAGAATGAAATTTTTCTAATTTATTTTCTAAGGCTAGCATAAACTACTAAAGACATGTGCATACAGGCACCTATAAATGGACCCAATTTGTACAAAAACTCAGAGTTTTAAGGTTTTTTTGTTTTGTTTTGTTTTGTTTTGCAGTACGCGGGCCTCTCACTGTTGTGGCCTCTCCTGTTGCGGAGCACAGGCTCTGGACGTACAGGCTCAGTGGCCATGGCTCAAGGGCCTAGCCGCTCCCGCGCACGGCATGTGGGATCTTCCCAGACCGGGGCACAAACCCGTGTCCCCTGCATCGGCAGGCAGACTCTCAACCACTGTGCCACCAGGGAAGCCCCAGAGTTTTAAGTTTTAAATTAAATTCTGCGAGATCAGATTAAGTTGGATGTTGAAAGAATAATACACCATGACTGAACAGAGCTTATTCTAGAATATAGATTTTGATTTTCCAGTGTCTATTAATAAAATGTATCACATCAGTAGAACAAAGGGGAAATATATGATTATATGAATAAAGAATAGAAAGGCATTTAATAAAATTTGATATCTGTTCCTTAAAAAAGCTTAACAACTAGGAATAAAAGATTTCATTCTCAATATGATTAACTACATTTATTTCTAATCAATTTCAAACACCACGCCTAATAGTGAAAAAATAGGGAAAGAAAGAGGACAAACTTTATCTAATGCAGTAATATACGAAGCAAAAAGAAATGAGATAATAATCATAAAGGAAGAGCAAAATTATCAAAGTTTAATCAAAGCTAACTTTTACTCGTGTTCTTTGCACTGTCCTAACAGTTTCCTTTGAATTAAGCTATTTATTTATTTCAACAATTTTATGAAGTAGGTAGTATCTTTACCCTATTTACAGATGAGGGAATTGAAGCACAGAGAGGTTTAATAATTTCCCCTAAGTTGTACAGCTATTAAATGGCAGAGAAGGATCTGAAACCAGTCCATCTGGTTTCATCCTGTGCACCAGGATGGCACAAGAGAATTAACCACAGAACCACTAGAATTAATAAGTTAGTCAGATTTAAAAATAAATATGAAACTAAATAGTTCTTCTATATTAAATAATATTTAATATATAATATTAAATATGAGGAAACTAACTCCTCCTTACATTGAAAATAACTCACTAAAATGAAAATATAAAATACCCAGTAATAAATATTCAGAATCTAAATAAGGAACTAAGAAAAGAGTTGGATTCATGAAGATACATGCCATGTTCCCAGATAGAACTAAATAGTATAACTAATTTAAATTACTATACAGATTCATTTTTAAGTTTAATGTCATTTCAGTGAAAGTTCCAACAGTTTTTTTGGGGGGCGGGCTCAGAAAAATGATATTGACTTTCATTTGTAAAAACAAATGGATAAATTTATGCTTTAAAGAAGAAAAAAAAGAATATACTTAAGTATTTGCTTATCTATACATAGAATCTCTTTGTAAGGATATATAAGAAACTGCTTACATTGTTTTGCTTCCAGGAGGGGATCTGGATGGCTGGAGGGGTTGGTGTGAAGGAAGATTTTTCACTGTACATTGTTTTACACCTTGAAATTGTGTGAATATATTACTACACCAAAAGCAAAACAAACAGAAGAAAAAAAAATTGAAAAAAACATTGAAAAAAGTATTGAAGGAGGATTTCTCTATCAAATCGTAAAATATTATGAAACTATAATAATTTAAAGAGTAAGATTGTGCGTCAAGACTAGATCGATTCCTAGAACAGCACAGAAAGTCTAGAAACCTGCCTGGCACTAGCATGGAAAGTGGAAGCTAACAGGTAGGCTGGCTTTTAAGCAATGGGATGAGTTATATCTAGAAGGCAAGTCTTAGACTGAGAGGATAGAACTCCAGAAAAAGAGGAAAGGGAAAGTAGAAGTACTCTAAGACCTGTGAGCTTTTCTGGGAGTTATTTTCTTTCTGATGTGGTTTTTTTGCTAGGCAAATTCTGCCCCTTCCAATTTCCAAACAAAAAGCAGTGCTATCGAAAACAGACACCTAGATCAATGGAACAGAATATAGAGCCCAGATGGGACTTCCCTGGTGGCTCAGTGGTTAAGAATCCACCTGCCAATGCAGGGGACATGGGTTTGAGCCCTGGTCCGGGAAGATCCCACATGCTGCGGAGCAACTAAGCCCATGCACCACAACTATTGAGCCTGTGTTCTAGAGCCCGTGAGCCACACAGTGAGAGGCCCACGTACCACAAAAAAAAAAAAAAAAAAAAAAGAATATAGAGCTCAGAAATAAACCCATACACTTATGGTCAATTAATCTATGACAAAGAAGGCAAGAATATACAATGGAGAAAAGACAGTCTCTTCAATAAGTGGTGCTGGGAAAACTGGACAGCTACATGTAAAAGAATGAAATCAGAACATTCTCTAACACCATATACAAAAGTAAACTCAAAATGGATTAAAGACCTAAATATGAGACTGGATACTATAAAACTCCTAGAGGAAAACAAAGGCAGAACACCCTTTGACATAAATCACAGCAATATTTTTTTGGATCTGTCTCCTAAAGTAAAGGAAATAAAAGCAAAAATAAACAAATGGGACCTAATTAAACTTCAAAGCTTTGCACAGCAAAGGAAACCATCGACAAAATGAAGACAACCTTTGAATGGGAGAAAATATTTGCAAATGATATGACTGATAAGGGATTAATATCCAACATATATAAATAGTTCATATAACTCAACATAAAAAAAAACTGATTAAAAAATGGGCAGAAGGGACTTCCTTGGTGGCGCAGTGGTTAAGAATCCACCTGCCAATGCAGGGGACACGGGTTCGAGCCCTGGTCCGGGAAGATCCTGCATGCTGCGGAGCAACTAAGCCCGTGCGCCACATCTACTGAAGCCCAAGTGCCTAGAGCCCGTGCTCTGCAATGAGAGAAGCCACTGCAATGAGAAGCATGTGCACCGCAATGAAGAGTAGCCCCCGCTCACTGCAACTAGGGAAAGGCCGCACGCAGCAACAAAGACCCAACGCAGCCAAAAAAAAAAAAAGAGCAGAAGAACTGAATAGACATTTTTCCAAAAAGGAAATGCAGATGGCCAACAGGTACATGAAAAGATACTCATGGTTTCTAGAGTTTGGGGGCCAGGGCTAGGGAGGTATGCCATGCCAGAAAGTTTTTACAGGGCAACTTTGGCCTTTACTGGTCCATCTCTGGTCCTCACCATCATCCTGCTTTGCTTCTTCGGCCAATATTGCCAGGGCCACTTCGGCCAGTACTAATGTATTCTCTGTCCTAAATATGAATGTAGACCCAATTACCGACATGCTGTTGGAATTAGAAACACAGTCACTGAACAATAAGCAGAAAAGAAGAAGGAATGATAATAAAGAGGACAATCACCATTCTCCCCAGTCCAAAAGGAGTAAGAGAAACCCTGTTTTTCAGGAGTCTCAGGATGCAATGAAAAACAATAAGGAAGGAACCACTAAGAGGAACCAAAGTGTGTGCATGTTCAAGCAATGATCATGACAGGAGCAGCAGTGTTAATTCCCCAGAGAGAGTAATTGTATCAGAAAGCAGCTTAAACCAGATCATTGCTGAACTCAACAAGAGTACCCCTCAGTCCTTATATGAGGAGTATGCGCTATGCCAAGGTCCTTATTCCCATATCAACCACATCATAAGGGAGGCACACTTCAACAGCCTATAGCAGCAGGACAATCTCCAACATGATGAACTAGGAGCTCCTTATTCCAGCCTAAAATTTGTTTATAAAAGCAATTGCACGCGCACACACACACACACACACACACACACACACACACACACAAGATGCTCAACATCGCTAATCATCAGGGAATGCAAATCAAAACCACAATGAGACATCACCTCACACCTGCAAGAATGGCCATCATCAAAAAGAACACAAGTAACAAATGTTGTCAAGGATGTAGAGAAAATGAAACCCACCTACACTGTTGGTGGGAATGTAAATTGGTGCAGCCACTGTGGAAAACAGTATGGAGGTTTCTCAAAAAACTAAAAACAGGGTTACCATACGACCGAGCAATTCCACTCCTGGGTTTATATCCGAATATAACAAAAACACTAATTCAAAAAGCTACATGTACCCCAATGTTCATAGCAGCATTATTTACAATTGCCAAGATATAGAAGCAACCTAAGTGTCTGTCAACAGATGAATGGATAAAGAAGATGTGGTGTATATATACAATGGACTACTACTCAGCCATAAAAAGGAATGAAATGTTGACATTTGCAGCAACATGGATGCAGTTGGAGGGCATTATGCTAAGTGAAATAAGTCAGACAGAGAAAGACTGTATGATATCACTTATATGTGGAATTCTAAAAAATACAACAAACTAGTGAATACAACAAAAAAGAAGCAGACTCACAGATATAGAGAACAAACTAGTGATTAACAGTGGGGGGAGTGGGGAGGAGGGGGGCAGTAGGAGGTACAAACTATTGGGTATAAGATAGGCTCAAGGATATACTGTACACATGGGCAATAAAGACAATATTTTGTAATACTGTAAATGGAAATTAACCTTTAAAAATTGTATAAAAAATTGATAAATAAAATTTAAAAAAGGAGTACTATGCTATGAATTCATTACAGAGGGGGAGGTAACTTGAGGGATGGATGTTCTCTTGACCAGGGAAGACCGGTTGTCCATATGACCTTAGGTAAGTCGTCTATAAGAATCACTAGCACTTGCTAAGTGGTTACTCTGGGCCAGGCATGGTTCCAAGTGCTTTGTATGTATTATGTCATTGAATCTTTCTAACAAACCTCTGAAGAGTGTTATAACCATCTTTATAACAAACCCATAACACCCTCTAGCAGTTACTGAGTGATTACTATGGGTCAGCAGTGGTTGCAGGTACTTTGCATGTATTCCTTAATTCAATCTTTATAAACAATCCTTTGTAATAGCACCATCTTAATTTACAAGGTAGGAAAGTGAGGTATAGAGATGTTAAACATCTGGGTCACACAGTAAGTGTCACCAGCATAGCCCACTAACAATTCATGGAAAAATAAAATCTGGGTAATAAAATAGTCTAACCTTTTTTCTTTTTCCTTTGTGATTAGTTTGGTTTCACTTGCTCACAGGGAGCCGCGTGCAGAGGCCTCGTACTGGTACTTGGCACTTCAGACCAGAGTTCCTCCTCGGGGGAAGTGCCCGTGCGAGACACCTCAGCTCTGGGCGTGGGCAGAAGCGCTGCTGCACACACCACCTCAATTCAAGATGGCCGCGGGCCGTGGGCAGAGACGCTGCTCCGGGCCCTGCGCTCTGGAGCCTGAGCGGCCTGGCCGTGACTGCCCTGCGAGAGCTCCGCCCACGCCCACCCCCACGCCCCCACCCCCACGCCCCCACCCCGCTGAGGAGATCCTGTAAAGCAGCCCCGCCCACAGCCTGTAGGGACAGCGTGTCCTCTAGAGAGTGAGCTCGCGTTTCTCCATTCTTTGAGCAAAGAAGAAAACTCCCCTTTACTTCTGAACCAAACTCAGGCTCATTCTGTTGGCTCCAATGACACCGGCAGAAGGGCCGTTGCTGGGGCCTGACTGGAAAGGGTCGGTAAAAAGAGTGGCAACACTGGGACTTGAATTGTCTGGTTTGACTCCAGCGGCCATTACAGTCCAGTACACTGTACCACTGCTAACCCCTCTGTTTCAGTGTTCACATGTAAAAAGTGAGGGAGCTGGATCACACATTCACTGAGTTCCTTTCAATTCTACAAGTTACTACTAGTCTAAGACAAAACACTTGCAGGATCTGGACTGGTTTCTGCAGTGACCACCTGAAAGCAGACAGCTGCGAGCCCATCCCGAGACCTCTGCGTAGTGGTCATGCTGAGTCAGCTGACTTGAATAGCACTAAGTAAGAAGGATAAAAATGTCATTTCAGATGAATTTCAGGTGTTCCTCTCGTGATTCTTAAAAGTAAGGTGTTTTTGTTGTTGGTGGTGGTGGGTTTTTTTTGAACACCAAACTGTGTTCTGATTTACTGTTGTGAGTTAGAGAACAGAGGAATGATCTTGGGGTCACCCAGGATCAAAGCTTAGGATGTCAAGGTTAAAATAATTCTCTTTCCTCTTTATCAATTGCTATTTATTTGTGACCTTGATTACAGGGTGGGGGCCCTCTGAAATATCTCTTGGAGAAATGTTAATCTGTTGCTGCACAGAACAAATAGGTTGAGTAGGAAAATGATAAAGAACCTGGCTTCAGAAGCTTCTGGGGTGGAAGCCAAGCCCTGACCTTACAAATTCCCAATATTTCCATCACATCAGTTCCACAGGTCGAATTCCAGTGTAATCCTACCCTTTTAGCCTCCTCCTCCTCCTCCTAGGACTCTGGTGTCTTTCTTTGGTCTAAAGGCAGGTTGCCATGGAGACTGGATCCACTCCTAACCATGGAAGAGGAAGGCCTGTCACTAAGCTGAGCCTACTGGGCAGAACTCATTGCAAATGGAAGCTCAGCCCTGGGGAGTCTTGAGCAAACCTAGCTGCCATCACCTTTATTTTCGTTTGTGCTAGGAGTCATGAAGGGATTGATGATGTGGGTTATAAGAATCCAGAAAGAATAACTTCATGGTGAACAAGAGTGTGAGGAGCGCTTGGGGGTCAGAAACCAGAGTTAAAAATGGGAGCTTTGCCTTTGTCCTGTGTGGCCTTGGATAAGTCATGTAACCTCAGACGGACTAGAAATGGAATCTATCTCACAGGCTGTGTTGAGGATCCAGTGAGATGATAGGAGTCAAAGTTTTGCATAGTGTCTGGCTTAATAAATGGGAGCTGCTTAATAAACCAGAGTTATCGCTCTTCTTCTGATTATTACTACTGGTTAATATTCTTGGCCTGATCTCCTCTGTCTCCATTTGGAAGCTACTCCCCATCCCCGCATGGAGGTTGAGTTGCTAGGGTCTATCTTGGCAGCCGAGAAGCTGGGAACAGGCTGGGGCTAAGAGACTCTGAAGAACAGAGCCCTTGGCTAGTTAAGAGAATACAACACTTTCTATACTGAATTCTTTTTTGTATTGCTTGAATATTTTGAAGAAGGTGATGCTAATTTTACATTTAGAAAGAAACCCCAGTACTTAAAAAACTCTGTAAGAACCAGTTGATATCTAATAGTGCAACACCCGTAACATCAAATTACCATCTAAAAGAATTTAAACCATATTGTGATAACCTGAGATGGATACATCGCCCATGTGGTGTTCTGGCTGGGAATGCATAATTTAAATCTAGCTGTGAGGGAGCGTCAGACAAACCCATAAGGAGGAAGTTGGTATTAAAAAAAGAGAGAGACTGTAAGTTCAAAAATGTCAATGTCATAAAAGACAAAGAAAGTCTAAAGAAATGTTCCAGGTTAAAGGAGACTAAAGAGGCCTGATAACTAAAGGTAGTACCTAATCCTAGACTGGATCCTGTACTGGGGGTAAAATGCTATAAAAGACATTATTGGATCAATAGACAAAATTGGAATGCAGGCAGATGAGATAAAAGTACATACACATGTATACACACACACACACAATCACAAATAAGCATATACATACATACATATAGAGAAAGAGGCAGAGAGAGAGATAGAGAAACAGGTACAAAGACAGAGATGTAGAGATGGACACAGAGAAAGAGCTAACAATAAAGCAAATGGGGTAAAATGTTAACAGGTGAATCTGGGTAAAAGACAGTGTTCTTTATACTGATCTTACAATGTTTCTTTATTTTTTTTTTATTTTATTATTTTTTTTGCGGTACGCGGGCCTCTCACCGTCGTGGCCTCTCCCGTTGCAGAGCACAGGCTCCGGACGCGCAGGCTCAGCAGCCATGGCTCACGGGCCTAGCTGCTCCGCGGCATGTGGGATCTTCCCGGACCGGGGCGCGAACCCGTGTCCCCTGCAACGGCAGGCGGACTCTCAACCACTGCGCCTCCAGGGAAGCCCTACAATGTTTCTTTAAGTTTGAAATGATTTCAAACAAAAAGTTAAAAAAGCATTAGAATGCTATTAAATGTTATATGTGTGTATTTTTAAATTCTGAGGATACTTTTAGAAATGGAAATAGTTCCCATGTAGACTGGAACATTATCCCTTCACTTCTTCCCCCAATGGACCCAATAAAACAAGAGTGGCTTCATCAATAAGCAACTGACATTTTAAAATTTTACATAGAGAAAACAAATTTAGGGCCCTTATTAAGCACACGGACCTGTTTATTAGGCTTACAAGTGTGCTAAACATGACTCCTGGGTGGATGTGGTCTTTCTGCAATACGGTGTCTAGCCCATACCCATCTTTTACACCAACCTTGGGCCTCAGTGCATCTAGACCCTCACCTCCTCAACTTGTCCTATATTTGCGGATGGGTGAGAGGTTTGTTTTTCTACTTGTTTGGGAATAAAAATAGCTACAAGTTTAGTGGTTCTTCCTTTAGGCTCCATTAAAATATCCTTGCATCCAAATGGTTGCCTCAAAGGGAAAATCTATGGATATCAGTTAATCAACACAGTTGTTTAATAATTACTAAAGAAATATGGAGTTAATGAATAGAGATGGTAGGAAAAGCTCAGTGTGGCGACCCAGCTGACTTCCAGACAAGGGGCTAAATTGAGGATTTGCCTTCTGAAGTTGATCTAGCCAAGTTGTGGGACATAACATCAGGGTTGATTCAGGAGATCTGGCTCACCAGGCGGGCCTTCATTCCCTCTACGTACCACTCCCAGATTCTCCTTCTTGCGATGCATAGTCAGGCAAGAGGCCCCATTCCCGAGGACACTATGGTTGTCCTATGGTGGAGAATGCTGACAATGACACCACTCCCCTCAACCCCAATCCACTGAATCACTTTCGGTTTCATGGTTCTCTAAGGCAGTGAATGGTAATTGTTTGGATAAGATCAGTCAGGGGCTTCCCTCTAGCTAGGTCCAGAAGAGGGGCTGGGAGTGGATTGGTGTGTCACAACCTTTCCCAGGAGTTGGGTGATGGAAGGGAAGTTCCTGTGTGCTGGAAAGAGGACAAAGAGCACAAAGAAGGAGGCAGAGGAGCGGGAGGGGCAGGCTTCCAGTCAACGTGTTTGCCTGGGTTAGGTCTTGAGTGGGCAAGAAAATTGGAAAAAGAATTCTTCCCCTGTTACTTCTTCCCTCTCTTCCTCTTTCTTGACCAAGGGAGGGAGAAGGTTGAGCATTTTCCCACAGGCAACAGATAATCTGCTTCTGAACCTCTGGAATGGTCACCTGCCAGCTAATCTTCCTGTATCTGGACCATCAATCTGAAAATCAATCACAGAATTCTCCTCAGTGTTCCTGGGTTTCATCCCATTCAAGGTCTGTGCCTAAAATCAGCTGAGCCCAAATCATCCCCTCTCTTTCCTGTCTCCTTTGCCTGCCTTTTCTCTACTCTCTTTCCAAACCCCTTTGAAAATTTGCTTATTCTTCCTTTGGAGGCATTCTTCCTTTGTCACATCAGAATTTTAACTTTTGTTTTTTCAGCAAAGTGCATATCTGTGCACTCTAAATTCTTTTTGTTTGGCGTTCCCATTTTGGAGGAAAAGTTGGAAATTAAAACCAGCACATCTGCATGTGGGAGCTTTAAAAATCCACAATACAAGGGATAACAGCTTGATTGTAAAAATGCATGCTTCATTAATTTAAATTTTTGTTAATGCCTTATTTCTTCATTAAAATGTATGGTTGATCAAGGAAGAGTATTGCAGTAGAAAAAAGATGGGTTTTGAAGTCAGGCAGGTTTAGACTTGAACCTCAGTTTTGCCATTTTATCTTATGCCCTTTCCATGCCACCTCCCAAATGCCAACCTTTCTTCCGACTTAAATGAGAATGGATTTTACCAAAAACCCAGCGATGAGGCTGTATACCTCTGAGAAGGAACTTGAGATCTGACCTTTTTTCATGCCAAGTAGCAGGGTGAATGGTGGCCTTGAAGGTATATCCATGTCCTAGTCCCTGGGACCTGTGACTATGACCTCATATGGCAAAAGAGTGCATGTCACCTCACATGTTGAAAGATCGAGTTAAGGATCTTGAGAGTAGAAGCTTATCCTGGCGTATCTGGGTGGGCCCTAAATGCAAGGACATGTATTGTTATAAGAGAGGTAGAGGGAATTCTCAGACACACATGCAGAGGAAAAGGCCATGTGAAGATGGAGGCGGACTGGGGTGATGAAGCCACAGCAGTTAGAAGCTGGAGGAGACAAGGAAGGACCCTTTCCTAGAGCCTTCGGAAGGAGCACACCCCCTGCCGACATCTTGTTGTCATACTTCTGGCTTCCAGAGCTGTGAGAGATTGCATTTCTCTTGTCTGACGCCACTCAGTTAATGGTAATTTGTTAGAGCGGCCCTGGGACACGATGCTCTGTATAAATCTGGGCTGGAGGGCCGAGCCCTTCCTCGCATTCTCTCAACAGCTCTACCAGAGAAAAACCTGTGAGGGTGGGCCACATCCCCCAGAGGTGCCTGCAGACACACTGTCAGCCTCCTCAAACCCTTCTTACAGAGCTGGGGCAGGGCTGGGCTGGGTGAGGCCCTTGGGACCTCCCTTGTCGTTTCTATTTTCTCTCTGAGGCCTGGGTTCCTCCTCAGGCAGGGATCTTTGGTTACATAACTGAAGTCTCAACTTCAGTAGGAACCTCTGTGTTCTGTAGTAAATGATTTTACTACAGGTCCTTTCCTGCGTGTGGGCTTTGAGAGGGAAGACAGCCAGGGAAAACACGTGGGACCAGAGAGACGCTGCTGTGGTGAAAGCAAGAAGCACAAAGCTGGAGTGGAGAGCTCTGAAGACCCAGGCTTCCTCCCTCACAGCTTCACAGGGCAAGCCAGAGACACGGCCCGAATCCCCTTGGCCAGGAAGATAACACAATCTTTGAGCCTCCTAGCAACCCTGTGAATGTATAATTTTATCCACATTTCACAGATGAGAAGATCAACCAGTTTGTCCAAGTCCATGCAACTGGGATGAGGACTGAGACTGGACTAGAGCAAATGTCCATCTGTCCCCAAGCCCCTGGCATGGGGTTGTCTTATTACCTCTGCTAAAGAGAAAAATAGAAAAATGCAATTGGAGGGACTCAGACTTATCAAATCCATCTGGTTTTGGTTTGAGCCAAACTGAAGGTCATTATTCATCACAGTTTTCAAGTGCACATTGCTGACCATTCTCTGGGCAACCATAAGCCAGAGCTGCCTGAGCCTTACCTCCACCTCAAAGTAGCTGTTAAGACCAGAGATTGCCCTTGGAAAGAAACTTCTTAGTCTGCTGTCTGGATAGCGAACACCTGGGTCTCAGTCCCCTCTGTTACTAATTAGTTGTGTGTTATGATCATAAATTGGCCCCCATTTTAACCTCTCAGTGCTTCTCTTTTCCCATCTGAGATCTTAGGGGGATGGATGG
The DNA here is from genome assembly GCF_002837175.3 of Physeter macrocephalus. Taxonomy (NCBI): domain Eukaryota; kingdom Metazoa; phylum Chordata; class Mammalia; order Artiodactyla; family Physeteridae; genus Physeter; species Physeter macrocephalus. Next base: position 60,111,988 of record NC_041221.1, read on the forward strand.
AATGAGTGGTTCTCAATCTCTGTTGTATGTTAGAACTTCCTGGGGAGCTTTGTCTGGCCATGACCCTCACCAAATAAACTGGAATATCCAGTGGTGGAATCCAGGCATCAGGATTTTCAAAAACTGTCTAGGTGATTTTTATATGTGGCCAAGTTTTTCTTTTCTTTTCAATGTTACATTTCATTCAGGCAGATCTGTAATCTCACAGTGATGAGAGGAGAAAGCCAAGTCTTTAATAATAAAAATAATAAAAAAGCTTACGAACAGCAATGCAACATTTCCTTCCCCCCCACCCCCATGATGAATTAACAGCTGGTAGAGGATGCAATGACTCAGAATCAAAAATAAAAACAAAAACAAAAATCAAGCCAACCTCGGGAACAATCCACAATGTCAATGACTTTCCATACATAATTCAGACAAGTACTCAAATGCCAACCAGTTGTGGAGAACACCATGGACTTCCTTGGTTTTTGATAGTGTTTTTCTTTTGAAGGTAAAATAAAATAGGACACAAAGTCGTACCTAAATGCTGATGTCTACATTCCATAAAGGTGATGCCGTCGCAGCGGTCTTACCAGACTTCTAAGATCTTTGCAGATGTAATGTCTTTTGTCACATCTGCATGTAAAGCTAGTGGACACTACAGTGTTTTTTTTTTGTTTTTTTTTTTTTGTGGTACGCGGGCCTCTCGCTGTAGTGGCCTCTCCCGTTGCGGAGCGCAGGCTCCGGATGCGCAGGCTCAGCGGCCATGGCTCACGGGCCCAGCTGCTCCGCGGCATGTGGGATCTTCCCAGACTGGGGCACGAACCCGGGACACTAGAGTTTTGATTCCCCAGATATTAGGAATTAAAGGAAAATCCTCTACTAAAGCCCTACCCATACTCAGCTTTTCAAGAGAAAGTCACTTCACCATGGTTTTGCCCAACAATATGGTATTTAGAATCTATGCAGTGATCTAAACCTATTATGGCCTTTCATGCTTTTAAGAAGGTGGAAGGGTTAATGTGATAATAGAACTATTCAGGTATCATTTAGTTAACTGTTACTCTAGGGGTTGCTCTAAATGGAGCTCTAAAGAAAATAATTAATGTAGTATAGTCAACCGGCCTTAACTAAACCCTCATTTGTTCTGAGGACTGCTAAATTCAAGCTAGACATAGAGAGGTGTCTTTCACATTTGAGGAACTCACAGTCTAGGGTGGTAATAATTATAACAGCAACGATAATAACAAAAGCAGCCACAGTTTGAAAGTAGTTAATGCATATCAGGCAATGTGACAGGTGCTTCTTGTGCACTATTTTAGATTCTCACAACAACCTTGCTAGGTGAGCATCGTTTCCTTTATTTCACTGCTGAGGCAATTAAGGCCCAGAGAGGTCAGGTAACTTGCTAAGGTCACACAGCTAAGAAGTAGTTATTCTGCCATTCTAACCTACGTTGCCCATGCTATTTCCACCATACCACAGCACCTCTAGAGAGAAATGATTGAGAAATAGAGATGGAGGTGTCAGGGAGAGGGTTAACTTACAAGGGGAAGAATGAGGTCTAGGGTGGAGAAATAGCTGTGAATTGCTCACATGAAAGGTGCTATAAGAAAATTAATATTATAATTAATATTTTAACTATGTTTTGGGCTCAGTCCTGTTAGGAGACACAACACTGGAACAGATGGATTCATTACGAGGGGCTAGTGCTCAGTTCTAGCTCCCTCAAATTAGTCTTAAAAAATAAACCCATTGTGTTTCTCTTTGAATTGCATAGCTCAATAATGTCATTTTTTAGCCAGTATGCGGTCTTTGGATCTAAGCATTTTTTCACTTTTGCTGATTGCTGTCAGTGATACAAACTGTACAAAGGATGTGGTGGGCACAACTGTAACAATCACTTTCTCTATGGTGTTCCTAGCCCCAATGCTGTGTAAACTGGCACACCCTGAAGATGCACACGCACACGCACACGCGCACACACACACACACACACGTTACTCAGAAATCTAAATGTAAGTCTGTAACTTGACAAAGCACTGAACTGAAATAATTCACCCATGAAACCAGATGTAGCTTGAAGGGTAGGTAGTAAACACACTATGGCCTAGAGCAGGAAAAGGGAAAAGGAAAGAAGCAATGAATTTTCTTAACGAGGCTTTCACAGACCACCATTTTCACGGTGTAGCCAAAACAGGTAAATGACCAAAGGATCTTAGGTTTCCGAGGAATACTCAGAGGGTATTGAAAGTGGTTTAGATATCAGACATATAAAAAAAAAATCTTCTAAAATATTACTTACATTTAAAGAATGGAAATTTTCTGTACTTACAGAGAAAAGTTGCATAATTACACATAGGAATATATATATACATATATATGCATACACGCACACACTTCATATGCAAAATGTACATGCACAGACTGAATGGCTGAATACATGTTTTTTATAAGGATGGATCAATTTCACAGTAATCCTTTTGTGTGGAAAATTACTTCCACACTGGGAATTATGAGTAAGAAAGATATATCCTTTCATTGCAAATAATAACATAGTGATAAGTCATTACACAACCTCGGATGAGATAATATATCAACTACAGCATAAATCTGGGCAACATATATTCCTGAAGGGAATCAAGAGATATTTATGAAACTATAGCAATGAGATATTGGGTTTATGTTACTTATTATAATGTATATATTTTAAAGATTTGAACAAAAAGCTAATGAGAATAAAGATGATACTATCTGAAATAGCTGGTGTGCTTGAAACCCAATTTTTAAAATTTGTAGGTAGGAGCACTTTAGCAAGACTAATAGACCATAAGCTTATTTTTCCCTTCTAAATGCTTATCAGATGAGAAGTGAACATTTAGAACAGGTTTGTTTCCTATGTGAAATCCTCTTCCCACATCACCCCCCCCCACACACACACATTACTCTCTCTCCCTGTACAACTGCAAATCCCTACCGTTGGACTAAAGATGCAAAGAACCAAAGGGTGAGTTAAAGCAGCGTTTTTACCTTTTTGCTGATCAAACACAGATGGAGTGCTGAAATCCATGGTTGCCTGTCTCATCATTTACCATCAGAATGGCAAAAAGCATCCAGGTCTCTAGAGATGAGAAAACACCATCTTACACGTTACAGTCAACACAACAGTCAATTACAGCATCCCTTGCCAAGACCTCTGTTTGAGAATTAAATGTGCATTAGAGCTGCCGGTCTTTGTCAAGGCAAATGATGGAAATAGGTAAATGTTATTCCTGTAATACCTGACAGGAAAAAGAGTTACTTCTTATGGTCTCACTCATCAACTATACCCACGTGTAAATATTATACACCCTCTATCCCCCAACAAATACAGAAAAAAAAAGCTCAAACCTTGAAAAACGGTTTTCATAGAGGGCCACCTGCCTTGGATCTGGGCCAGGAAAATACTGGAGGTAACGGAGCCTCAGCAGCTGGTGTGTCGTTTTAAACCAAAAGAAATCTCAATGAGTGAGTGAGGATTCACAGGGCCAGACGGAGCATGTGCAAAGCTGCCAATGCAGTTTGGATTCAGCTGTGTTCTTGGTGGAGTGAGAACTGCATTTGGGTCATGTGAGCAGAGTGCCATCTCAATGGAACAGCACGTAAATATTGTAGCAGGAGGCTGCTGGCCATGTGCTGTATGGCGTAATTACCGGCTTTCACAGCTCATCTTTAGTCTCCCTTCAGCTCTGTTCTCCAAATGACAGGGAGGATGGGGGGAAGGAAGTAGCGTTTGAAAGGTTGGATTTCAGGGCTCAGATATCCATGGCGATAAAATTAAAACAGTGTGCAATCACAAGGGTGTTTAGTGCAGTATTACATGTGGTGGAAAAACCTCAAATCACCCAAATGTATATCATTTGAGGAGCAGGTGAATAAATGGTAGTAAATTCATACTCTAGATTTAAAACTCTGAAGTAAATCTATATGAATTTATCTCGTAGGATGACTCTAATCTATTATTAAATGAAAAAAGTTATATATTTCATTTGTTCACATCTTTATAAAACCAGCAACCACCCACTGTATATGTAAATATGTTCATGTATGTTCATAGGAACAGAGGAAGATGTATGAAGATATACTGTTAATATTGGTTACCTCAGGGGATTGCAATTAAAGTAGGAGATTTCTATCTTGTTCTTTATCTACCTCTGTATTTTTAGGCTTATTATAACAAGGCTGTTGTTTTATATTTGTTATTAAAAATCTGGTATAATAAATTCAAAACAAAGCTCTACAATCAAGACAATCAGGTTTTTGGATAAGTCAAATAGTCATATAGAAGATGATCCTGTAAATGCTGTTGATAATGATAATATATTTTTTTAACTTAATTAGTGTGTGACTATGGAAATAAAAGCAGAAACCATTTTTCTTCATATATGGCCACATTTGTTTTGATCTACTGATGTGGACTGTGTTTTTCAATAGACAGGCTTCTTTCTTATCTCTTGCCTCTCATATTTTCCCCATCAACAGACTGTCTGGCCTCAGTTCCCTGTGACAATACTAGGACCCACTTACCTTCCTCACATCAGCCTTTCCCCCACAAACACCCTGTGTTCATTTTATTTATAACATGGGCAGAACCTACTTTTTATAAATCATTACGCAAAATGTGCTCCATAGATAAATTTCTTAAATTTCCCAGTGCTGTTTTTTAAGGAGAGATGGCTTAAGCTCACCCAACTAACTGAGGTAAAAGGAGCTGTGGTCACTTGGTCCCAAACTCGAGCAAAATCAAGGATTTATTGGGTTGGCCAAAAGGTTCGTTCGTTTTTTTTTCATAAGATGGCTCTAGCAGCACTTAGTTGTCTTTAACTTCATTTGAAACAATTTTGTTAGATTGTATTGTGACAGCTGTCATTATCAGCGTGCATTTAAAAAAAGACTTATCAAAGTTGGTGAATTTTTTTTAACATCTTTATTGGAGTATAATTGCTTTACAGTGGTGTGTTAGCTTCTGCTGTATAACAAAGTGAATCAGCTATACGTATACATATATCCCCATATCCCCTCCCTCTTGCATCTCCCTCCCACCCTCCCTATCCCACTCCTCTAGGTGGTCACAAAGCACCGAGCTGACTCCCCTGTGCTATGCAGCTGCTTCCCACTAGCTATCTATTTTACACTTTGTAGTGTATATATGTCCATGTCACTCTCTCAAAGTTGGTGAATTTTTGTGTAGCCATTTTAATATTGAAGATGGAAGAAAAAAAGCAACATTTTTGGCATATTATGCTTTATTATTTCAAAAAAGGTAAAAATGGAGGAAAAAAAAGCAAAAAAAAGATTTGTGCAGTGTATGGAGAAGGTGCTGTGACTGATCAAACATGTCAAAAGTGGTTTGCGAAGTTTCATGCTGGAGATTTCTTGCTGGACGATGCTCCAGGGTTGGGTAGACCAATTGACGTTTATAGCAATCAAGTTGAGACATTAATTGAGAACAATCAGCGTTATACCACACGGGAGATAGCCGACGTCCTCAAAATACCCAAATCAAGCGTTGAAAATCATTTGCCCCAGCTTGGTTATGTAAGTCGCTTTGATGTTTGGGTTCCACCTAAGTCAAGCGAAAAAAACCTTCTTGACCGTATTTCCGCATGCAATTCTCTACTGAAACGTAACAAAAACGTTCTGTTTTTGAAACAAATTGTCACGGGTGATGAAAAGTGGATACTGTACAATAATGTGGAGCAGAAGAGATCGCGGGGCAAGAGAAATGAGCCACCACCAACCACACCAAAGGCCGGTCTTCATCCAAAGGTGATGTTGTGTATATGGTGGGGTTGGAAGGGATTCCTCTATCGTGAGCTCCTTCTGGGAACCCAAACGGTTAATTCCAACAAGTGCTGCTCCCAATTAGACCAACTGAAAGCAGCACTCGAAGAAAAGCATCCAGAATTAGTCAACAGAAAACACATCATCTTCCATCAGGATAACGCAAGACTGTATGTTTCTTTGATGACCAGGCAAAAACTGTTACAGCTTGGCTGGGAAGTTCTGATTCATCCGCCGTATTCACCAAACATTGCACCTTTGGATTTCCGTTTATTTCACTCTTTACAAAATTCTCTTAATGGAAAAATTTTCAATTCCCTGGAAGACTGTAAAAGGCACCTGGAACAGTTCTTTGCTCAAAAAAGATAAAAAGTTTTGGGAAGATGGAATTATGAAGTTGCCTGAAAAATGGCAGAAGGTAGTGGAACAAAAGGGTGAATACGTTGTTCAATGAAGTTCTTGGTGAAAATGAAAAATGTGTCTTTTATTTTTACTTAAAAACCAAAGGCACTTTTCTGCCAACCGAATAGATTAACCTCCTTTAAATTCATTTGTTCATTAATTCGTCAGTTGCTATGGAAAGATTACTATGCTCCAATCATTTTGATAGGCACTGATGATGCAGCCGTCAGTAAGACAGGAAAGGTCTCTATGCTCAATGAACTTCACTTTGGTGCAGCTTCTGCTTCTGGCTATGCTGGAGTAATAGGGACTGGACTTACCCTCCTGCTTAAACAGCTAGAAAACTAAGCAAAATATTTGAAATGATATTTTTCAGACAGCAGGCAGTGCAGGCCAGAGATCCCTGGGAGAAGAGAAACAAGAGAGCTGAGCCTGATGAGTCCCCAACTGACTGCTTGGGGAGAGTTTCCAGGCTGAAGCGCAGGGAGGGTGTGGTGGGTTCAGTGGTGCCCTTCCACCCCGAAGATGCATCCACATCTTAATTTTCAGAACCTGTGAATATGACCTTATTTGGAAAAGGGGTCTTTGCCTATGTAATCAAATTAAGAATCTCAAGTTGAACTCATCCTAGATTATCTGAGTGGGCCCTAAATTCAATGACAAGTGTCCTTATAAGAGATACACATAGTGAAGTGGAGTTCATGTGACCGGAGATTGGAATGATGCAGCCACAAACCAAGGTACACTTGGAGCCACTAGAAGCTGGAAGAGGCAAGGAACAGATTGCCCCTTGAGCCTTCAGAGATAGTATGGTGCTGTTGACACCTTGATTTTGAACTTCTGGTTTCCAGAATTGTGAGAAAATAAATTTCTGTGTTCTCAGCCACCAAGTTTGTGCTAATTTGTTACAGAAGCTTCAAGAAACTAACACAGAGGAGGACTTCTCAAAATAGATGCAGTCTCTATAACTGTTATATTTCTGTGCCCATTTATATCATTACCAAATCCAAATTAAAATATAGACAATTTCACATTTGTAAAAGGGCTGTTTTGGACTCATTTTGAAAAAAGGCAAATGGAGTGGAAAGGACATGAGTTTGAGTCTATTTCTTGTTAACTGTGTGATTTGGGCAAATTATATAACTTTTTGAGCCTCAGTGTCTTAATCTGTGGTATGGGGACCCCACCCCCTAAATTCTTGTGAGAGTTATTATTGTTCAGTCCACTTCCCGGGCTGCAAACATAGAGATAATTCTTTCTATACAACCAAAGCCAAGTGTAAGATAACATTTGGTTGTTTTCTTCAAGTGCATTTTGAATAAGGCCCTTATTCAGACATACTCACACACTTTTCACACATACCAGGTGCCTGTGGTTCATTAATTCTTATCTACAACATAGGAGGGGAAGAGAGGAGAAGGTCTGTGTGACCGCAAAATCTGGCTCTGTGCTGCCTCTCCAGCTCATCTCTCACCACCCTCCCTCTGTTCTCACATCCGGCCACACTGGTCTCCTTTCTATTCCTCGAACATGCCATGCCCTTTCCCAAACTCCCAAAACTTTGCTATTCTATCCCACCACTTGGAATGCTCTTTACCCAGTTCAAACGTCACCATTTCACAGAGGCTTTCTCTGACCACATTTTCTAAAATAGTCTTTCATTCCTTTACCCCATCTGTCACTTCCGTCTCTAGAATGCCACTTTGTGGGTTAACAATGAGGAATATCCCTGTCAGGGAGACAGGCCTTTGCCCACGTACAACATCTGTCTAATTCAGGGCTTCTCAGACTACCTGTGGTGAAGGACCAGGGTTTTTTTTGTGTTTTTTTTGCGGTACGCGGACCTCTTACTGTTGTGGCCTCTCCCGTTGCGGAGCACAGGCTCCGGACGCGCAGGCTCAGCGGCCATGGCTCACGGTCCCAGCCGCCCCGCGGCATGTGGGATCTTCCCGGACCGGGGCACGAACCTGTATCCCCTGCATCGGCAGGCGGACTCTCAACCACTGCGCCACCAGGGAAGCCCCAGGACCAGGTTTTTAAATTTCCAAAGCATCATGGAACTGATACATTAATAAAATATAATGAAAATTAATAATTGAAAAAGAAAAAATAAGATTTACAGAATGCAACCCCCAATCTTTATTATTAGATTCAAACAAGCATAAAGTTACATCAAAGAAATGTAATCAAAACATAGAATAATCAAAGAGTTTTAAAAATGTACACATTGTTCATTGAAAGTACATTTAGGCATTAATATGCTGTACTGTCCAATATGGTAATCGCTAGCTACATATTGCTATTTAAGTTAAAATTTAATAAGATAAAAAATTTATTTCCTCAATCACAGCAGCCACTGTGATTGTACTTTGTCATAATTAAAAACTTTTTGTTCTTTAAGAGATGCTGGTGAGAAAACAAAGAGACAAACCATAGACAGGAAGAAAATATTTGTAAAACATATCTGATAAAGGATTGGTATCCAGAATACACAAAGAATTATCAAAACCTAGTAATAAAAAAACCCTAATTTTAAAAAGGACAAAGATTTGAACAGACATGTCACAAAAGAAAAGATATAGATGGCAAATAAGTCTATGAAAAGATGCTCAGCATTATTACTCATTGGAAAGTATAAATTAAAATCACAATGAAATACCACTACGCACTTATTGGAATGGCTTTAAAAAAGCTAAAAACACACTGTGTGCTGGTGATGATGATAGAACTCTGATACATTGTTGATGGGAATGCAAAATAACCCAGCTATTTTGGAAAAAAGTTTGGCTGTTTCTTATAAAGTTAAACATAAATAGGGCCCAGCAATCCAATGCCCTGGCATTTACTTAAGAGAAATGAAAACATATGTTTTCACAAATACCTATATGTGAATGTTTATAGCAACTTTATTATCACCCAAAACTGGAAACAACCCAAATGTTCATCAACCGGTAAATGAATGAACAAACTGTGGTACATCTATGTGATGGAATACTACTCAGCAATGAAAAGGAATGAAGCACTGATACATGCAAGAAATGAGTGGATCTTAAATGCACTTGACTGAGTGAAAGAACCAGACACAAAAGACTACATACCGCATGATTCCCTTTATAAGGCATCCTGGCAAAAGATACAGAGATAGAAACCAGAGGAGTGCTTTCCAGCAGGGAGGGAATAAACTACAAAGAGGCCAGAGAGAACTTTTGGAGTGGTGGAAATACTCTCTATCTTGATTGTGGTAATGGTTATACACTCTATATTCACTTGACAAACTCAGAGAATTAAACCCCTCCAAAAGGAGAGGATTACTAAATGATACCTCAGTAAACCTGAAAGAACAAACAATATAAATTTTACTTCTATAATTTAACTAATAATATTATCCTAAAATGTTTTAAAACACACTTGTTAAAAATTAAAATGATTGAAAATAGCAAGTTTTAAAAATAAATAAGTGTGAAGAAAACATAGGTAGTACTCTCTTTGACAAAGGTTGTAGTAATGTTTTTTTGGCTATCTCTCCGCAGGCAAGGGAAACCAAAGCAAAAATAAACACATAATGTGACTATATCAAACTAAAACATTTTTTGCACAGTGAAGGAAACTATCTATGAAAGGAAACGGTCACCTACTGTATAGGAGAAGATACTTGCAAATGATATATCTGATAAGTGGCTAATATCCAAAATATACAAAGAACTCATACAACTCAATTAACATCAAAAAAAAATATCACACAACCTATTTAAAAAAATGGCAGAGGATGAGAATAGGCATTTTCCCAAAAAAGATATACAGATAGCCAACAGCCACATGAAAAGATGCACAACATAACTAATCATCAGGGAAAGCAAATCAAAACCATAGTGAGATATTACCTCACACCTGTCAGAGTGGCTCTAATCCAAAAGACATCAGATAACAAGTGTTGGGAAGGATATGGAGAAAAGGAAACCCTTGTACACTATTGGTGGGAATGTTAATTGGTACAGCTACTGTGGAAAACAGTATGGAGATTCCTCAAAAAATTAAAAATAGAGCTACCATATGATCCAGCAATTCCACTCCTGGGTATTTATCTGAAGGGAAAAAACCCCACTAATTCGAAAAGATACATGTACCCCTATGTTCATTGCTGCATTATTTACAATAGCCAAGATATGGAAACTACCTAAGTGCCCATCAATAGACGAATGGATAAAGAAGATGTGGTATATATAGAATGAAATATTACCCAGCCATAAAAATGTACCCTTGTCATTTGAGGACTTCCCTGGTGGTACAGTGGTTAAGACTCCTCCTGCCAATGCAGGGGACACAGGTTCGAGCCCTGGTCCAGGAAGAGCCCACATGCCGTGGAGCAACTAACCCCATGTGCCACAACTACTGAGCCTGAGTTCTAGAGCCCACGAGCCACAACTACTGAGCCCACGCGCCTAGAGGCTGTGCACCGCAACAAAGAGTAGCCCCCGTTCGCCGCAACTAGAGAAAGCCTAAGTGTAGCAACGAAGACCCAACGCAGTCAAAAATAAATTAAAAAAAAAAAAAAAGAACTCTTGTCATTTGAGACAACACGATGGACCTGGAGGGTATTATGTTAAGTGAAATAAGTCATACAGAGAAAGACAAATACTGTATTGATTTCACTTATATGTGGAATCTAAAAAACAAATGAACAAACATAACAAAATAGAAACAGACTCACAGATACAGAGAACAAACAGGTGGTTGCCAGAGGAAAGGGGGTTGGGGGAGGAAAGAAGAAAGAAAAATAAATAAGTGCTTATTTTTCTGAGATCTGTATACACATTTAGATGATAGTGCATGAACTAACCTCAAAATATCATGTATTTAACACTATCCTACTGTGCGTGACTTTCCACACAAGTTTGACAGCATCCAAAGTGGTCTACACCACGTTCACAGAGACAAGTCCATTACCACAGGCTTGGAGGTATGGCAGTGTCTCATTGCTATAACAGTTTCTACATGGTTACGTTTAGAAGTACTATCGGTTTTTGAACATACCTTGTCTCAAACTGGTGACAAGCAGTTCCTGGACTGGCACCAGCTGTGGCCCGCACCTTGCATAGGGTTGGTTTAAATCCCTCTTACTTTGACTCTTCCCATGGCGGGCTTCTTCCTACCATCCAGGTCTCAGCTCAGAGAGGCCTTACCCAACCTCTCCTCATTTTTCCCTTCTTGTAACTGTCACTATCTGTAATTAACTTGTACTTCATTATATCTTCATTATCGGTCTCCCTGCAGTCTATGCTGTTGTTCCCCAGACTTTTCAATGTGCTTCAGCTGACTTTCAAATATCTGTGTCTGTGTCTTGGTCGGAGGGCATTTTTCCAGAATACAGAAGGTCACTTTGCCAGCTCTGGGGGCTAGGCCAGAAGTGCCAGGGAGCTAATCACCCCCTTCCCTGACCCACAGCAACCCTCAACCAGTGACCCTTGGGAGTTGGCCCATAGGCACCAGCTGCCTTGCCTTTAGATGTAATGATTCTGAGGTGCGCTGTTTTACACCATTTCCCAATGTTACCCTTTAAGAAATAAGCTCCACTGCCACCTGTGATCACTGGTTTAATAACACACTTTTTATGGGCTGCCATTCCCTACCTGTATGACATCTCCCCACCCACCTTTCCTACCCCATGGTATTTCCTGTACTTCTCAATAAGCTACTTGCATTGGAATCATTGTCCCAGGATCTTCTGGGAAAACTCAAATTAAGACACTTCTCCAGTAGAGGGTAAACTTCCTTAGGACAGGGCCCTTGTCTGCTTTGCCCACTCTGTGACCCCAGTCCAGTTCAGAATGAAGCACAGAGGAAGTGCCAATAAATATTTAGTGAATGAAGGACTTTACTGGAGGACTTTCCTTGCCAAAGTTGATGACTTGTTCACTGACAATGTTGCATTAGAACCCAATTAACCATCGCTTATTGGGGTAATTCCTTATTAAGAACTTTCTGGTGAGGACTTCTGATGACCTTGACATTTTCCCATGTAAACAAGAAACCATATATTTGAGAATTTCAGATGCGCTGCTATGTTTTAATGATATTCTGATAGTGTTGTAAACCTAGCATACACTTACAGAGAGGTTTTAGGTAGTCCTACATTTTATTCGGGTGAAACCAGAGGCTTCTCCGCAACGTGCTCAAGTTACGGAAGTGGGAACTATAATGGCGGCTATGTAGGCAGTGATGGGGGCTTGGACATGACACAGCCCTGAGTTTAAGTTCCAGCTCAGCACATTTCTAGCTTTGTGATACTGAGCAAATTACTTAACCACAGTTATAAAGGAGGATAAAAAATACTAATCTCGTAGGGTTGTTGTAAGAGTTAAAACCCAGTAATATATGTAAAGTGCTACTGTGAAAAACTGAGATTATGCATTGGTTTTAAAGCAATCTGTTGAAGTCACTTAACTATTTTACTGAAAAATACCTTTAGGTTTGTTTCTGATTTTAGAAGGCTATGCATAGTCTTTCTTCCTGGTTAATTAAAAGCAGACCAAAGAAATCGGTTAGTAGGTTAATTATTCATAAGACTCACGAGAAAAATCAATCTCTTAAAACAAACATGGTTACAACTTTAAGTGAACAAATATAGTTCTCTAACACAAACTTTCTAAAATCTGTAAATTCTTATAACAAATAAAAGGTGGTAAAATCAGAAGTTCTTGGATTTATCAAAATAAAACTTTCAATATTCTATCACTTTTCCCATCATTAAGCAGACTCTATAATGCTAAGGTGACAGGTAAGTGTAGATTAAATTTAAATTTTATGGTAACTGGCACATAGTTTTTTTGAACCTTCTTATTTTAAAATTGACGTAAAGGCCAATAACTAAACAGTACTTTGCATTCTCAAAGTAGTTTGGTCAATATCTTCTTTGTTTAAAACTTTTCATTAAGATTCATGATACGTTAATTTCAATTATCATTTTAATCAATACCAACTTAAATAATTCAGGTTTTTTCATGTTTCCACAGTGCTTGCTATAGACTGAATGTGTTCCCCCCAAATTCATATGTTGAAATCTAGTCCCCTGTATAATGGTATTTGGAGGTGTGGCCTTTGGGAGGTAATTAGGTCATGAGGGTGGAGCCCTCATAAATAGGATTAGTGCTCTTACAAAGACTTTTTTTTTTTGAGATTTTAATTGGATCCTTTTAAGTGGTCATTTCAGAGCTTCTAGAGCTGTACTGTTCAATAAGGTAGCTATCAGCTAATATATGTGGCTATTGAGCATTTAAAATGTGGCTAGTCCAAATTGAGATGTGCTTTAAGTGTAAAATACATACTGGATTTTGAAGACTTAGTATGAAAAAAATAATGCAAAATGTCCCCTTAATAAATTTTATGTTAATTATATATTATGATGATAATATTTTAGGCATATTGTGTTAAATACAGTATATCACTAAAATTAATTTTACCTATTTCTTTCTACTTATTTTTGAATATGATTACTAGAAAAATTAATACTACACACATGGCCTGCATTTTATTTCTATTGGACCGTGCTATTTTATAGGATCTTGGAGTGATCTTTAGGAAAGGCTGTTTAGCTGACTGGCTGAGCCATATTCCTTACTTTCAGCAGGATTGATGGGGCACAGTTTGAAAGAGGGTAGAGGAGGAGGAAAGGAAGCATGGCCACACTGAAGAGCATGGAATACTGAAGCACCCAGAGAAGCCATTATCACTATTTTCACTGTTACCATCCTTGTTATATAACCCAGGAGTCCATAACCAAGTTTTAGGTTCCCAGAAGGTATGATCTGAAAGATAGGTCTTCTGTCTCTCACAGTGCCAAAACAGTGCTACTCATATAGTCAGTAGCCAGTAACAGATACTGGTTTGTTAAACACTAAACGTCAAGTGCCCAAATGGACAAATCCAACTTTTGGCAAAACGGTGAAGTAGGTGATGGAAGCCTTCTGACTCCACAGTGAGTATTCCTTTCCTCCTCCCCTTCCCAGTCTGCACAATCCCATTCCTGGTTAGTGCAGACACCCCCATTTCTGACTTTGTCCTATGTTTTCCTTTTATTTTTAGTTTTCAGGCTACTATAAACTTTAATTTTCATGCATATCGTGATGGGAATTTGGTGAGTATCAGGCATTTCTAGCATGCTCAGGTTAATCTGTAGCAATGACTTTATTTATTCATCAGTCATATGATAAATATTTAATGAGCACTGACTATGTATCAGGCAATGGTCGTGGTGCTGGGGATATGGTGGTAACCAAAATAGAGATGTGATCCCCATTCATGAGAAGCTTTCAGTTTAGGGATGATTTAGGAGGCCGCCTTTTGTGGTCTTCTGGCATCTCAGAGTCCTTGGATGCTATTCTTGGTCACCAGAAGCCTGAGGAAATATCTCTGATGACCAACATCTGTTAAGACCCTCCCCATAACTGGGCAGAGAGAATGCTCTTCGTTTTATCCCTCTTTCCTGCCTCTCTAAGAGGCAGGTTTTCTAGCCTACCTTGCCCAGATGAAAAAGGTAAAGGGGTTCCTCACCCTGTTATTCCAGTTGAATGTATTTAAGCTAGTATTAGCTGGTAGACATTGCTCTTACCATAGGTGTCCATACATTAGAATAATTTTGGTCTTTACTTTTGAAATCTAGAGTTGATATTTTTGAAATTTTTTCGTTCTCTGAATTGCATTTGTTTTGTTTTTAGATTTTCACCTCAACTGGAAAGAGTGAGGATTTACATTCAATAGCTTCTGGATTGTGGCCACTCCCTCAGTAATGCAATGGATTTGGGAAAATACAGAACAGAAAATCTGATACCAGCCCAACCCACAGTGCTTTTAAATATCTGTGGATGGTGAATTTGCTGAACATCTCAAAAGTATTTTTAAAAAGTTCTAACTTTGGCCACATACCCTTTCCTTCTATTTTCAACTCATGAACTATTGGCCAAGTTCAAATGAAGCCCTGTGGTTTGAATTAAATTGGCACATGTCATAGAGGCCTGGCTCCAGCAATCTCACTGCTCTCCTCCTCCCCTTCCTGGCAGACTCTGGAGGGTTTAGAAGATAATTTTCATTGCATTAATTTTTCTGAGAGGAAATCCTTGTGAGAAATCTAGTTGAACTTGGCTCTCCAAAGTTTCTTGTACAGTTAGAAAAACAAAATTTGAGGTTACTAAGCAGGTTAATGGAAGAGAAACCTCTAGCTGTTTGCTTAGAAATGTTGCTAAGCAGGCCGAAGTCTCACTCGATAGAGTCACTCTGTTTTATGACCATAGACTGTACCCTTAACAGCCACAAAAGGGACAGGACAAGATCGAGTGTATTGTTGTATCAGTGCCAGTCCCTGCCAACTGCAAGAAGAACAGCATACAATGTGAGACACTCTTGGTACATGAAAGCCCCAGTATGATCCTGTAAGCTAAAGTTTCTTAAATTTTAACAGGCACACATATCACCTGGGGATTGTCTTAAGATGCAAGTTCTGATTTAGTAGATCTAGGTAGGAACCAGAGACTCTGGATTTCTAGCAAGTACCCAGATGATGCTGGTAGTTGGTTCATCCTTTGTGTAGCAAGGGGCTGGAATATTTTTCAAATATTAAGTAAAATGTACACTTATGGGCTTTTACCCAGAGATTCTCTACTGAACAGTAAAAACCTAGAAATATAAACTCAGTCCCCAAAGGGTCTCAGAAAATCTACCTGTAACAGAAGTGAGCCAGAGGTGGAGATTGGTTAATGACTGGTGGCCATTACCACCTTGAATCTCCATGGCTATTTTTAGGGTAAAGAAGGGGTAGGCCTATGGCTAGATGTTATTAGAGTCACACAGTCTGAGCTTCCCTCAGAGCTCTGCTTCGTTGTAGCTCTGCGCACCTGTGCAAATTATGAAACCTCTGAATATTTTTCCAAATATGTACACTGGAGATAATAATGGTACCCACCTTAACAGGTTGTTGTGAGGATGAAATGGGATAACAAAATGATGGTGTGCTGGAGTCAGCTCCTATCGGCTCCTACCGGCTGACTGAAAGACAGTCAGGAATTCTATGGCTTGAAATTGGTTGTGGTAGGATTATTTACACATGGGAACTGGCAAATGCTACAAGTTGGGGCCTTTTTTTTTTTTTTTTTGAGCATGGATTTACCAGCATATCACTCTGTGTAAAGTACCTAAAAGAGCTCAATAAATGTAAGTTACTACCATCTTAGCTACTTCTTCTGAATTACTCCAGCACTTGTCATTTGAAACACATCATTTAGCACTGGATATTCCATGCCAGCCTCCTTCTTTAAAAAATTCTGTAATTGAGTTCTTCTCAAGAGTTAGAGTCTCTCAAAGGTGTGATCATATTCTGCCACATCCCATGACTGATCAATGCCATGCTCTTTCACCTCCCCAAGGAAAACACTGAGCATACTTTCAGAATTTTTGGAATACATAGCTCTAACAGCTTTGATCCTCTCCACAGGAAACATCAGAGAACAAACTGAACAATCTCAGGGTAGATCCCAGGATATTAATGTCTTCCCAAAATATGTCCAATGATAAGTATGCCTGAATCAGAACAGGTAGGGACAGAATATATATGAGTTCTACAGACTAGATTTGTGGCCCAGTCACAAGTTTTCACACATTTGTCTAAATAATTGTAGCTGGTAGATTAATTGGAAAATGAACCCTGTCATAGTAGGTGAGGAGGTGATTTCCTTCTGTGTGTTTGTGCTGACAGCCTGATTTTGAACATACGGGACCTTAAGAATCAGCATAGCCATCTAATGTGAATGCCCTCAACTTTTCTCTCCTATGCTTCTAAATTTCTCTGTTCCTTCCCCTAGACTCTCCTTATTTCCTTCTGCTAGGCTACCATTAGTTCACCTCAACCTACATGAAAACTTTCCCTAGAGAAGCAGATTTGCACAACCATTAAGAGTATGGACTCTGGAGCCTGAATGCTAGGTTTAAACCCCAGTCTTGTAACTTGACACTGTTTAAGCTATGCCTTATTTTCCTCATCTGTAAAATCAGAATACTACTAGCAAGTTTCTCATAAAATTTTGGAGTGAATTAAATTGATTTAAATATGTCAAGCTCTGAGAGCAATGCTTTACCCATAGTAATTCTCTTGTACATTTGCTATTATTATTTCCATCAATTATTCCATCTCTTTTGCAACTTCATCCTTTTCTCTCAAGATTCTTTTTCCTAGCCTATATGTATGCTCACATCTTTCAATTCTTAAAAACAAACACAATATAAAACAAAACTGTGATGTTTCTTCAAACAGGTCTCTTCTTCCTTTCCTGATGTACTTTTGGGAAAAAAAAAAAAAAAAAAGCCTACATTTGCTCTTTCCTTCCTGACTACCCTATCTCTCCTTTGTCCAATTTCAGCTCTATAGCTGCTGAGAGCAGGCACTGCTGCGCAGACAAGCACTGATAAGCACTTGTTCTGACGGACCTGTTAGGATCTACTTTACCAGTGACCACACTTAGGTTTCCAATGGCTGGGGGAGTTGATTGAGAACATCTGCTATGAAAAACATATAGGCTTAAATAATATTTTCCTCAAATCTCAGGGCTTTTACCTCTTAAGCAACAGCATTATTTTAGGGGTGGAGGTGGGACCTTGGCAGTTTAGCTGTGGCAATGTTGCATGGTGGAAATAATGGTGAATTTTGCTGTCACAAGACCTGGGCTCAAGTTCTCCTTCTTCTGTACACATGGCAGATACTCTGTCAGTACTTAACTGAAATGAATTATTTGCTCGGCAAATCACTCAGGACTCTTGCCTTCTTATTTTTATGCTGATACACCAGCTGTCCAGGTTGGGTATGACTCTTGACAGAGCTTGAACGGAGGTTGGATGTCTGGACCTGTAACTCAGGCCTCTACATGCTGGAATGAATAAACCCAGGGGCTTTAAAAGGATTTTCTCTCTGAAGGAGATTAAGGCAGGGAGATGAAGTGCTGATGAAGTTGGCCACAGGACCCAGATTCCACCCTTAAATAGAGAAATGGGGTTCAGATGGAATCCTCTCCTGCTTGAAGCCAGTCTGGCATTTCTCAGGTATCAGTTATATATCTCTTCTCTCGCTAGCTCTGCCTCTAATCTCCTTTTCCTCTCGGGAGAAATTTAACTCTTGAATTCTTCCTGTCATATGTCTTGAAAAAAAGAAATCTCACTGTCCAGAGAAGCATAAACCAGATTAGAACAAAAAGCTATCTTAACCATCCTTCTTTTACAAACAGAACCAGAGAGTTGATAACTAAACCAGTAATCATCAGAGAAAACATTTTTCTTTTATTTGTAGGAAGAAAAATAAGGAAGTTTGGATTATTGCCTGGCTGGTTGAGGCAACACTGCGGTGCATGAATACAGCATCAACAATTTAATGACATCAAGGGTTTGGCGGTTTCCTTTATATCCTGTCCAAAAGGATGTTTTCACATGAGGTTTTGCCAGATAAGTTTTGCAACGCTGTGTGTTAACAGCAATCCCTTTTTTGATTTCACAGTCTTTTTGTAAGACACAACTTTTAAAAAATCTTATTTTCTTCCCCCTGAAAATACTGCTGGGGTGAACAGATTTATATTAAGCTTACAGAGCAGAAAATTAAAATTTTAGTCAGCCATTGTGTATTTTATTTGATCTGCATTATGTTAAACAGCTTGTTTGATGACAGGGTTTGGGTCCCTAACATGACCATCTTTTTGGTCTCATGCAGACCCAAGTCGTGTTTCTAGGTGAAACAATGCCTGAATCCTTCCTTGGCCTAATTTTGTCCCATTTGTCTGTGAGAAATTTGCTGAAGGAGTTATACATGCAGCAATAGATCAGCCTTTAGGCAAGTTTAGCTTGATGGAATATTTCACCTATCATCAGGATTTAAGCTTCCAGAGCTTATATTCTGACATTTCCCTCTCTTTCCCTCAGGGAAAGAAACTGTATTGAAACCAAAACTGAGATATGAGGAGGAAAGGAGA
The DNA here is from genome assembly GCF_002837175.3 of Physeter macrocephalus. NCBI lineage: Eukaryota > Metazoa > Chordata > Mammalia > Artiodactyla > Physeteridae > Physeter > Physeter macrocephalus. The sequence continues at coordinate 60,131,193 of NC_041221.1, forward strand.
ACTCAATTTGCAGCATGAAGTTTTTGGCATGGCTAGGTTTAGGGAGACAAAACAATTGTTTTCAAGGGCTACATCTGAATTCACCTCTGACGCTCCAGGTAACAGGCTAAAGCTTTCCTTCACCCAGTTAAATAAACAAACTGAAATTCTACGGGCATAGGAGTATCATTGTCATATTCTCTCTGTTATAATTCAAGATACGAAAAACACACTGGGAAAGCCTTTAGCTATCTGCTTGATAGGCTGAGATATGAGAGAAGCGATTTTCATTATTAGCCTATTAATAATATTTGATGGGAACAAGAGGTGGGTTTGGTGATTTCTGCATCCCCTTCTGGCAATGATAGAAGATTTCCACAAGAGGAAATCAGCCTCTTTAAGTGCTGTTTACATAATTCCGTTTGCATGAGACAGACTCATGTGTATTAAATTCTATGCTTGCCATGTGCAAATAGAGATCCAAATCATAATTCTTAAGTTCTTTTCTTAGTGAAAAACCAAATAGCTGACTTGGAGAAGATCATTCATTGACTGCTGATCAATAAGTGGGTATCGGGCACTCGTTGAGTGCTTGGCCTGATTCACTATCCCAACGTGCTTTGTAAATGAGCTGCTATTCTATGACCTACTACACCCCTAACCCCCCCAATAATCAGAAATGAGAAATATTTTTTCTTTTTAAAAATCCAATTTCGTATGCATGGATAGGTATAAATTTAGTATACATTCTGTCTCTGGTCACCCCCTGTCCATCTTTCATCTTCTGATGTCCTATTTTCAATTTTATTCACCTCTTCTGCTGGCTCATGAGTCTCACATTCTGACCTCCCTGGACCACTTTCCAGAACAAGTCCTGTGTGCTCAGAAGCCTTCCTGCCCCGTGGACAGGTATACTTACCCTTCAAGGCCAGCACCTGTGAGTCAGATGGCAGTGGTTAGGTATTCTAAGACCCAGCTCTGTGGATACAATCATCCTCTCAAATAAGCACAGATTCCTTCAGAGGATTATAGAGGTTTAGAGTAGAAAGAACTTTAAGGGCAAACAGTCCCACATTCTGAGAAGGGAGAAAACCAAGACCACAGAGGTGTGTTGACCCAGGCCAGTGCTTTCTCCACTGCTCCCTATGGCCTCTTGCTCTGTGAGTGGAAATCAACATTAGTTTATTATCACAGGTGACTTCTGGGGATGATACCTTAGACAAGGACCTGTGACTTTAAGAGCTGGGCAATATGAGGGGACACGAATCACTTATTACACTTTTGAACACACAGATCTGTTTACCACCAGGTGCGAGTCAGCCCTATAAGCATTGATTGCTCTGCTTGGCCCCCTAAGTCTGAATAATCTCTGAAGGAGCCCACCCAAATCTTTGCCTCTCCCCTACCTTTCACCTCCCTTCAATGTCCATGATCCCCCCTTGCTATCTTGCTTTCATGATTTCACTCACAACTCCCATGGATAATAATATGTTTATAAAGAACAGATAATATGTATTAAGAGTTTATGATGGGACAGAGGCTATGCTAGGCTCTTTATGAGTATTGTTTCATTTAATTCTCACAAGAACCCAAGGAGACAGGTAGCATTAATAGCTCCAATTTCAGATGGGGATATTAAGGCATGGAGGGGTTAAGTCACTTGCCCAAGGTTCAGGAGTCAGAGTTTGAGCAGAGGTAGCCTAACTCCAGACCTAAGCTCTGAATCGTACTATTAATAAATCAACAAAAACACTGAGCATTGACTATATGCAAGACATTCAGCCAGGCTCTATGAAGGATGGGGCTACCAGTCTAGATGAGGTGTCTGGACATTTACATAACACATGCCAGCGACACATTGTATGATGAGCATGACAAAACAATAAGTCAATAATAGGCTATGGTGAGAGTCTTAATCTTTTCTTTCTTTTTTTTTTTTTTTTTTTTTGGTGCCAGGGACCTCTTTGGCACTCTAGTAAAACCTATAGACTCCTTATTAGGATAAATGCATAAAATAACAAGTGTACAATTGCAAAGAAAACCAATTATAGAGCAATATAGTAAAATAAAAGTTTTAAAATGTTGTAATATGGTAGTATATAAGAGTCTGTATTAACACATTACATAGCATGATTTAGTGGTAGCTTTGATAACTACAGTAATTTTGAAGTAGGGCTGAGCATGAACAGTATTATGAGATATCTATAAGAAACATATGATATGAAAATGTTTGTGATTTCTATTGGTGACAATCACATTACATCTACTGCCACTGTGATTTGTGACTGAAGTAAATGCTACATTCAGTTAGAGGTTAGTGAAAATAGTTTTCCATTCAAGTTTCAAGCATCTCCTCAAAACACCTCAGGGGATCCTGAGCCCCAAATTAAGAACTCAAATGGTTTAAAGGAAGGAACAATCACTTGTGGTCTGGAGACCCCAGGGAGCAGATATTATATTTTTTAATCACATTTTTCTTTTATTTTTAATTGCAGTAAAAACATATAAAGTTTACTATCTTAACCATTTTTAAGTGTAAAATTCAGTAGTGTTAAGCGTACTCACACTGCTGTGTAACAAATCTCCAGGACTTTTGCATCTTGCAAAACTTAAACTCTATCTCCATTAAACATTAACTCCCAGGTCCCCTCCCTCTCAGTCCTTGGCAATCACCATTCTGCTTTCTTTTTCTATAAATTTAACCACTTTAAGTATGTTGTAAAAGTGGAATAATGCAATACTTGTCTTGTTTCACTTAGCATAAGTTCCTCCCAGTTCACCACGTTGTAGCACATGACAGGATGGAGCAGATATTGTTAAGCCATTTTACGGTTAGGCAGAGAGTAATGGCTTGCTAAATGATGCACAATGAATTAACCCTTGCTTCTGCTGGCTCTTCAGTTTCCCAGTCCCATGCATGTTCCCTTATACAGTACCAATGAACTTGGAAAGTAGTCTCCAGCTATATGGTAATGGAAAAAGTCTCTTTTTGAAGTTATCAGGTCATAAGACATCATAGAGATTGCCACTTTGAGAACCAGTGACAATGGAGGAGAAGTGCGGTGGGCACAGAGGGGCCAGAGTTGTAGGAAACCAAGTGGATGTAAGTGCAAACTGCTTCTTATTTCCAGAGCTCTCCAAACCCAATGTCTCAGTCCCAGAGAGTGTAAGTGTTACGTATTTTCTTTTTAATTGGAATGTAATTGCTTTACAATGTTGTGTTAGTTTCTGCTGTATAACGAAGTGAATCAGCTAAGTGCATACATATAACCCCTCCCTCTTGGACCTCCCTCCCAACACCCTCTGCCATACCACCCATCTAGGTCACCACAGAGCACCGAGCTGATCTCCCTGTGCTATACAGCAGGTTCCCACTAGCTATCTATTTTACACATGGTAGTATATATGTCAATCCTAATCTCCCAATTCATCCCACCCTCCCCTTCCCCCCAATGTCCACATGTCCAGTCTCTATGTCTGCATCTCTATTCCTGCCCTGCACATAGGTTCATCTGTACCATTTTTCTAGATTCCATGTATATGCATTAATATACAATATTTGTTTTTCTGTTTCTGACTTACTTCACTTTGTATGACAGACTCTAGGTCCATCCCCATCTCTACAAATGACCCAATTTTGTTCCTTTTTATGGCTGAGTAACAGTCCATCGTATATATGTACCTCATCTTCTTTATCCATTCCTCTGTTGATGGACATTTAGGTTGCTTCTGTGTCCTGGCTATTGTAAATAGAGCTGCAATGAACATTGAGGTGCATGTGTCTTTTTGAATTATGGTTTTCTCAGGGTATATGCCCAGTAGTGGGATTGTTGGGTCATATGGTAGTTCTATTTTTAGTTTTTTAAGGAACCTCCATATGTATTTCCACATACTAGGTCTTCTTGTTGCTCTGTAATAAATAGACTTTCTCACTGCTCACTAAATAGACACATTCTTGCAATGTTATCACATCAAATGGGAATAAATTCCTGAATCTTGGAGAGGTTATTTTGCAAGATTGTGTGGCCTTGTCTCTCTAATATTCCTTCATGAAAAAGCAATGGTAGGGGCTTCCCTGGTGGCGCAGTGGTTGTGCGTCCGCCTGCCGATGCAGGGGAACCGGGTTCGCGCCC